>NW_025937767.1:0-461277 GCF_000764305.2 Hyalella azteca | reverse complement strand
TATATTTTATGGAAAATATATCTTTTATAAAATATATCTCTATCACTTCAAGGAAATATATATTTAACAATGTATATCTTTATGTTTATGTAATAATATTTATGTACCGATATTTATGTTACAATATCAGTCTATAATCTATCAGTCTAGCAGTGCTGTTTATTATGCACCTAAAATACGGCCCCACTGTCTGCTGGGATCTGGCGTCAAAAAACCGCCCAGTGTGAAAGCTTACATTGAAAACCATTGCAAGCTAAACTGTCGCGGCAAATCTACTGCCGCAGTTTTAGCAGGACAGACGCGGGCGTCAGGCGTCAAATTCTACGCCGCAGTAAAAGCAGTCGTGTGTGAACAGCAGTGCACATTTCGTATGTCCGCTAAGGTTCGGCAGTAAATACTGTCGGACGCTGGCAGTATTTACTGCCCTGTGTGAAAGGGGCCTAAAATTACCCCAAATAATTTCTCTTTTTCCTACCATGCACCAGACATTTTTTCATCTCTAGTGTACTTTACCCGCTTTTTTCCCGATTGAACAAACTAATATTTATTGATAACTTACTTCGACATTCGGTCACATTTTGCAGATAATTCCCAAGAGGCATAGCCAGTCGCGCGCCGTTGACGCTGTACTTGTAGGAATAGAGGCACTGGATGCGCATGGTTGACTGGAAACTTTGGCTGGTCCTGTAGTAACTCTGGTCCGGGCAGCTTATATTCAGCATGTAACCATTCTCCACGTCGATGAACTGAAAAAAATGATCACTTAAAACATTGTGAAGTTACTAGTGATGATCTCGATTGTCGACATTATTTCCATCTATTTCATGCAGGATAAAATCAGTGGTTAACAATAAAACAATAAAGTGTGAATGGATGGCAAACTTGGTAATGTGCCGAAGTATTGAAGATTCTCATCAGCTGCAGCTCGGTTTTGTTGTCCACAGTACAGTCTGTAATGTATGAAGTACATTTCTCATGTATTATATAATAAATATGAAAATGTTTCCATTTATGACTGAACGAAAAGGTTAAACAAAAAACTAATAAGTCATATTTTTTAATTTATATTTCCTCTTAACCCGAAAAAACGTGGGCAGGAAGAATACATTTAGAACTAACGTTTATATCGTAAGTTTTGACGGGAAAAATATCTGTAGTAACGATTTTTCATGCCGAGGCCGCAACAGAGTTTTCAGTATTTGGTGCCAAAATAGGATGATGCGATAAGCTATCTGGCATCTATTTGTAAATAATTTATTTTAACAGTCTTAAATTTGAATCATATATGCTTATCTAAAAAAATACTCGATCATTCGATAAATGTCCGATTATCATTTATCATTCACAGCCCTGTACTCACTGTTGCATGGTTGCGCGGAAGAGAGTTCAACATCAATACCTATGCTGGTATAACGTTGCTTCCCGTTTATATAATACAGTATGCTACCAGTACCAGTAGGATGGGCTGGAGGTTCGTAGAAGCAGCTTATGTTCATGTTCTGGTAGAATGCGTAGTCCCAATTGTAAGCACTTTGCGATGGGCAGCCGATTTCAATTATGCGATAATGACTTCCAGATTTTACCATTATCCCATTCTGAAAAAAATTAATTTAAATTTAAATGTTCCTTTCCCATTTATACATGATCATAATAAATTTTTAAAATATTCCATATTTTAATTGTGGAAACATTTCTAAAATCTATTTAACTGAAGTTATAGTAAACAACAAACGCCATACTATTATTCAATTTTTCATGATTTTTTTCAGATTTCCACGAGATGCTCAAATTTTCAGTCAGTGTTAACGCAGTTGCACATTTATTGCTCTTTCCTTCAACATTTACTAGTAATCCTAACATAACACATTATTCTTTCAACCATCACACATTGTAATAATTTTGAAGCTTCCCGTTTGCTCTTCAGACAACAACTGATATTCTTGTCATTTTGATCATTCCGTAGAAGTTGATTATAATGTCAATTGAGTCGTATCATTATAATCATTTTGTATATAACTTACCACACAACACGAGCAACTCCTGGTTAAATTGCCACTATTTCTTGAAACCTATTATGCAAAATGTCTCTACTCTTTCTGGAAGTTAGAGCGCAAAAATAAATGATTGACCGAGTCAGCAATTGCCAAAAAGTTTGAAAACTACCATATCATCACAAAAATTTCAACTTGAGTAAACGTTGATATTTTTTTTTTTAATTTTTAACACATATAGTTTGAAGTTAACCTGGTTGACGAATGTATGATACACTCCGATAGTTGAGACCGCTCGTCCACAATTGGTTCTGTGTGTGTGTTATTAATCCAATGTGCTATTAATCTCGCCAGCGACAATTAAAATAACATCGCATTCCTTAGAAGCAGCTGCATACACGAAACCATACCTATATGTATTGACCAGCTACCTGTTTCATCCGATGATTTGGTAAGAGACTTGGTGTGAATTTATACTACCGATTTCTGTATTTCACTATGACTATACACAAATGTCATGAAATTTAGTTATTATGGAATCGCGCTCAAACTGTAACCTTTCAATTTCCTATTTTGTTACAGAAACCATACGCATCCTAGTAAATAAAGTTATTACGCAATTTGTCAATTTTCTTCATGATAAGACGCACATTTGTTTCCTCCGTTTATGTTGGAATTTAAGCAGTGTCCAATTAAAACTCTTTTGCGTACTATTATTGACGTTGCCCAACCATATAAAGTGAACTTTAATCACGTTTCCTTGGAGAGGCTTTGGCATTAAACGGACGTTAAGCAACTAGCACGTGTCAGTCAAAGGAGATATCTTTATAATCATGCCATGGCCACAATGTTATGTAGATGATACCCGATTTCTGCAGCATTGAAATCGTGCTGATGCTGCTCACTCTTGATGGAATCGAGAAACAGAACGGCAGTGGCATCAATATGAACGCCAAACGTGGCTGAATAACGGCGCCAAAAAAGTCATTTTGCTCCAAAACAACTTTGATATACTGTTTTGCGAGATGTCTAAATAGTATTATTTCAGAGGCTTATTGTCAATTTCGTTTAAGAGAACATTTTTTAACACCCTGACACATTTTTCTTGCTTGCATCACGTTTGAGTTTACAGCGTCTCAAACTATAACAAGAAGAACCTTAACATACTAGAGCGTATTGTACATCAACTTTTATATATGTACTCTAATTCTCGATAGCAAAGATTGCTTCAAACTAAGAATTTAAAATTATCAGATGCCAGCGAAAAAAAGTAAAAAGGTCGATTTTGTTTGGCCATAAAGTTCGGAGTACAAATGCTCAATTAAATTCTTCAGTCTATGTACAGTATATTCATAAACATTGTTATAATTTCTAAACAGTGAGGCTACATTTTTAGTACCTTCGAGTTACAGCGTTTCATTCTAAAAGTCTCAAATTGCAGAAAATCATTATACGAGACCATAGTGTAAACTTGTATTTTATCTTAAACTCACCGTGTAATTTGATGAGTATCCAAAGATCCGCTCTAGTTGAATGTGAGTATTGGTAGTCATTTCGCATTCTGTGAACAGATTAAAGAACTTCTAAAAGTAAAAACTTTATACCACCTTACATTATAATACGAGCAGAATTCAACATAAATTTTCAGTCGAAAGAAACTCAGCTACATTTCAAAGACTAATTTCGATGACATGTTGTCATTTGTATTTTTTTCCAAGTAATATAAACATTCTGCTAATCTTATGGCAAATAAAGTTATACGTATCACAATGTACAATTATCGTTGCCAAAGTGGTCGTTTTTCCATCCATAATTCAAATTAAACCCTTCAATAAAATTTCAAATCATCTGGTAGAACCGAAGATTGAAATTATGAAGATTGATGATTTTGAGTCACTATTGTTATTTTATTAAAGCGTACTCTAGGCTGATCTTCTTCTAATACGCGACACATACTTAATTAGTAGCGATTTTTAAGTTTAATATTATCTCTCAAGCGAAGCTATAATTAGTAAACTCCTATATTTTTAATTTTCAAGCAACAATAACTGAATAAAATTATAAAAAACTTTAATATGCCAAAAGTTTTAAATGCATGCACACCATATGATATCTTGAAATTCTCAGCGAGTTATTAACCAACTTACTTGGACAGGACGGCGGCTTGTACAGGCTTAGAAGGTCCGAGATTGGGGCAAGTTTGTTAAAATACCAAGTTTGGTAGAATGCCAATGTTAGGTCATCAGCGCAGTGCATCTTAAGAGGCCCTGTCACCCATCCGAGATCATCCCCTCCTAGCCAACACTGTGCAGTGGAGTCTTCCCCTTTACCGATCTGTGAGAACAGAAATATCAAAATAAAATACAGGCCCCAGATTTCGTGAGTGCTCATGTGGTCACTAAAAAGATATTATAGAATATGGCCCAATTTGAAAAATACCGCTATGGATATAATACCGATTCTACTTTGCCAGTTAGTAATCTCAAAAAACTGTTTTTCAAATATCAGTTCACTTTCATCAAAGCAGAAAAGTTTTATTGGATGAAACCTTTTCCAACAAATTGTCGTATTTTCAACCCAAAAGTCATATTCTGTAAGGATGCAATAATCATGCTAAAAAATTTGTGCAACAAGTTCAAGTTGATATTCATTCACTTACGACAGGCGGACTGGAGTCAATCAAATTTTCGAGGAAGGATGCTGCCTCCTGTTCACTTCTCCAGTCGCATGTACTCGTTTCTGTAACGAGCCTCAATATTTATCTAGGTTTGTGAGACGTATCAAAATAGTATATAACGATAATAATCCTCCTGGTTATACAGCTTTCACAACTTATCTTCATATGCAAAGCAAATAAACAAATAAAATGCTTTTATCAGGAAGGAAATATCAGCAAGTTTTTTAAAGACGTATCAAAATAGTATATAATGATAATAATACTCCTGTTCTACAGCGTTAACAAGTTATACTATATCTCCATATGAAATGCAAATAACGAACTAAAATACTTTTGGGAATATCAGCGTGGTTTCTAAAACTATTTATTCGAATAAATATTGCACCCACGTTCAAGAAGAAAATAAGTTCACCTAAATGAAGAAAATTATACTTGACCAGAAATTGCGGTTTGCCCTTCGGAAATATAAGAATTGCCTATTAGAAATAAATCTTTGAATGGTAATTCATCATATAATCTCTGAGGCATTCAATCTCATATTCAGTTTGAATGATAAAACTTGAAGAAAAGAATTGATTATTAGCATAATATTACCTACAAAGGCGCGTCTTAGACACAGCGTGTACACCAAAGACATCACAAGGATCGCCTTCATCCTGACTCGCGTGAGTGAACCTCACGCGTCGTGCGACTGTAAAAAGCGCGTAGCGTCTCCAGTAAAACTTGTATTTTATTTAATTTTTCTCGGCTCTAAATAATTATTTTATTCCGATTAATTCATTCCATCATGGCGCTGTTCTCTTATGACGTTTTACACCAGGGCTATACTGGTTTATGTTATATGACTAAATTTGCCAATTTGTCTACTTGAGGTTTAATTTTTTCAATTCAGAAACGGGTGCAAAATACTTTCTTGCCGCTAATATTCGATAGGACTTCTTTTTTTGCGTTACTCTCCTAATTCACTCATTACAATAAAGGGGTTTTGAGTTTTTTTTTTTATTTGTAAACTGCAACTGCATTCAGCGTGGAACGTTTTCTCTGCATGAATGTTCAGACCACAATGAGTCGAAATCTATTGCAAATCAGTGTTTAGTTTGCGAAGCCATGGGGATGTCAAGCCATGTTTTGGCTAATGCCCGCGCCAGAATTTTCGTGGCCACTCTAGAACTTGTGTACCATAATTTTATCGACAAAGTTTGATCACACCCAGACATAATATTGTACTTTGTGCGCAAAACTCCCCACAGAATTGTTTCAACGATATTTATCCGTGAATAAAAGCGTTCCCCAAAAGTAATCACTGCCACATGATTGTGTAATTATCTGCTTAGTTCCTAATTCACACTGGCAAGACCCTTGATCATTTCTGATGTTCTGTCGAACTTTGTCTTTTTGCCATCGGCAGCACATTTGCTCGCGAAAAGTTGAGGCCCACACGTATCATTCAATGCGTCTAAATCACGGACAGTCTCTGGAGTTATAATCTCAAATCCTGGCACATCATCATGCCCAAAAAGAAACATTTAGCGATGTCGGTGCCTGACTGAAATAGTGTTTAACCGAACCGTCGTTTATTGTTCTGCTTAGAAATCTAGAGCATATTTAGGAAGTCTTTCAATTTAGCTTTCAACGTTTTTGAAGAATTTAAAATTAGCTTTTTGAATAAAACTAGATAGCTTAAAACTTTTGTTGTTCCTCTTTCGTCATGAAAATTTCTATTTGAATATCTTTACACTCCAATTTCAGTGCCTTGTTTTCTTTATGCTATGCAGTGTTTTTATTTTGCGTGATTTATATACTAACTTTGCTCGCTGTAACTAGCAGCCTTCTGTCTTCATTCGTGTCAAATAATTTAGCTGTTCATTAAAATTCAATACAAGCTTTTTCTTTTTCCAAGGATTTTTTTCATTTTATAGGAACATTCGACCATTTTTTAGAGAGTGTGTCCTTAGTTGTTACATAATTTCATATATGAATTAGAACGGCGCTAAGAAATGAGTTAGAAATATCGTCTTTCAATTTATAATTTAATTTATTGAAACCTATAAAAATACAAATCAAGGTATAGTTTGTATATTCCGGTGCATCTCAAATTCCGTTAATAAAACTTTTAAACCGGAGAAATAAATGTCTGTCTCCTGGCAAAGCACATCCCAAAATATGTCTTTTATTTCGCTTTGAATTATAAAGAACAGATATTTATTCCTCAAATATTTATGTGCCTCACCTTCATTAATTTGGGCCGAATTTCTATTACTATTATTCGCACGAACTGATGACATTTATCAAGAGCAGCACCACGCTGCCGCGTACTCATACGGCCATGGAAACTGTCTTGAGAATAGTAATTTACATTTATTTTATAATTCTATGAAAAAGTCGTGTTATGGATGTAAATGCGTGTCTGAGATCATTATATCATTATAAAGAACGTTTGTCACATGTACAAGCGAATAATTAATGCAAATATTTGAAAAGTATTCACAAGCTGAAAAAATTACTAACATTGCTTGCGAGCTAATATTTTTCGAATTTTTTTTATAGTAATAAGACTGCCTACAGTTAATAAACCGTTAATTTTTATTTAAGAACATTCTACGTTTTACTGGTCATACAAACATTTTTAAAATCCATAGAAGCTCATTAAAGTAAAATTATAAAGATTTTTACTTGTCAAAAATGATGCGGAGAATAATTGTGATTGCCTGTTAACCAGTGTTTGTAATATTCCAATATCAAAAGAACTTTTTTGACTCAATCCGTAGTGCTGCAGTAACTGCTGCATTGACAAGAGGAAATTATGTCCGCCTTCATACTTACATTTTTGGCCGATCACTGGACAACACTCGTGCCATAATATATTTATATTCTGCATTTAACTGGACAATCCTCACTGGCAAATCTTACTGACTCCTCACTGAAAAAATAGTCGGAATAGATGAGTGACCGCGTCATTAATCTGAAGTTCTGTGGTTGGCAAAGGCTCAATAAAAAAAGTTACAAAAGCTGCAGCAGAACATTCGGAAAGTGATTATGTAGCGATGCGAGTTGGCTACTAGTCTCTTCAGGCGTTGTTTCGGCCAGTATCAACGAAAATTTTTTTGATCAATGCGTGATTATGTATCAATGACACCAGCCAGAACGATACTGGCAGGGTTGGCTAAACTTTGGTTGAAGCGGGGCCAAATAGACCATCATTACACGACAGAAAAAGCTGGCCAAGATGTTTCATTATTCTCGCATCGAGTGGGCATTATGGTTAAAACTTTCCTTGAAAGACAGATTATCATGGCTACGTAAAATTGTACATTTGAAGGTAGCAGGCAGACTGAAAACCGAGATGTACAATAAAAAGTTGGAATAATGTAAGAATGTAATCACAGCGCTCATTTCGGTCACTTTTTCGATCTCTAGAGATCTCTCTCGTTAAAATCGCATTCATTCATTACCCAGTTAACAATCATCATTTCAGGCTTCCAAGTCAACACTTGGAAATGTAGCGTTCCCACAAAAAATGTGTAAGATTTTATTAAATTTATCACGTGCGTACAATATACAATATGGACTTAAATATTAAATATTTATTTTTATTACATATTTCAATATTTAAAGCTCAGAGTATATAAATGTTGATCAGTAGTGTTCGAATTGAACTTACGAAAAATGGTCGTTTAATTTTACTGCTACAGGAATATTGAAAATACAATTTAGTACAAAAAGTAAAATAATAAATTAATAATTATTAGTAAAGATCCATGGTTGCAGAGAGATTGGTATAAGAAATAGAAGAGAAGTTGAACAAATTTTTGTCTCTGCATTTATTTTACGTTGACACATTGTACTGACAAATTTTCTCAAAAAAGAGAGCCATCGTTCAGAATCACAACACAGAATAAATTGGAATATTTCCACATGGTTTGTCTCCATCACACTCTCTTAGATTGTGGCACTTGCAGTGAGTAATTGAGCCAATTAAATCACATTCACATCAACATAATAAAGTTTGCTGCACCAGCACTCATTTTTGATTCGCAGGTTCGACCAGCCCACGTAAGTCACCAAGAGAGGAATCACACATTCTATCATCTGCTTTGCTATCATTTCTTACTGTGTGAACGAATTTATTCAAGCCACTGAGTCAACTATTTGTATCAAACTGGAATTTGTGAAAAAATTACCTACAGTCACTCATGCAATAAAACTTTTTTCTTGTACCATATGAACACTCGATCCTAGCAAAATTTACCGTTTTAAATTGGCATCACGCCTCGAACTCAGGAACGTATACTTGAGTTATATAAATTGAAAAAAAAATTCCGGATATGAGGATGAGGTGTTAATATTAATGTGTTATCGATTACTGAGTGTAATTATAACAACGGGTTTTTAACATGCACTCACATGTCCATTTTGACAACAACAATAATAAATGTGAACTCATCAACACGGACACAATGCATAGTTTAAGATGAAATTCAAACCCTTTTTTTCGACGTTACTCATAATCTGGGAATAATCACAATTATTGACTTGTCAGTGCTGAGGGTAGCTCCCCTTCGTGACAAGAATACTTTAATAACACAAATTTTGAAATGATACCCAGCAGCCAAACATGACCGTTTCCAACGGGAAACGAAAGACAAATAAAGAACGATTTTGATAAACGGACGAAAAAAAATTAACGACGTTAAGAAAACTTTATGACGTTAAATAATTTGTCAATATCGATGGACAAATTATTTGTAAATGGCACACAGATTTAATTATTTTAGTGAATGGCTGTTTGTAACAAAAGTGGTGATGGATGGCTACGACTGGGCAGAAATATTGCAGGTATGATTCTCAACTGTCAATATTATACTCAAAAGAATTTCTATAGCCGATAAAAAGTTCGCATTATAGGGTGCAATCACCAATTTTACGTAATTCACCAAAAATCACCAAGCAACACATGCGTGATAAAATGCGTAATGAACTAGTAATGTCACAATAATTATTCATTTATGTGTAGAACCAGGCGATGGCGTAGCTAAGGATGACGTGATGTGCATGAAGTGGAAGGCTGTGATCACTCAATTCCCTGAGGAGATAATGTGGGTGGATCACTGTACAAGGTGGGACTTAATTAGTCTTATTAACCGCTTGCCAATGGAGCTAAGAGGAAGAGATTTCTCCCTTAACTTCTACTTGTTGTAAGACCTTCATAGGATGACAGGACGGGTTCCTGGATACAATTCTTGCATGATCGTCAGCCTCGGAATCACTACCAGCGGCGAGTAGCAGGTTGCACCATCGTGCATCAGCGGGCCCTACTGAGGGCTTCAGCTGGCCCAACTGAGGACATCAGCTGGCCCAACTGAGGGTATCAGCTGGCCCTACTGAGGGCTTCAGCTGGCCCAACTGAGGGCATCAGCTGGCCTAACTGAGGATTTCAGCTTCCCAACTGAGGGCATCAGCTGGCCTAACTGAGGATTTCAGCTTCCCAACTGAGGGCATCAGCTGGCCCAACTGAGGACATCAGCTGGCCTAACTGAGGACATCAGCTGGTCCAACTGAGGACGTCAGCTGGCCCAACTGAGGCAGATGCGTAGTAATTACAGATTGGCCCACAGGGCCTTGGCTGCGAGAACGACTTGCCAGCCGGCGCTGCATGAGGGCGGCTGAATGCTGAGGCGGCGCTCTAGCGTGGGCTGCGTGGCCTGGGACGGCTACGTCCGAAGCACACACCAAGGACTCATAAGGCTTTATCCGACTGAGAACAATAATTCACCGATCATGCGTTTGAAACTCAGAAATTGCATGCCCACTTTCAATTTAATTTCTGAAGGTCAATTAATTTTTAATTATTTATCAGCACTATTAAGAAGACCTAAATTTATTTTAGATTTAAAACACAATTTTGTCAACGCAAAATCACATTCAATTAGAATGTGATGATTTGTATACACTCTAGTTTTAACTTGGAAGTACTATTTTCCGGTCATTAGTGTATTTCCAGTATTGGCAGCATGGGGGGAAATGAAAATACAACTCGGCACAGAAGATATATTATTCATCCACAGATACCGTATAACAAGAAACATTATTAATCGACACAGATGCACCCAAACATTCTTCATTTGCGCCACAAAATAATATATGAATGGATGATTATGAAAGAGGAAACTGAATTAAACATTGGCACATTTATGGCATAAGGTTGAAAAAATACCTCAACTATTACAAATAATATGTTCATATATGAAGATAAGAAGAGAAGATCTGAAAAATAAAAAAATATGCCATTATTGAAGTCTCCAAGTCCAAGTCTCTTCCACTGCATGGAATGTGACGCAGTTAAGGGAAAATTTCCTGGGGAAATAGTAGTGATAATAAGAACGATGATACATAATAATGACATAATAATTTCACTGCAAGAAAAAGACTTATTTTCACTAGACGATGGTGACTGGGAATCATTTTAAGTAGATCAGAAATAAAGAATGTTAATTCTTTTATAAAATATAAATCATTAAGAAAAAAAGCGCCATTTACCTGCGGGAATTGAAGGTGAAGATGCGTCTGATGACGTCATGGTTACGGTAGATAATTGATTCCAAGTCCAAGGCGATGACGTAGATACCGTAGATTCGTCATTCAACTTTGTAGTAGACATCACTGTAATAGCAGCCGTTGTAGATTTATCCGTTAGAGTAGGTGTAGGCAATGTAGAATCCGTAGTTACGATGGAAGTTTCGGTAATGTACTTTGAAGAGTTAGTATTAGCAATGGAGGCAGTTGATGATGCAGTGGTGGAGGATACGTTAGGACTTGCGGTGTACGGGGTGGACACTTTGGACGAATTTGTTGCAGGAGATGGTGGCGTGGTGGCTTGTGGTGGCGTGGTGGTAGTCGATATATAAGAGGAGTTGGTGGTAGTGGGTGTGGTGGTCGATATATTAGAGGAGTTGGTGGTAGTGGTGGTGGTGGTGATTGTAATGGGGGTTTTGGTGGTGGTAATTGACGGATCTGCACAAAGTGAAGAATGAGTAATGTTTTCCCATGGAATAATACATAAAGCAATATGGGCGATGAAACAATTGAATAAACCGACAAATTTTCTCCGGTAACCTTAGAAGAACATTTATCATGATAGATATTATTAAAGTGTAAGCATGGACGGTGATCTTACAAGCGCTGGCTAAATCTTCTTCTGAATAAATAAAAAGGGAAATGCTCCGCATTGAACACTGGATTTTCCAGCGTATAGTCCTGGCTCAATCTCTTTTCTTTACTTGCCTGCACACGCCGCCACTTCCACCAGCTTCCCCGCCAGCTCCGCCGCTGTCAGACGCGCCCCGCCGTCAATGGAGTATTGGGCCGCCACGCAGCCCACCGTCAAGCCCGCCGCCGCCCCACCGCCGCTCACCAGAGTCTCGCCCGCCGCACACCGCATGACAGCCTCGTAGCGCGCGGTAAGTTTGTTCCATTGAAGCTGCAAAGTTGATTTTAAAATTCGTTCGATGTTTTACGGTAAACGTCAATATTTTTACACCTCGGTATGGTTACTCGGTTTTAAGGTGGTGCTGTTAGCATGGCCTTGGGTGTGTGTCCCTAAACACTATGGGTATGTTACCTGGGGAGATCTTGAGGTATGCAATGCTACTGTAAGGGATCGTGAAAGCATGTTTCAAATTTATAATTTTAGTTTTGAATCACCCCGATGTGACCTCGCATGTGAATGCTTTTTAATTGAATTCATTGCTTAGTGATCCACCGCAGAGATACGTGGTTGCATTTCTTCTGTTTATAATTGTGAAAAGAATATGCGTGTAATTTTGAGAAATTTATAGAGTTACCGTAAAGTTAAACATAAATGTTCTTTCACACATTTATGTATATAGTGAGTTCCGTTTCATATTCTGTTTCCAGTTAAATATAAAAATGATCAATATATGATTATACATAATTATATTATTAAATAGTTCAAAATTCTGGTTTATCGATACATTCCAGAAAGGTTCCGAAGCTAGTGTCTGAATTTAATTCGAGTCATGTGGTAGGTTTCCCTTAAATTTAGTGGCTTGAAGAGAACAAACGGTTTAATTACCTCTACTTGTTGTTTGTATATTATTATAGGTTTCCTTTATCATTTTCATTCGTCATTTATTTGCGACTCGGTTAAATTTCTGTTGTCACTAAAAGCTGGTTTTATTATTTATTGAATTACAACCAAAACTGCCGAAATTTAATAAATATATCACCAATATTCTCGACGTCAATCACGTTTCATTTTAATTTTTCAAATGTCACCTGGAACCTATTATCATTAAATTTCAACTATTTTAATTTAGTCAGTGAAGTCGTTCAGTCACGAAGATTTTATGTTTAGAAGTTTAATCTTACGCAAAATATTTAACCGGGTTGAAATTAAGGAAGAGGAGTCTCAATAAACTTAACCATTCAGGGAAAATTCCACTATACTTATTGGAAATAAATATGAATTAGATAATAATTTTAAAGCGGAAAATTTAACGATTAATTCCATTCAGCTTTTGGTAGATGGCCACAATCTCCAGCATAAATATTAGTTGATACGTTGGAATTTAATACGTACGGTAAAAGATGTCGCTTTTGGGAATATGCGACGCAGTTGAGATGTAATATTGGCGTCCAAATCACAAACTGTGGGCAGAGATAAAACATGTTCCAAACATTTTAGGTGATATTTCTTCAGTGTATCTTCCACGCTCACCGCAGTTCAATTCGCTTTAACGAACAACATTTGATGCCTTAATTAATAAGGATTCAAGTAGAAGAAGTAGAAGGAAAATAGTTAAAAACACAGAGATAAAATATAAATAATATCTGTGTTGCAATTCGATAATAGCAACTTCTAACATTTCAAGATGAAAATCTTGTTATGATTTATAATTTTTCTTCACTCGGTAAGGAATCAATTTTCTTATAAATCTTATCTATCTGAAAAATAAAAAAAATCCTACTCGCAACTAGTTACCTAATTTGAAATTTAATTCGTTATTTCATTAAATGAAGTACATGCGACACGTAATGAAATGGTATAAGGATAGCTCAGTAGCTGGAAATGTACCTCGACACTCGGTCACAGTTTGCAGAAAATCCCCAAGAGGCGTTGCCAGTAACTCGCCGTCGACGGCGTAGTCGTAAGAGTAGAAGCACTGGATGCGCATGTTTGACTGGAAACTCTGACTGATCCGGTAGACACCTTTGTCCGGGCAGCTTATATCCATCACGTAACCGTAGTCCGCGTCGATGAACTGAACGAATGAAAAAATATCCTATGATATAAATTATCAAGTTACTAGAAGTGATATTAATTGTTGACTTTATTGCCACCCGATTTTATGCCAAATTAATTAGTTTATAAAAAATACAACACTCGAATGGAAGTGGAATGGATGACGAACTTGGTACTGAGAAGAAGTGTTAAAGATCCTCTGGAGCTGGAGTTCCGTTTCGTTGCCCACAATGCAGTCTGTGTGAAGTTCATTATATTGAAGAACATACAAACTGTGTAATGTTTGTCGCGATTTTATGTGCTTGGATGGAACTAACCACATAAATTTTGCAAATTTTCCGAAACTAATATTAAAAAGCTCATGTTCTCAATGGCATTCCTTGAATTAGATTAAATCGACACCTTTCTCGTGTACCCGGATCTCAGTCATATATTTAAATAAACTTTTAGTGTGCCCTCACATATACTTAATAAGTAAAATGTAAAAATTAAGTTATACGTTCCACCTAATTACTGGCTTAAATATTGTTGCTTATTAATTGGTGAAGCAATACGTAGCAAATAAAACCATTTGTTTCATAAATGCTTAAAACCTACAACGCTCAGATACCAGAGAAAGAACCAACACCAACAGCAGCTGCCACAGGAATATTTTCAGATAATCAGCAAAAAACAGATCCTGCTCATTCTGACTGGATAAAGGTCGAGTCCATTATATTGATTTTTTAAAGATAAATAATTTATAGCAGGTCTATTCTGTTGAATCGAATTAGATTTTCTTTAACGATCCTTTAGAGTAATATTTATCAATCGCAGGCTCGCACTCACCTCTGCATGGTTGCGCCGTGGCGATGCTATCAGCCATTAATTCGTTAGCATTCAATTCTTGTTGGTTTATTTGATACTGCAGTCCATTCAAGATATCGAAGAAGCAGACGATTATCATATTCGTATAGATATTATTCCTCCATTTGTAAGCATTCTGTGGTGCACACGAGACTTTGATGATGCGAGCATTTCTTTCCGTGAACCCTACTTTTACCTTACCATTCTGAAATATGAAGAATAAATTTAGTTCATTAAATGTTATCTTCTTTTTTATTTGTTCTAGAAACTAATCTTAGGCAAAAATCTCTTGTTATACCTAAAAGTGTTATCGAAACAGATGTCATTAAAAAAAAGTCTAGTGGCTGTGACTGGTGCGAGGGTTTTCTTCCTAGACAACAATCTCTTGTTATACCTAAAAGTGTTATCGAAACAGATTTCAGTAAAAAAAGTCTAGGGTTTTCATGTTGGTGCTTGTATTTTGAGTGTATTTTAGAGCGCCTGAACAGCCGCTGCCACCATGCAATGATGTTTGGTTCAAGAGCTGAGGGTAGTGAGGCTCAATGGTGGCCCAAATTTTGTGTGCATATATTGATGAAACATTAATAATGTCGGGGATGTTTGGAAGCTTGAATGTTTTCACCATGGATGAGTAATTTCTAAATTAAGCATTCAATTGTTTGTATTGTAGTGTGTTGTATTGTATTGTACCGTATTGAATTATTTTTATTGTAATAGAACTCACCGTGTAATTAGATGAGTTTCCAAAGATCCTGTTAAGTTCTGTAAGGGCTTCGGCAGTTATCTCACATCCTGTGGAAACATTAAAGAAGCTCATCATCTGCGTGGGTATAAATCAACATGTACATATGTGCTGAACGAGATGCAACATAGAAAATCTGCGATCATTTCAATCATGAAAATTACATGGTTTCCACCATACAAATTTTTCAAAATTTACCGTAAAATATCGAAGAAAAAGTTCATCAACGTGATAGAGGTGCGCCACTTGTAATTATTTAGAGAAGTGGTGAAAATGAAGTCAGTTAGTCGAGTAGTGTGTTGTGTAAACGGTAAATATGCAGAAGCATTCATTCTAATGACTATAAATACGAGTGAATTTTTTAGATTATGACTTTTTATCATCATTATGTCCCATATTTATTTTGCGATTAACTTTAAAGAACCCTTCTCAGAAAATCATTGATCCTAAGTATGGAGGAGCGCCTCTGATTGAATTAAAAAAACTTGAACCGATTGGAATACTTTGTTACAACTTTTTTATTCACTGACAAAAAGGAATAGAAACATGGACGAAGAAATATCGGCAATTCAACAACCAACTTACGCGGGCAGGACGGATGAAGGTCCGCGGACAGAAGTTCAGAAATGGGCGAAGATGTTCCAAGCCGTAACTTTAGATTATTGTTGCACCTTATGCTGACATAACTACTACTGAGCCCTGTCCCTTCTTTGAGCATCGATCCATCTAGCCAGCATTTTGCAGAGATTGAATAAGATTTTTCTATCTGCGGAATAAACATTTTAAAATAATAACAGATTCATATGAAGTCGTGGTGTGCAACTTGTCATTGATAGCATTTCAAGCGGCATTGGAGCTTTTCGAAAAATATGCTCTTTAATTTAAATGTTGATCTGAATTTTGACGTCATAGAGATGAGTTAATCGCTCCGAATTTCTTCATATATCATTTGTTGAGGCGAGTTAACACACGTAAATGCTAGATTACTAAAAATGCATTAACAGGCTTCAAAAAATAACATCGTAATAATTATCTTACAGATGCCGATTCCGGAAAATTCACATCACCTCATTTTTTATTCATTTCCATTTTGAGGGGCTCAGTCACTGACCAAGTATGTTTCTGCAACCGAGAAATTCTAACTTTGTAAAATGATTGGAGGAAACTTCAAAAGTTTTATGAAAAAGATTTAAATTTGTATAGGAATTTAACTCACTTGAGGAAGCGGACTACAGTCGAGTAATTTTTCGAGGAAAGATTTAACCTCGGGTTCATCCTCCCAGTCGCAGTAATCTGTTGAAAGCTCTTATTTGAACGGGTTTGTAAAGATTTCAAGTCGAACAGCTTGAACAACTGGTTCTCCATTGTATGAATAACGGCAAATAAAGATGCAGTTAACTCTTCAAATCATTTATGCAATTATTAAACACCTACCTACTCTTTTAAACACATTTTCATAATTTGGCGAAAATACAAATTATTTTGTTCAACATTTTTATCTATTAAAACACTATTTTATTCTTCAGATATTTTCAAGAGTATTGATAATATATTCACTTCTACCATATATTAGAATTATATCGAATAAATTAGTAAAGATTTGTACAGTTTTCAATTCATTCTCACCTGAGCAGACGCAGATAAAAGGCAGCAATAATGCACTGAACAACACAAGTAGGAGCTTCATCCTGACTCGTGAGTCAGGGTCGAGAGCCTTACGACTTTAGAATCGTTGAGCGTTGAAATTCCTAGTAAAACTGTTATTTGATGATATTTTTTGCTCTATAAATATTTTTTGTTTACGTTTTTTTTCCACTAAGATTACTTTTCTAGCTTCAGCGTTACGCTGAAATAGCTTAATCTAATAAAATTATCGATATTGTGTTGGCTCGGAGATTAATTTCGCCCCTGGAATTAAATAAATTTTCACTGTACTAATATGCTCTGGAATACTACTTTAAATAATAATAAAAAATTATCTGCAGCCTGAAAGTATTTCAAATATCAGAACATTTGTATGAAGTGAACGACTAACTTAGCTACGAAGAGGTGAACGTTTTTACTGCGCAAGGGCCTAAGCCAAAGTGAGCCGAAATTCTGATTTATTCCTGTGTTTTGCTTCTGAATCCATGGTGATGGCATTCCATGTCTTTCTGTCATATCCACTCGCTAGAATATCATTAGCAAATGTTATATTTCTGCAGAAAGTATTGTCACAGTTGGCCACACTGAGACTCAATTATGTTCTCGCTTAAATCCGCTAAACTTGTCACATCGACGTCTATGCACACCAAAACCGGACCACAATTTTTTATGCGGCCAAATAACTGAACCCGTTTGGATGAAAAATACGGCATTATGTGTTGTGCTTGCCCTATTTTACAATGGAGGGTTTAGACCTTTTTTGAGCAATCTCAAGCCCAGATTGGGCTATGAAATTTCACTATCAAATTTGGGTGTATATTCAAAAATATTTGTTGGAGCTGTAAATATCGCGCATTTCGCCACATCAATCCTTATACTTGTTCGATGAGTCTTACATCGTTCTCAACTAATATATAAACTTGCTCAATAATATTTATTTGCCCATTTCTCTTGTTTCTTACAAAGCTTGGCCGTGACGAAGCAGCACACGTCATTTTTGCCCAAAAATATTAAATACTGACATCACGCATGTAACTCAATGCTCGGAGCTGGAGAAACTCTGAAGTTATAATGGCCATGACTGGCAGATAACCATGACCATCATGGAACATACGAGTTTGCTGATTATTTGTGGGGTAGCCTAGACGACACCTAATTAACTAACGACAGTTCGGTTCCATCATCTCAAACTCTCATAAAGAGAAAAATTATAACATAACAGTCTTTAAATGCCTTAACAGCAGTTATTTCATGACTTGCAATATCCGAATGAGATGGTCATGAGATTCAACTCATAATATATTTATTTATCCACGAAGTTACGTAGTACACGTTACAGCATGCATTGATATATACATATAAGTAACGAGTGACTAACGACACGTGTATTACGAGTATTGTACACCCATTCGTAGCACATAGATTATTGAATCATAAGCTCAATTTTTTAACAGGTTAAGAATATATTGAGGCACTTTGGCGCAGGAGCAGTCAAGTTGGGAATCATCTTTACAGAAAATATATTTAAACTGCAGTACAGTGTATGGTACGTAATAGAATGTTATGCGTTGCAGTTAAAAGGACGGTACAGTGCAGTGTACGGTAATGAAATGTAACGCGTTGCAGTTAGAAGGACGGTAGAGCGAATTGTATTGTAATAACTTGAGTAAATACAAATTGATGAAAAATTAAAAGGTATCAATCAATCTAAGCTGAATTTTTGTATATTTTGTTGACCTTTCAATATCAATATCTTCAGTATTAAGTGCTATACAGAAAAGACTCCTCGGAAGCGTGAACGTTTCAACTTTGCGAAAGGCGACTATGTTGAACTTCGTGAATCAGTGAGTGCAGCGAACAATTCGGACTGTATTATGAACATGAATGTGGTGGAGTCGTGGTCATTCATCAAGAACATGGTTATATCTGCAGTTGATGCGTGTGTACCTAAGAAAAAGCTCGGTGGAGTCAGAAAAACACAGTGGATGAACAATACGGTTAAAGCAAAGCTAAAGGCAAAGAAGGAAGCCTACAATTGCGTTATTTACGAACTCGTAGCGATTCTGAGTATAACCTGTATGCGAGAGCTCGAAATCAAGATAAAAAAGCTTGTCGCACCGCTGTAAAAATTTTTGAAAAAGACGTTGCCAAAAACTCGAAAAATAACCCGAAAGCCTTCTTCTTGTATGCTAGTTCGAAGTGTAAGACAAGGGACGGTATTGCTGATTTGAATATAAATCAACGGAAGATATCTTCTGAAGAGGGCAAGGCCAATGTTCTAAATCAGTTCTTTAGCAGCGTCTTCACAGATGAGGACTTGAACAGTATTCCAGCTATTGAGGAGCGACCAGTGGGCTCAAAGTTAACTAGTTTTGAGATACATGAAGAGGAGGTTCTCAAGTGCTTGGTCTCCCTGAATCCCAACAAGTCATCTGGATCAGACGGTTTCCACAATAGTTTACTCAACGAATTAGCAACCGTCATGGCCGGCCCTTTAACAGCATTCTTTCGAAAAACCTTAATCGAAGAGACTTTGCCGGCCGACTGGAAAGAAGCCCAAGTGACATCCCTGTTCAAAAAAGGTGACAGGAGTAACCCAGGTAACTACCGTCCTGTAAGTCTCACAAGTGTTGTGTGTAAGGTGATGGAATCGGTCATGAGGGATAGGATTATAGATCACTTGACTGTTAACCATCTTCTATCAGACTGTCAGCATGGCTTTATTGCTGGCAGATCATGAACCACTAATCTCCTGTCTACCTTGAATAATTGGACTCGCCTGCTGGACGAAAGGGAGCCAGTGGATGCACTGTACCTCGATTATGCCAAGGCGTTTGATAGTGTTCCGCATGAGCGACTGTTACGTAAAGTGAATTTTTTGGGAATAGAGGGAAATGTACTCCAATGGATCAGGAATTTCCTAGTAGGCAGAAGACAACGTGTCAGTATTAACGGAACCGTATCAGACTGGGTAACTGTGCGCAGTGGCGTACCGCAAGGAAGCGCGTTCTTTGGCCTGTTATGTTTGTCACTTTTATAAACGATGTACCAGAAGTGGTGTCAAGCGTGTGCTGCATGTATGCCGATGACACAAAAGTTTATAATACAGTTAAGGATGCGTCAAATAAAATGCAACTGCAAAATGATCTTGATTGTTTAGTTGACTGGGCAGCTGCGTTTCAATGCTGACAAGTGTAAGTACTTCACCTCGGCAAGAACAATGAACAGCAAGCTTACAGCATGAGAAGACATGGTTGCAACGAGAGGGTTATGATTGAGAAGTCTTGCGTGGAAAAAGATCGTGGAGTTTGGGTCGACAAGGAGATAAAATTTTCTAGGCATATTGAAACACAAGTTGATAAATCCAATAAACTGCTTGGGCTGATCAGACGCTCCTACGAGTACCTAGATATAGAAATGATGAAGCTGTTGTTCACCTCTGTCGTGCGCCCGAACCTAGAGTTTGGAAACGTTGTGTGGTCACCGAGACTTGAAAACGACAGAAATTTAGTTGAGATTGTTCAAAGACGTGCAACAAGGATAATTCCAGGCTTAAAGGGCAAGTCTTATGAAGAAAGATTGAAGATTATGAAGATTCCCAGTCTCTGTTATCGTCGTCTGCGTGGTGACCTCATTGAAGTAAACAAGCATGCTCATGGTTTGTACATGGTCCCCGAAGGATTACTAGAATTTGAAACAAGAACCAACACCAGGGGTCACATCTATAAACTAAAAAAACTGCGGTGCAACTTATCCACGTGACAACATTTCTTCTCGCTTCGAGTCACCGACATGTGGAACAGCCTCCCTGAAGATATTGTTGACGCTCCGAGTATGAACGCGTTCAAGAACAGACTAGACAAGGCCACGCAGGAGCATATGTTTAGTCCTAAAATGCCTCGTATCCTACGGAAAAACTGAAATCTAGAAGCGATTTTAAATCTACCGTCCGTTAAAAAGATTTGATCAAAAGGCCAGTCTAGCCAAGAAAAGTACAAGAATCGGTGACAGACCTATCCAGGCCTATTCTTCAATGCCGAAGATACTATACTTTAATAATATTTTCAGCGGCGTTTTACGAAGCTTATGATGGAAAGTTATCACCCTTTGTCCATAAAAAATCACTATAAGTAAAAACTCTTATTGAATTAATGACAATCTAAAATATTTTCGAATAACTGCATCACGATCAGATGTATTTATTCATGCAAATGTATTATTTGCAGTCAGAGTTCCAGAGTGCAACTAAAAAGTACCCCCATACCTAGAAATTTGTTTACTTGAAAGCAGCAAAAAGTCTGTTATAATTTTACGAGTATCAATCAGTTCAGCCCTTGATAAAATGGAATTAGTAGGTATTCGTATATTTTTAAATTCAAATAAAAAGTTCTCCCAAACCTAGAAATGTATTCAGTTTAAAAAGGCAAAAAGTTTGTTATAATTTCACGAGTATCATTTTATAGCCTTTTTCTAAAATAGAATTAGTATTCATAATTTTTTAAATTCAACTCGAAAGTTCTCCCAAACCTGGGAATTTATTCACATCAAAGCGGCAAAAAGTATGTTATAATTTCATGAGTAACAATTCAGCCGTATACAAAATAAAATTAGCATTAATAACTTTTCAAATTTAACTCGAAAGTTTTTCAAAATCTGGAAATTTATTCACATTAAAGCGCAAAAAGACTGTTATAATTTTACGAGTATCAGTTCAGCCGTTTCAAAAATGGTATTAGTATTCATAACTTTTTAAATTCAACTCGAAAGTTGAGAAGTTTAACCACTTAGAACCTAGAAGTTTAACCACTTTGAAGCCGCAAAATGTCTGCCATATTTTCAGGAGTATCTTATACGCTTAGCCGTTTCCAAAATCGATTAGCATTCATAATTTCTTGAATTCGACTCGAAAGTTCTTCCAAACCGGGGAATTTGTTAACATTAAAGCGGCAAAAAGTTTTTTTTATTACTTGACTAACAGATCAGCCGTTTCGAGTTGAATTTGTACCTGCTTCCGCGGGACATATGCTAAAATTCGATCGATACAGAGAAGATTAACTTGGAGGCGCAAGGCGCAAGGATGACGTACTGCGCAAGGATGACCTGCAAAATCCTGAAGCGTTCCACAAAATAAAATTAGTAGTCATAGCTTTTTAAATTCAACTCGAAAGTTCTCCCAAACCTGGGAATTTGTTCTCATTGAAGCGGCATTAAGTCTGCTATAATTTTACGAGTATCATCGGTTCAGCCGTTTCTAAAATAGAATTAGTTTTCATGACTTTTTTAATTCAACTCGAAAGTTCTCCCAAGACTGGAAATTTATTTACAATAAAACGATAAAAAATCTGTTATAATTTTATTAGTATCGGTTCAGCCGTTTCTAAAATAGAATTAGTTTTCATAACTTTTTGCATAACGCGTTCAAGAACAGACTAGATAAAGCTATGGAAAAATATATGTTCAGATTTGAAATGCCTAGCTCCTTATCGAACCCGGTGGAAGTCTAGTAGCTACTTCAAACTATCGCCAGTCATGAAAAGATCCGATCAAATGATACGAGTTTAGATCTATGAACAAGGCACGAAAAGGAAAAGAATCGGCGACAGGCCACATCAGGCCTACATTTCAGCGCCGACATCATTATGTTATGTTATGTTATGTTATGTTATGTTATAACATAACTTTGCATAACATTTCATAACATAACTTTAACACGATTCCCCAGACCTGGGAATTTATTCACCCTAAAGCAGCATAAAGTCTGTTATAATTTCACGAGTATCAGTTTGCTGTTTCTAAAATAGAACAGTATTCATAACTTTTTAAATTCAACTCGAAACTTGCAATGTTTGCAACTTGCAAGCACGGGAAATCACTAGTTCAACTATGACGGGAAATGCCATGGTTGAATTAATTATTAATTAATTATTGTATTATAAATTTCAAATGAGAATTTGAAATTAAATTTATTATTATTATTATAATTATAATAATTATTATTATTATAATAATTTATTTACATAAATTATTAATTAATTAATAATTAATTATTAATTCAACCATGGGAAATGCACCTAAGATTCCGCAGTCCGGGAGTTTACAACAGTCAGCTGTCGTCGTTACCCTGTCGTCGCCAGTTATCAACTTCATCCGTCGGTGTGTGCTATGATGTTGTAGTCAGCCTTAAATAAGTCAGGTACTTCAGCGTATGCATTATGGCTGTCCTTCTAATTTTTAATGTATGTCGACAGTATGTGCATTATTAGTGATATTCGTAATTGCTATTCCTGTCTATATATGTATATGTGAGATAATATTGTGACTTTGACCAAAAATTGTTATGATTGGTTGATTCAACATTTCAACTTGATTGCTACCTATTTGCTGTTTTCAAGCAAAAGCCAAAGGTGATATACCTATAGGCTATAGGTCATAGCCATAGGTGAAATAGCTGTCTAACCTGGTTCACCAGACCACCAAATTAGTAAATTCTATTTGGTGTTTAAGTTTTAGAGCACTGAGCACATCTGCACATGCTTATTTAGAATATTTGCATAATTTTCATAAAATTACTGGTAAGTGGTAAAGAAAAGCATAGTGGCAAAGCAGAAAGTTTTTTAGACTCAATCTCAAGTTCATTTGTGAGTCCTATAAGTAGACCAGTAAAGTAGGGTAAACGCGGTATATTCCAACATCGTAGGTAATTCCGTCACCTCTCCAGCTTTTCCTTTATATTAAGCTTTGTTTTAGTTCCATGCGTTTGTTGATGGTTGAAATGGTGACGTCATACATTTGCGCGTCAAACTACTGCCAAAACACTAGGTCTTGGCCATCTAACGGGAAAATATTGAGATCCTAAGAGAGACAATACAATGCACGCTACCCAGTGAAATCATCGAAAAATGTGTCAAATTTGACAGTTGACCTTGCTCTACCAAATAGTGAATAACTGTTTGTATAGGAAGATGGAAGAATATTATGGTTTGAGACTTTTAAATACGTCTGTGAATATATTAGGAATCCTTTAAGTATACTTGTATTTGCTGATTTCAAGTGGTAAATAAATTAATAGATGATTAAGTTGAGAAATGGATTTAGACACATGAAAACTAATTCCGTCACAACTTGAATTGGACACACACAGATCGTTCCAAGCTATGTACAAAAATTAAAATTTGCTTAATTAAAAGCTTAATAGTTGTTAATTAAAATTGTAATTAAGTAGTGTTCAATATTCATTAGTGTTCTAATTCAAAGCCGTGTTGTATTCCAATACAGCTCACACAGCGAACGGAATTCGAACACGTGGATGACAGCATTATGTATCAGTAGAATTTGATTTTGAAGCGCGAACGGAATACGCCTCACCACGTGCCAAATATTGCCACACACAGTGTCCGAATATAGGGATTTGGTAGGTTTGCATTCTAAAGGCTTTTAAATAAATATGGCAACATTTTGTGACGTTTCATTGTTGCTGGCGCGTAGTACGGTGTTTTGCAAGTCACATAAAGCAAACAGAACTTGAGTAACGCATACAGTTTTTTTTATAGTTTTTCATTTCTCGATGCATCCTTAATGTGTCGGAATATACCGCGTTTACCCTACATAAGATATTGATTCAAGTCTTGAGTAAATTAGGAAGAAAAAAATGAACTGATTCTAAAAAAATCTTTGGTTTGCCACTGGCACTATGATTATTATTTCTGGAGCTGGACAGAATTTAAAAAATGATGTGTCAGATATTGCTTATGAGTTATGATCTAGTTGGAAAAAGTCATACTTTTTTCTATTACAGCTCTAATTCTAATATCTTATAATTTTAGTAGGTATGAAATCTAATGGCTCTAATGTTATGTATTTTTGTTTGATTGAAGAAATTGTGGTTCACAATGCAGTCATTTCACAATATTTATAACTTCCACGATTCAGTACCACGCTCCTGCCAAAATATCCTGCATAACAAGTGAACCTAAAACATTTCTTCAGTGATCGCAAACAATGCAAAGTTGCGTACTTGTGGTCATGCCAATCTGCATTATATGATTATAGGTTAAAACTGCATTTATTCTTCAACCAAAATGTAAACAATGCATTGTCACATGTTCAATTGCCTCTTGCCTGTAAAGTAAAGACAAGTGTTCTTGTTGCGGTTTCTAGGGTAAAAATAGATTGGGGTAACACCTGCAAAGGACTTTGCAATTTGCAAATGATTATCAGTTTTACTGTATAATAATATTTTCTATGTCTCTTTTGTAACCTGAATGCCATTTGTACAATGGTGGTAGCGTGGTACCTACCATGGTAGTTTTTGCACAAAGGTCAAATTTAAGCACACAATGATAACAAAGATCAATCAATCATAATGCAAAATAATTACAAGTTGTCCTATAAGCTTACCGATATAGAAGAAATGCTAGATGGCTGCTCATTTGAAGCTTGCAATGGAAAAGGTTGTTGTAATTGCACAATGGCATGTCCATGGATACAGTAATATCACTTCAATAATACGAAAGTGTATGGATAAGGTAATATCAAATTAATAATGGAAAAACAAGTAAAAAATACAGAAAAGTCATTTATTCTACATCTACATCATCTACAAAGGAAGAGGACTTAAGAGTACTGTTAGTAATAGATGAAAACACTCAGTAATAGATGAAAACACTAGTAATAGATGGTGAAATACGCCAGATTCACTTTCATTTTTGTCTGATCCATGGATGGATCAGACAAACACATCTACTGTCAATGACATGGGTGGCCATAGCACTCAGCAGAAATATACCCACTGCACTTATCTTGCTGCTCATAACTAAAAATTGAATAATACTGGTCAGAGCTATGATGTGTAGGATTCAAATACCACATAATAACTACCTATTAAGTTGTTTTGATTATGCTAGAGAGAGGCCATTTAATTTTGTTTATGAAATAAATTAGGTAATATATGGGTCTAATGAAGGCTGGTGACTAATGGCTCTGGTAAGGTTATTTTAATTGTGTAAAGTAAATAATTATGCAATTTAATTCATTGTTGGAGAAGTGGCTTGTAGATATCATAATACCAAGTTCATTAAAAAGTACCGTAATCATTATAGTACTTAAGTGATTTTCAAAAATATGTACCATGCAAAAATGGGCCTTTCTTGAAGAAGTTGCCAAAAAGCCATTGGAATGGTTGAAATTATCAGTAATCATAATCAATTTGATCTCATTTATGAGGGTATTCTTCCCAATTTCCCTGTTTGCGCACAATATATGTTAGTGTTGCTAATTCAGTGCCTAAGTGCCTTGTTACAACTATTGTGGATGGCAGTTGCCATTTAGCAAAAGATTACCAGGGTGCAGAAAGTGAGCTAATATTGACACTCAAGCGTCAAAATCTATGTCTACAGAAGATTGTACCAACACATTCTTCTTTAAATACTACTGTACCTCATTTAATACATTTTTTTGGCATGAACGAATTAGGAAGTTTTGGTAGAAAATTCTTGATAGCACAGACAACATTTTAGGCATAAAAAGACTATCTAAACAAACATAATGGTCAAATTCTGCTTAGTGGTCTATGAATAGAAGGCACTTTATGTTCAAAATGGTCCATCCAGCCGTTCAGGTTGTGTTCTAGTAGTACTTGTCTTGTCAATTTTCAATTCTTCCATCAAGCTAAATTGACCTTCAGTTATTTATACTCATTTTGTTGCTGTCTTGCTGGTCCAACTTGAATGATTGAGCCATCAATCATTCTACCTCAATAGGTAGTAGTATTACATGCTAAGTTTTTCTTGATTATTTGAGATTGGCCATATTGATCATACATTGTAATTTATGGGGAAGTCTGATGGCCACCCCTGTCTATCCTTGCTTGAAATCTTTGGGGAAAAAATTGTTACTGGTTTGACTTATGTTACGCTGTACTTGTTTAACTAAAATATGGTAAATGTGATAGAAATGAATGGTAGGTACAAATCTTGAGTAACAATTGGTCGATTGATTAGGTACAGGTTCAGACCCACGACTCCACATGGATGCCAATTCATGGTATACAGCTGAGGAAAATCTTGCAAACTGAATGCAAAATACAGTCATTCAAACTGAATGATCTTATTTCACAGTCTGGTGGATCATAAAATACTTGGTTTCCATTGGTTAACTTCCATAGTATCTTGGAAGTTGCTATGTACAATATGGTATATCAGACTGAAAAACGGCTGGCCATCTTTGCTCAAAATCTTCTAAAGGCCTAGTATATATATATATATATAGGTAATATAGAGGAAACATGTGTTAAAATATGCATCATTACAGATAAGGGCAAAAAAAATCCCTTAGCTATGTGAAAGAAAGCTTAGTTGAAATAATTTTTATCTTTTAAAATTGAAGATCTAAATTTTGTACAATTTGAAGTACTACCGGTACTGTACATTATTTAAAGCAACAAAGGTCTTCAATATCCAATTTTTACTCTTTAATAATTAATTTATTATAAGTTACCTCCAATTATTCATCTGGCATTATGTCTAGTATTTACAGATCTTTATCATTTTAATTCTGAATATTTATCCTACTACTAAGTTACATTTTTATCTTATTTGTTTTTCTGCACATGGTCTCAGTTTGAACATATTTTGTATCCCCCATTTCTCCTTTTAGATCTACTTAATCAGTCTACTTAATTGATTTATATATTGAACATATTTTTTATTCCCATTTCTCCTTTTAGATCTACTTAATTAGTCTACTTAATTGATGTACTGTACATGTATATATTGAACGTATTTTTTATTCCCATTTCTTCTTTTAGATCTACTTAATTAGTCTACTTAATTGATGTATATAATTATGATATAGCAAGTTTACAATAGCTGGCTCAGCTGTCAGGATGAGCACAATGTTTAGGAGTGGCAGTGGCGAGAACATTGCTGGCATCGTACGCCAAATGTCGCACCCAGCCGTCAGGATCAAGGATGTGGAATTAGAGGCCACCAAGACATCTCATCACTCCTCCTCTACTTCCCTTGTGTGAGTATTAACTTTTGAACTGTTTTGTTCTTCTCATGTACATAAGTGGCTTTCTTTTTGTTGATAGATATTTCTTCTAGGTACTTCCCTTGTGTGAGTATTAACTTTTGAACTGTTTTGTTCTTCTCATGTACATGAGTGGCTTTCTTTTTGTTGATAGATATTAATGGTCTGGAATTCTAATGTTTAGGTATATGCAATTTCAATATCAATCCTAAGCAAAATAATTTTTATTCACAAACTATGCTTAAGATGACTTTCCCAAGTATAATCTACTTCTTGTTGTATTCTATGTTTAGATTTTTGTTTTTCTGTGTCGTCTTTTTTTGTCATACCATATCCATGATGGTGGTGGTTTTCATGTATACATAAGGTAGCAGTGCGATGATGCATTATATATATCGTATGAGAAGTACGGTTACCTACTTACAAATTAAATAGATCCCTCTTGGGTTTGACATGCAAGCTGTGCATATCTGAAAATTTTCATAAAACAACATTTTTATACAATTGAATGAATTTCCAACCCTGCAACATGTTTTGTGTAAAAAGTTAGTAGATTAACTAGTCTATGATAGTGGGCTAATTTGTGTCTTGTATGCTTGGTGGATTGTTTTGTGTGTAGTACAGCTGCTTTATTTTAAATTAATGAATTTTCCTGTTAGAAACCCATTATTATTTCAGCTATCCAGTGAGTTCCATGTTGTGAACTTTCTGCTAATTCTTTTGTCTTTGATGTATTTTTCTGTGTTATTTTCTGAACAATGTATAGAATCGTTATTCAATCTATACTGTATAACTATGGTATAGATAGAATGCTAAAATCTTCCAGTTCTAAAGCGTGTCACTTTGCTACGTTAAAATTGGAGATTTTCAAGAAAGCTGTATAAAAATATACAGCCTTCATTTAGCGACGATTACATGTATTTAATTGAGCTTCTAATCTAAGTAAACTGCGTAGTGCACTGACTTGGAAATATACCTACATGTAATTTTCGCCGCTCTGACTTCATTCGGTTATGAATAGACTTGATCGCTAGCTAGAATCTTCTCAAAAATTCAGACATTAATATTGTGATTACCTATACCCACGTCTACCTGTAAACGATGTAATTTTTTACTGACGAGATGCAATTAATCATCCGAGGCAGTGGATGTTTTTTAACTTAGAGAAATTTGATGATTCATCTCGTGTTGGGATCGATTTCTTGCCCGCAGAAATTAAAACTTTTATCCTATAATCACTTAAGATTTCTCCTTTACACCTCAATACAGACTACACGCTTCTAATTATAGGTACTACAATACTCGCTGCTTGTATAATTCGCGCTGATACTAAGCTATAAGATGATAGTAAATCGTAGCATATACGAGCTTCAGTTTGAAGCTTCTCCTTCTGATTGAGTCGTGGTATCGCAATAATTATTATGCATGCTGCCGGCGGTTGGCACTCATGATATACCTACGCGACTTGCGTCGTACGAGCTTTTTACGGTGACACGATGCAGCGCCAAGTCCTGTGTACTCAGAATTGAGTTCACTTGCGCCAACTATGAGCAGGAAATAAACTGAAAAACGAAATAAAATGACATAAATGCGTGCTGTACGGTCTTGCCAATTATATCACTGAGTAATTTTAAAGCGAATCTAAAATTTGACAGGAATTCGCGTTGGTCCGTTTTTCGTTGTAGTTTGCAGCGAAGAAAAAGTCAGTGTTCACTGTATATATCTCGTAGAACTGCGGCTAAAATTTAGTTATTTTTGATAATACTCTTTTAGTTCGAGCTATCTCTGCTTTCAAATGCCAGGCTTTCGCGGTACGACGAAGCATCGGATATTCGTCGCATGTTTCGATGAGGTGCGTGTGCTGACTTGTTCACTTGCAGCCCCGGCCGCTGCTGCAGTGCAGTATCCGCTCGCCCTGCACGAGATATGACTGAGCTTTATGTGACTGCCCTCAGTCGGGGACTGCTGTTCCTGCCATGTGTTGACGTGTCTATAGTGCTCCCGTGTGTTGACGTGTCTGTAGTGCTCCCGTGTGTTGACGTGTCTATAGTGCTCCCGTGTGTTGACGTGTCTATAGTGCTCCCGTGTGCTGACGTGTCTATAGTGCTCCCGTGTCTATAGTGCTCCCGTGTGTTGACGTGTCTATAGTGCTCCCGTGTGTTGACGTGTGTATAGTATATGTTTAAATCAGATTGAAGATATCACAATTTTCTTACATCGGCTTCGCAGTTTTTGACCTTACCTGATATCAAAAGATGGCGCACGGATCTTGCATGAAGTTCCCTCATGTGGACGAAAAGTTATTGAGTTTTTCAACGAATTCTTTTAGGCCGCAACAGCGACGTGAAGCTAGTGCCTCTAGTCCCTGGCATAAGCAACGAGTTCAATAAATTGTTATTCAGGTGTTATGTAACGCAAAAAAACGTTTTCAGTACTACACTGAAAATTTCGGCTCTTTTTGAGTGTCTGAAAGTGATGCATACCTACTCTAAGTTAGGCAGGAACTTATTATTGTGGAAGTCTGCGTATCGCCGGAGAAACCGTGTGTATAAAGCAATGTTGAATGGCGTAGTGAGTTGCGGGATCGAAGACGGGCTATGCGATGGAAATTCTGATCGAAATCAACATTATGGCCGAGCGGTTGAGAACAGCATGATTGAAGCTGTGAATTGCTTCAAAACCTATCTAGCCGTAAAAATTCAGCGATGTCCTTTAGTATCGGCGTCAGGCCGAATATGGCTAAATCTTCAATCCCGACACTGCGATATAATTATTACTGTAATATTTTCCTTTCAAGTTTATTAGTTTAACTTGGTTTTCACTTTTCAAATAAATTGAGTTTATTCGACGAGTAAAGTTCCCTCGCATAACCCAGTGTTTCCCACGAGATTGCTCCTGCGACTTCACTCACGTAAGCGTCCCACACAGAAATCATATATCCTGTTGCAACGGTTCTGCATAGTCACAACGTCATCATATAAGTTTTGTGTTACTTTTCTGTAAATTATCCTTGTATTGTACTTCTTCAGACTCTTATTCCGATAATGTTATAGCTTCTATAACATTAGTGTTATCTATAGCACTAATGTTATAGAAGGATTATTGTGAAGCGAACTGCGTCGGTTCCTATAAGGTGTTGGCTTACGTGTGGTTTCTTCTCTTTTGTGTGCTAATATAACTTGCGAAAATAAGACGTCAGGCTCACGTTGCTTCACTCTCGCGATTGTGAGAGGTTGCACAAAGCTGATGCTAGCATCGCCTGATCTCTACTCAACTGGTGTAGGAGTTACGTGTCTTATTCTCGTTACTCACGTAGTATTCTTCGTTCGTTATAATTTCATTGTTTTAGAGTTATCGCAGAGTTATTATTGTTTTTATCAGTTCTCGATCCGAGCTAATGAATGATTCGTTATTTTTCTTTGTTTCGGCTTAAGTCAAGTTTTATTTTTTTTAGTATAGTTAGGATTTGGTTTGATTTTCTTCGAAAATTCGCACTAAAGTGGAGTAAGGCACGTGGATAAAATGCATTTCAAAGCGGTGAGCCTTTCGTGCTACTGGTATTGTGCATCGCCGTTCATTGTAGACAAGAACTACCCGAGTTTAACTAGAAATAATGAGAATAAGAATGCTTCGTGAATATTTTAAATGCAGCTTCAATAATAGTTGTTCCAGTCAAGGATATTTTTTCATGAATATAGTTTGTTGTTTCAGGTTGCGTGATTCGGTAGTTTTTTCTCCCATCTCTCTTATTCATTTATTAATTGTATCTAGGTGCTGTATTGTGTAGTCGATCACTTCACCAGTCTTTCGCCCGATTAAAGATTTGAAACTTGCCCATTTATTGGCACGTTTTGTGCATACTTCCCTTTGAATACTGACTAAGTGATTTAATGTTAACATCTGTACATGGTTTGATTGATTCCTGGAAGAAATTAGGCTCTAATCATGGATTGACATTTCACTTGGTCTGAACAAATGGTTCGCTTTGTTCGAACCAATATTTCTAATAGGTAAAAATTGTACAATTATAAGGTTAATTACTTTTAATCAATCGTTAAATAAATCATGGTTCATGAGCATTGAATCACGACAAAGACCCATTGTTGCTTATAATAATTTTTTTCAAATAACGTTAGTTTTCTTGTAATAGTTCCGGTGTACCTCGCATCAGATTCGTGTTGTAATCATGAGAGATCTAATCGTAAGACGGAAGGTAAATATCACCGAAGTGAAGGGTCGCCGCGTGTGGTGATCCCGACGCGAGCTGTCGTAGACATACTACGTATACGGCGCTGTCGATGCAATATCGCAGGTACGGCTGCCAAAACCTTCATTGGAGTTGAGTGAACAGCGGCCGCAATAGAGACCTAAGAATAGACTATACTAATAATGGCACTGACGCGATTCTTATACCGTACATGGTTTAATTTGATGCCGCTACTACTGCATGCCAAAGCTGTGTGTTTGTGGTGGATAATATTTTATATCGATGCGTATGTTATGCTTTATTAGTAAAGATGTTCCTCATAGGTTCGTCGTGTATCATTCCGATGTTCTCCGTAGCTTTGATAGTTCTAATGAAGACAGATGTCTCGAAGGCGGAGACATAGCAGTCTTGTAACCATATTAAGTTGCCCACTCAAAGACAGTCTCTGCGATTACGTCTAAATCAGAGACGTGACTATTTGCGTAATGCCTGTGTTCAAGTGCAGGATTGTTTGCTCAGTACCCTATGCCTTCATTTTTCTTTTTATTGCCTTCTTATTTTTATGCAAAGTTTATTGATTGTGTGTGACGCACTTATGCAACTGAATATTGCTCAATAGCTGGTGTTACTGGCGAAGTTCATTTTTTGTTTTGTGTTAAGAAAATATAAAAAGTTACAGAATATACAACCAAATAAAATTAAGCAAAGTCAGAGTAGGCATATAAAAGGGAATTTGGTAATATTTTGACGGCGTGCGTAGATTAGATGCTACCAGTTCCCGTCGGAAGCTCAATGCAGACGAGCTTTATTGTATACGCGGGACGCTGCTGGACTGCTCCGCCCAATGAGGTGCTTCCGCCGGGGCTCAGGCCGCACTCAGGTCTCGCCGGGGCTCAGGTCTCGCTTCAAATCCTGCCTGCATTTTAACTAACTAAAATATAATGGTTAAATAATACGCAGATAATTCAGCTTCAAATCCTGCCTGCATTGTGACTTAAACAATATAATGGTTAAATTATACGCAGACAATTCAGCTTCAATTCCTGCTTGCATTGTAACTTAAACAATATAATGGTTAAATTATACGCAGACAATTCAGCTTCAAATCCTGCCTGCATTGTAACGTATACAATGTATGGTTAAATTATACGCAGATAATTCATATCTTATAGCTGGACCATGCACGCTGCATGGGGTTGTGCAGCAACAATAAAGTCGACGTTCGGAATTGGATGCGTGTTCCTTTAAATTAGAAAAAAATCAGGTTTAGGTGACGCTGTAGATTATAGTTTGGTCTTTTGGTTATTTTGGTTTGGTCTCCTGGTCGTTTCTGGTTTGGTCTTTTTGGTCAGAACTGCTTGGTTTCAGCAAATGAGTTTGTTCAGGCCATTAGCTTGTCCTCCATGATGGATACATTTCAAGTAGGATCGGGTAAAGATATTTCAGTGTTCAGGGAAGTTGGTGGATTACAGCTGTGAAATAGTGTTAGGTTGTGACAGAGATGCTTGAAACGATATTTACTAATTCACATATTGTTTAATTGGTTAGCTGCTTTATGATCTTCCATTTATTCGTTGGGAAACCCGCTTATTATGGGAAGGATTGCATATCGTCAATAGACCACTGTTTGCTTTTTCTTGAAGTGTTGCGAAAACGTTCTACCGTTGATGTAATTTCGACTAAGCGGCAAAAGTATTAAGTGAAATTTATGGAGCTATTCTCTCCTTATTCTTTATTTGCACCACCTACACTTTTATACAGTGACAGCGCGTGACTTGCTCGCGTTAATGGAGCCGTTGGGTGGCTCGTAGCGATATCGTATCGAAGTGGTCACGTACGACGCAGGCCTCGTCCATATTCTGCCAGAGGTTGCTGCTGATTATCAATTACAACAATGATTTCGTGATGATATCGTCTGCTAAAATATTTATCATGAATTATGTCTCGAGCATTGTTGTGTTATAACTGGTGATGAATGGTTTGAAGATTAAATAAACGGTAAGGCACACCAGAGTGAAATTTAGCCATGATTTCACTAAAAAATATAGTTCATGAATGGAAAAATTCTGCTGTTTCTATAGCTATAAAGAATGTCCATATGAAGTGCTGTAATTGAAATTCGCTGAGATACAAATCTCCGATTCAACTCGTAGCATTGAAAGGCAAGTGCACGATAACTTTAGAAATCAATAGGGAGTGACAAAATTAGAGTAATTTTGTTGAAGAATTATCAAGGTTTTCGTTAACGTTTTGTTGGCTGATCATATCGCTTTTTGTTTGATTTCTTGCTGGAAATCATATCAACAGTCAAATCCTAAAGCAGCAGTTGAAAGGGCGAACGTCACTGCAGTGTGGAGGCTCCAACACCACAGCAATCATCGTGCACGACACTGCGGCGCTGACGTGCCCTCGCTCACCCATCACACAGCTCACGTCACCACGGCGCGTGTCACCATAGCACCACAGCTCACGTCACCACAGCTCTCCTCACGTCACCACAGCTCGCGTCACTACACCACACAGCTCACGTCACCGCAGCTCACGTCACTACATCACACAGCTCACGTCACTACACCACACAGCTCACGTCACCACAGCTCACGTCACTACATCACACCACAAAGCTCACGTCACCACAGCTCACGTCACCACAGCTCACGTCACTACATCACACCACAAAGCTCACGTCATCACAGCACACGTCACCCCAGGTTACCATGGTAGCGAGGCAGGCTTCGTGCAGTTGAGTCTGGACACAACAGCTGCTCCCGTGACGCCAGTGTCGGTCTTGCTGTGGTGGTCGCTTCTCTGCGCCGCGGCTCACCTTTGCCTTGCTTGCTGCCACTGCATTACTTGTTACTGCTCCTATTTAGTTTGATGGACGTTTTATGTATAATCCTATTTGTAATTAGAATTTTTGTCGTATTGATGAACGATAATCAGAGGCGGCGATCCATCGTGGCCTGGGACTGCTACGTCAAGAAAAATCCTAAGGAAACTAAGGATTTTAATTTTTTAAATGGCGTTGTACGAATTTCATTTATTATTTTGCTGGGATTCTTTACTTTTTTTGCGTTTATTTACATTTTGTGTATTATACAGTCATTTATGCTGTGAAACCTAGTAGCACATTTTTTACGCTGGTTATCATGTGGACGTGGCAGAGTCGTGTGGCAGAGTCGTGTGGCAGAGTCGTGTGGCAGAGTCGTGTGGCAGAGTCGTGTGGCAGAGTCGTGTGGCAGAGTCGTGTGGCAGAGTCGTGTGGTAGATAGAGTCGTGTGGCAGAGTCGTGTGGCAGAGTCGTGTGGCAGAGTCGTGTGGCAGAGTCGTGTGGCAGAGTCGTGTGGCAGAGTCGTGTGGCAGACTCATGTGGCAGAGTCGTGTGGCTCATCTATAAAATTTAGATATACGCAAGCAATCAGTTTCAATCTTATAACTTTTTCTCTCTGGGATGTCAAAATTTTCTCATTAATGAAAAGCCGATTCCACTCTGAATTGAATGAAGATTTTGTATTAAATATCAATTTAGTTTTGAATTAACCCTCTCACAGTTTCAGTTTGCTTCCTCGCGTTTTCACTCTCACTAAGAATTAGTCGGTGTATGAATAAACCAATAATTTTCGTTTCAGCAGCACGCTATAAATACAACGCTGCAGTTCATGCTAGCTTTGACGAGCTATTGTTCATCTCCGGCTGTCAAAAATGAATGCATTTGTCGCAAAAATGACTGAAATGACACACAAGGACAGCTGTGCACGACGTCGTGTGACAATAAATGACAAGACGACGACAGCTGTGCTGTCAAAAATGCCAGCATTTGTCGTTGCTTGGTTGGGTTTGATTTCGTGAAGAGAATCCGTTCCCTTAGCAACCACATTGCTGTGCAGGCTTCATTACAGGGCGTTTCAAGGCTAGATGCTCACTTGCAATCGTTAACGCGTCCATGAAGCTTGTCACCTTTTGTCTTTAAAGACGTTCAATGTCAAATGATGCCAGAGCGTGTCTCTTGGCAAGCCAGACTTAGTTGTCTCTAGCTCTTAAACACAAAAATTTAATTTCGGTGTTTAGTCTTTATTGTGTTATTTAAATGGTGCTATCCGAAAATCATAAAATGGAGGATCTAATTCACATTACCAAGGATGAAATCGAAAATTTATATTTCCAGTTCTAAATAGTTGGTCAATTTGACATATTTTGCATAATTTAAGCAAATGATCTCCAGTTCAATATTTCACTTCTATAAGAATTCTTGCAGTTTCTCATCAGAAGGTTGTACATTAGGCTTCAAATTTTCATTTAGTAAGAATGCGGACTGAGACACGAAAGGTGTGCTGTAACTTAGTTGCATCATATACTGCGTCTCGCTCAACACGCTCGTTGCGCGTCACCGAGGTCGGGATTTTTCGATTCAGCCTCGGAAAGTTAGCTGCGCGGAATCGACCAAGCAGAAAAAAGCAATTTCTATATTTTGAGCTGTAAAAATTATTATTTAATCTGCATTTGTTCGGTTTGAGGATTGTAAATGTCCACGTATTTGGTTTCTATTTAACGGTCAATTCTGAATAAAGGTTTATTATCCAGGTGAATTATGTTTGGATCAATTTAATACATAGAATTGCAGTGCACCATTTATTAATATAAAGAAGCAGTTCTTTGTTTTTTTCTGTATGGGAGAAAGATTTTCTTGTTGGTCAGTACGCCCACTATCTTTGGTACGCTCGATAACTGTCTGCTTCAGAGTTCAGTGTTACTGACGTGCTCAGACGACGCAGGTCCACAGAGCAGGTCGTGACGACAAGCATCCAGTGGTTACAGTTCAGAGTACCAAGATTGGCGCAGAGAGGCGCGGGTTCGATCCCAGCTTTGTGCGCCAGTTTCTGGTCAGAATCGGCGAGGAGGCCGGGCGGTTAAGCACAGCAGAATTGAAGCAGTGATTTGCGAGTTTGAGACCGCAAAATACTGTGAATGTTCTGCGATGTAAAGAATCGGCGACCGGCCTACTAAACGCTGAATCCGCTATTATTAAACAGGTCCTCCATTAGAAGCTGCCTGCACTTGCGTGACTTTTTCACGCTCTTATTACCCTTGCATTGATACTTTATATTATTTATTTATTTATTAACCTAGTTATTTTTTTAATGCCATGAATTATCGCATTTGTAGGGATCGCCCAACATCCGTTTTCATTTCTTGCACAAAGTTGCACATCTTTTTAACTGTGCATCATCACTCACTCCTACTCTGATGTGATAAACGAAACAAATCATTTTCCTAATTGGGGTTTTCCCTCTTAATCGGTACTAGCGGATAATTTTTTTCATATCTGTCTTTAATCCATTTACATCCATATCTTTCAGTAAGACAAAAATGGAGTTTTGGTCAGTTTCTTCTCTAATTACATGTTCCGTTTACGTTGATCATAACTGGTGATTTTGGCGCTTGACACGCACCTAATTCTTTCCAAGATTAAATTTCGTGATCCTCCATTGGGGGATAGCACAGCATTCAATGGATTAAACGAAACCACCCTTTTACCTGTGCGCCCAATCAGGTACACTTTGCTCAACTAAATGTTATTAGTTTGCTCTGTAACATTTAGCTTCTAATTCGCGAAGACTGCTCACTAGATCGACGTCCTGCTGTGTCGGTAACGGCGGTCAATCCAAGTCACTAAATAATGCCGGTCTCGCCACGCCTGTTCCTGAGGGCTGCGTGACAAAACATGTCAGTAACGCTCGCATTTAGTACGACTATGCACTACGCAATGCTGGGCTGTAATATCCACGACTAAGTTGTTTTCATGCCATGCTGTGGCATGATAACTGCCATACAGTTGTTTTCATGCCGTGCTGTGGCCTCACAATCGTGATAATTCAGTTTTAGAACCATTACAACTCTAGTTATTAGATTGTGGATAAATATAATCTTTCCATTTTATAATGTTTATTACGGACCCTAAGTGATTCTATTCTTTTTAAAAAACCTTAAATTATATAAAGTGTAGTAACAACAAAACGATCTAAGTGGTCAACAGAGCTTGCAACAAAGAAAAGTTGATTGATTCAACTAATGTATCTAGAAAATTCATTTTCGTACTACAATTGGTGCACATATTTTATAATTTATCTTGCAAGGAAATGTCGAACTGCTTGCAACGCTGCATCGTATTATAATTTACTGCTGTCGTTTCTCGATTCCGTTTTGCAAGTACCTTTGATTTATACAAAACCTTAAGCTTTTAGCTTTATGGCCCTGTACAGTAAGCGACATTTTTATTTCTCTTCGTGAACAAAGTCGTTGTAAATCGTTACTTCATGTCTAAGTCAGTTGCTTGCGACTCAATGTTTTGTGCCAGCACAACATAGCATATAGCCATCAGTATAATGTTAAATGTATGCGTTGTACCATCACAACATAGCATTTAGCCCTCAGTATAATGTTAAATGTATGCGTTGTACCAGCACAACATAGCAGTTAGGCTTCAGTAGAATGTTAAATGTATGCGTTGTACCAGCACAACATAGCAGTTAGGCTTCAGTAGAATGTTAAATGTATGTGCTGTGCTAACACTGCAGACACATTTACGTGTAGGCCATATAGTTTATCTCTACAACGACGTAGGTTTTATTGATCGCGTTGACAAAACTGATAGTGAGTGTCAGTTGTTAATTGAGTATTCTAGTTTGGTCATTATCACCTCCCTGTGCATACAAAGCCATTTATGCCCGGTAGAAGGATAGCTACAAGTAACTAACGAGTATAAGTGACTCACGCATAATCTGCGAGGTAAACGTTTTGCAAAATGTAATGTTATAACTTCTAATATATTCTCTTGCGTGTGTTGATGTAATTACTTGTGCGCATATCATAGTCGCTTTATAATTTGAATATCTAATATCTATACTTGAGTAGCGGTTGTTGATACATTATTTACTGGCTGGTCATTTTATACCATCATGTGTTAATGGCATGAAAGTGAGCCATGTCCTGACCCACGGCCTGATGATATTGGGCTTTGTTATCGAGCGATTGTTGTGTTGCCAGGCTACGTCAAGGTCGCTCATGCTTCATGCTGTACAGCGATGCTTGCTCATCCGGTTATCGCTACCATGAAGAAATGTACCCACTCACCTATACACTCTTGATTAATCTGATGAATAGTGCTATTGTAGTGTCGTAGTGTCTACGTCGCCTAACCATATGTTGGAAAAAATTATCCACTCACCTATACAATCTTGATTAGTTTGATCAATAGTGCTATTGCAGTGTCTACGTCGCCTAACAACTCACCTATACACTCTTGATTAGTTTGATCAATAGTGCTATTGTAGTGTCTACGTCGCCTAACCATATGTTGGAAAAAATGTACCCACTCACCTATACACTCTTGATTAATTTGATCTATAGTGCTATTGTAGTGTCTACGTCGCCTAAACATAAAATGATCATGATTCATTGTATTAGTTTATCTCCCAATTCTAAATAACGATGGCAGCGAAATCCAGTTTGTTCGTCATTTTGGGAAGTTGTGCAATGCACAATAAGTTACACATAATCCTGTTATGATTTTTAGTGTAAAGTTTGTGCAGGTATGACTTTTGATTTTTTACGTTACTTTTATTATGAACTTTTCAGTTTAACGTTATTTTGTGATAAAATTCAAATACATGTTGCTGGCTCACAAACTCCTGAGCAAAAGTATCATAATATTTTTAATTAAAGTAACTCGAGCTTGTTAATATTTAGTTTGAGCTCATTCACTTAATCACCCGATATTTCTTGAACATTTTAATTGCTATTAATAAACCTCAGAAGATACCAATTGTTTCAGAGCAGTAATGCTGTCTTTTTGTTTTATTGTGCTGTATTTTTGCTACGGTATTCGAATGCAGCATTTTCATATGGAGTGAATATTTCTTCAATCGTTCTTCAAGTTACGAATATGCGCCTTTAACAACAGTACGTATCCATGCCAATTAATGATTGTTTGTGGTTAATGGCACTTAGTCATGGGCACCTCACCAACCAACCTAATGAAGCATTGGCCTTGGTTATTCAGTCTGAGAAGTAGCGGTCTGAGAAGTATTTATGGTCATATATTTCACGACGGGCATCGATAGTGATCGAGGTATCGACTAAGAGTTCTGTGAATAACTAAGGGTTCTGTGAAATGCATGGATTTGTCGATCTACTCTGCTTTCTCTATGACGTCATTGAAAAATTTATTGGTACCCTCTTCTAAGAACTGGGGTCCATGGTTTACTGGTGAAGATATTTAATTACTAGCGTTGCACCACAACCTCTCTAATGTATGTTTCGTTGATAACTTCTCTATGACAATTTTGTGATGGAATAAGTGGCAGTTGTCTGAACTGTTCCTTTAATTAGTGTCTAGTGAGGCGTCGTATTCTGCTGCAATTTGCGTGTGCAGCAAAATGTGGTTTTGAAACATAAGTCTTTCCCAGGGCTAGAGTTTTGTATTGCATTTTGTGTGAGCCAAAATCTCTACGCTTGGATATTTACCTAACTTACATTTTCCACTATTTATTATCAGGAAGAAAATATGCTCTCAAACATTTTCATGTTTGTGCTATTATTAGCGGGGCTATGCGCCCATAATTCAGCGTAGGGCAAACTTTGCTTGCATAACACATACGTTAATTTATTGCTTATTGGCTTCCGACAATAGGTAAGCCTTGTGCTCAACATTTCTGAAGAGGACCAATTGCGTATCAATTTGCCATCGATCCACACGAAGTGCTGCTATATTGGAGTCTAACTCAAACAATTGCTCTACTTACTCACATATTACATGATTATTTTAAAGATGATGGTAATGAACGGAGTAGTCTGTAGGTAATTAATTTAACCGTTATTTGAACATGAAAAAATTGATCCCAATAATTGAAATGTTACCTTACTGTATTTACTGTAGATTTTACGTGTAGGATCATGCAATGAACCATTATTATTATTATTATTATTATTCTACGAAGCATTCATCGCGGCCTTCAAATGAAGTTCGAGGGCACGTCACACATAAGATTGCTCATGCTCATAAGATGGCCTGCTCATGCTCATAAGATGGCCTGCTCATGCTCATAAGATGGCCTGCTCAGTTGGCCGTCTTGTGTTGTTGTGTTGGCTGTTGATCCAGGGGTTGTTGACGGAAACAAAACTCCCGTGGTGTAGGAAGTGCCTGCGCTCAAATGCGGCACTGAGTGAAGTACTGCACTGCTGCATCCATGGTACATGTGGTCACTCTGAAATTAGTGTTATTTTCGGTTTTATTCCGCAAGAATTAAAATTATACCTGCTTATAATTAGTTGAGGAATTGTATCCTTGTTGGAATAAATGATTAATAATCGCCACCTCGAGTGTGGCCGGGACACGAAAATTTAAGCAAGCAATCAAGTATTGAGCGCTAGTCATTTACGTCGCTCTTCCTATGTTGGCTATTGTGAATGTAAAATCGAATTAGGACCTATAATTATTTAATGTAAAATCGAATTGGGACCTATTGCCCAGTTAAGTGTGGCCATGAAGGTCGATACACATGTGTTATGTGCCGCCATGAAGCACGGAGTGATGTGTGCTGATAATCCATCCCGCATGTTATAACTTCGTAATAGTTGGTGATGTGCTGCCCAGCTTACTAATCATCACCTTCTACGTACTCAAATTTTTGCTGTTTGAGAATTAATCTATGATTTTGTTTAATGAAATCGGTTTGTCGACAATTGGGCCGAAGTGTAAAATATTTACGCTAGCGAATTTAATCTAATTATATGTGATAGTTTTCATGCATTTGCAATCGATATCTCGTAAAATTAGGTGCTCATTGATGAGAAACCTAAATTTGGACCAAACAAATGTACATATTTAATTTATGCAGTTGTTACAATTTTAAATTTCAAGTAAAAACATTTTCTTGTATGAAAACGCAATAAATAATTTCATTTTCGGTATCATTTACACTTGGTAATTTGCAAATAACAACTAACTGCTCATGAAAGAAGACTCATAGCTAATATTTTTACTCTATATTTAGCCTTATCCGTTATCATTGTCTTAGTCCTAAATGCTAAGAAGTTATTTTCATCGACGACGAGAAGTGCGTCACTTGGTCCAGCGTCATAGGCCTCGTTCACTCGATTTATTCTCCCAGAAAAGTTTCCTCGGTTCGCCAAGGTAGTCGCATGACGTTCGTGATGCTGCTTATAGAAGTTGGCATTTGGTGAAAGGTTGCTTGTTCGTACGGGTTATGCTTGCCAAGCAATGAATCCCTGCAAGTCTTTATTGAAGTGAGACAACTGAAATCGAGATGGAAATTCTTTATTGTGAAGTAAGCCGCGGAGTTGAGTGCATCTTTCGTAGTTAAAGGCTTCACTTTAATTTGGTTGACACATAGTTGTTCGTTGCCGAATATTTGTAAAAAATGATTACGTTCATTCGCAGTTTTTTTTAAGTCTTTCAGACAGAGAATAAAGCATCAATTTGAATGATAATTGATAAATATTGTTGATTAGTAGAAAATGTTGAGTTATATGCTCGATAGTTGCGACGGAGAGAGGAGGACTCTCAGTTTTTTATCTCTTGACAACTCGTGTGCAGGTGGTGAACCTCGTGAATTAAAGACAAGGTAATTGTTTATCTTCCTTGTTTACATCTTGCATTACTGGCTGGTGCATTGAAATTGAAAACTAATCAAGAAGGCGTTTCGCAACGACCGGGTTAGTGAAATGCATTAAATCCAACCTTATTTATAGGAGATTTTGCTTCTGACGGATATAACTAAACTATTTCATTTAGTAGCTTTTTGGATTCTCTTAAAGAAATTTTTGCTTCTTCAATATTTTAATCTTTATTTAACACCTTTACAGAGTAATTGTTTTGAAATTAATGTGTTTGGAAATGAAGTGAATGAGTTTTCCACGATTATTATTATTATTATCGTTGGCGTCCTCGCAAGATGAATGAGTTCGAGACGTTGGCCCACTGCCTAAGCTGGTGAGTCGTAATTTGAGTAGTTTTATGTTAAGTCTCTTTGTGAACGGTTCTTTTATTGTTATACAACCCCGCGCTTGCTTTTTCAATTATTTATAATATAAATGAAAGCTGCTACTTTCCTCGTGCAACTAAAATTGATTGATAGCAAAAATTAAACATTAATCATTAAATCCGGCGCTCAAAAGTACATTACAGCTCGTCTCGGCAGCAGAAAATAAACTTGGTTGTGTGTTTCTTCCTCAGATATATTGCTTGCTAAAAGCTAAGCTTTTCGTGCTGAATTCCACTACAAAAACTAGTTAAAAATAATGTTGCAGGCTGCAACACCAGCTCAGCTAGTGTTGGGGCAGGGCCAGATAAAGCGTGCACGGTGCGGACTCCACATCCGCTTTCGGTGCAGGATGCCGGCCGCTAGAACTATTGCACTGATTACTCAAATAAGCTGCTTCAAGCGGGAGTGTTTTGCAGCGATCGATTATTGGCCGTCACCAAGAGGAGCTGTGCACAAACATCACACGCGTGGCGTAAACGCATTAATTCATTGTCCTTAACTATACCAACTATATATATGCGCCTGTAACAGCAGACATTTTTTGGAAAAGTGGTTTGATAACGCCCATCATTTCGGCCGTAATGGCCTCATACAAAATTTTTTAGTAATAATTTTAGGAATTCACGTAAGATTGCCACGCAGTCTGTCACAACCTATGGCGCTAATACATTTCCTTGCAAGTTGAGATTCGATTGTGAAAGTTGTTAGCAGTATATTATGCCGTTTGTAAAATTAAATTTTCTAATGAAGATATCCTAGTACATGTAACGTCACAGCGACATCGTAGAAAATCACGCTGTGGTGTGTGTAATTTATTTGAGCACGATTCACTGCATGTTCTCTCCTTCGCTGTGAACAAACGTTCAGCCCCAGACCACTTCGCTTCAACGAATCGAGTGGAATGAGCCGTCGTAGTATGTATAACATACTAACGAAGCGCTCCTGTACTGTATCTTTCATAGTCGTCCGACGCCATTCGATCGATCATTAATTTTTCGTAATATCCTAAAAAAAACTTCGTCCAGTGCGTGAATCGCTGCACCACTGCATGCGCAGGTACCGCTTTGCATACACATTGAATTTATTCAGTTGCCCGTTACACGCGTATAAGCATTTATAGCAGGAATTACAGCTGGGGAGAAGATATAATAGTGAAATCCACTGCAATTATATATACCCTTGATGGAGGAGTTATTATACAATACTCAACCTTTTCGTCATTTAATTGTCGCCCTTATGCGACTGATGTTTAATAGCTGTATGTGGGTAGCTTATGGATATTGCGAAACGCAGATGTTATTCGCTCTAATTGTTTTGATGTACCTAATGCGATATTGGGTTAGTAATGTCATTCCACATTAAATTGAAGTACATGTCTACTTTTTGATCGCTGAGAATCATGATGAGCTTTACCTACTTCCTCGTAGTAGTGATCTGTACGAAAATGAGTCTTCGTATCTCGATCCATCAGATACCGTTTTTTTACTGCAATGCTTCGTGATTTGGTTCACAATCAGTAAAATCTTGCGGAAGCATACGCTCTGTGCATGTCGATGCAATGTTACATCCGTTTTCATCACCCTGCACAAGACGTCAATTTACTGCAGATTTTATTGGCCTTGTGAGAACTGCTGGAAGATTTTAAATTGCCTAAACCGCAAGCTGCGGCAAGCGATCCATTGCTGCACATGATTTCGCAATTCGCTACTCTAAACTAAACTTGCGGCACTGCATTGCTGTAAATCGTATAGGAGAGACTATACAGGCAGGAGTGTTTGATGTTGATAGTAATTTAATGCTTATTTCGATCGTGGAAGAGTCGTGTGACGTGTCTCTACTCTTCGGAATTCGTACAGGATTTTCCGATCCTATGAGCAGTGTTCCTCTCTGTTAGAAAAACGGTGAAAAAACGGTCCCACTAGCGTTCTAGTGGCCGGTCGCCGCGTAAAAATAAACTGTTTCGTCGTTTTTATCAGATGTTTTACCGATTTCTAGTGTTGAATTAGAATAAAAACGGTGACACGGTGTTTCTTTTCATGTGCCGACCGGCCACTGAAACGCCGGTAATACCGTTAACGGTAATTTTTCTAACAGTGATGATCGCTCTACCACAGCTTACAGTGTTTCACTGAAGATCTCAGTTTGTAGGGTTTCGTAGGCAGGATACCCGACACTTTTCTCCAGTGCGTGTGGTCGACGTAAGCGATGTTTTGTACGAGTGTCTGCGTAAATGATCTTGTTCATCTGTTTCTTCTTCGTTCTCAGTCTTTCTGAGAGATGTTATCTCTGCTTCCTTCCCACCAGATCAAACAGACTTGACATTTGTCCCAGTTCACTGTGTCAAGTGTTTAAATTGAACTTTCGTTGACAAGTTAGCGATGAGCGATTTTTAATTTTAAATAAATGTGATAATTTGGTCTAGCTTATCCATCTTCTTAGTCATATTTATTTGGTGACTTCCTATATGCAAGATTTAGCTCCCATAGCTGATCGCTACTAAACCCTCGTTCTAAATTATTACTCATGTTCACTTTACCTCTTTATTATTGCTTGTCTTCAAGGACCGTTTTCGTTCTACTTCATATGATTATAATGTTTTGTCCTTTTGGGTTCTTAATCTATGTAATGTTTCATGTCTCTCTGCTATAATTAACTAATGTGCGCAGAATTTTAGAAACCTGTTGGGGCTTGAACGCCAATTATCCTCTAAACCTAGTGTCTTAGTATTGGTTTTAAATACAAGTTAAACGTATTCATATTAAAGCCATTGTGTTTTTTGTTCATGCATCTCAGTGTGTAGCTGTTATGAAAACCCTGCTTACTGTCTATCGCCCCGTTAGCTTGTATTAGGTAAGTCGTTTCTATGGCCTTGCATATTTTTCATTTGTGTGCCTATATACTTCCAACGACTACACCGCACGAGTTTTTCTCAAATTCCACTAATTGAATAGCAAAATTTGAGTGGTTTTATCGACGAAAGTAAGGCTTTGATATTTGTTTGTGCATGTGTCGGTTGCAAGATATGCTATCTCATTTCTGGAATTACTCAAAAGTCCAAATCAATTTTCGTATACCATCAGCTGGCAATGGAATGATATTCTCAATATTAATTGTACAAGTAGTTCGAGCTCAGGCTTGATAGTCCCTACAATTCTAGAATTCCGTCATCCCGAATATCAAAAATAATAAAGCTAATTAGTGCTAATTAAGAAAAACCAGTTCAAATCCACATTAAACATGGAACTCCCACTTGCATCTCATCAGTTCTACAATATTGAAAGAAAACATTTTCAATTTGCTTAAAAAATAAAATTCATAAATACGAATTTACAAATCAAAGTTAAATTCTTAGTCCAATCGTTTTCTCCCGGTTTTGTGATGCTTTTCTATTCTTTATCGAAGAATTTAAATTTTCTGGTCGAGGCAATTCCCCTACGCGATGAGTCAAATTTCCCTCATATACCCCTGGAATATTTCGATTGCCAGGCAGACAACACACACATATACACTCAACTATACTTATACTATACTAAACTATACTCAACATCTCTATACAGAAAACACTCAACTTTGACAAATATACCTATATAAGATGACTGGGCCAATGGAATGCTTAGTAAAAAACGCATGCTTCTTGTTCATACATGCAGTCGTATTCATCTGTTTTGACTGATTCTCTCTTTGCCCTTTAATTGGTTGTTGTCACTTTTATATCTTATAACAAACATTCTTTCTTTAAATTTGTCTTGATTTAGCTTGACTTCTGTTCCAAGTTTTTATGCATGCATTCATCATGAGAATTCATTGTCTGAACTGGAAATTGTAAATTTAAATCAAGTTTTAATGAACTGCAGCATCAGCACCATTATTCTGATCCAAGCAGTGAAATTCAAAATTACTTTTTACGGGGAAATACATACCGTACATACAAAATATTTAATTTTCAAGTCATGGGCTCCTTATATTAGGTATTAATATAATATTTCTATTATTATTATTATTATTATTATAGGACGATTTATGAAGTACGATTTAGCTGAGAAATTGCTTTCACTGCGTCTTGTGTGTCGATTGCGCATTTTGCATTCTACGCTGGGAGACCTAATTAAGGATTAAATGGAGTGGTAGAACAATTTTTATATGATGGGCTTGTATGCTTTAATCACTTGTTTACTTTGCAGCACACGTTTGTCATTTGTCATTTTTATGTGGCTTTCCTTACCTCTTGCCTATAAGCTTCCTTGTTATCTCAGCAACTGCCAAACAAATTCCTTCTTACGTACCGAACTTAATGTGTTGTTAAAACATACATTTTTCATGTATGACTGTTTGTCGATCATCTATAAATCTAACACGGTTTTTGGTCGCGGTTAATCACTGTACTAGCTCGTGCTTTATTGCTGTTCAATCGCCTGTGCGGTACTCGTACGAGTCATTAAATCATTCATCAGTATGGGCATGGCCAAACTCCGAAGAACTTATGTCTCTTCCGTGAACTGCATGAGGTTTGTTCCTGTATTGCCAAAACGTTTTATTCGTCTTCCTTTGGAACTTGGTTGAAACTAGCGTAGCTTCTTCAACACATTTATTCATTTCTCGTACTTCACGTGATTCGGATTTCGTCATTTTTTCCCGATCAATGCTAATCGTGTTAATCGGCTGTATAATTTTCCAGCGGCAAATATGACGGCCCTCGTAATGAATACAATACTTGTGATCGTTCGCTGTTTGAGAGTTTTGTGTTAAGACCTAAGAAGTTAATTCTAAAGCCAACTTGTTTGAATAAATCAACAATTTCTATTCATTTAAAAACAAAAATACTGAAAAAGTTACTGTTCGTGCTATCTCTCATTCCTTATGGTGTTGTTTCATCTTTCATGCCTGCGATTTTGACCAGAATATTGAATCTTCTTTATGTTCCAGGTGGAAATCGGCGGAAAATCTGTACCAAGCGACCATCGAAGATGATCTGCGTAGCAAGCCACTGCCCCTAAAAGCTCCTAGTCCTGTCCGTCCTCTGCAGCGCAAGGAATCAAGCCCCGGAGATGCTCGTCTTCGCCACGCTATCTCCGCGCCGGCGCCGGACCAGACGGCTGAAGCGGACATGCTGAAAGACGATGGTATGGTCAGCCGCGAATCGTCGTCAGAAGCTCCTTCAAAAGAATCGGCGAAGGCAGCCAAGAAGAATGCCAAACTTGCTGCCAAATCTGAAAAAAGTTCCAAAAAGTTCGGCAAAAGCGGATCTAAGAAAGATAAGAAAGAAAAGATGAGCTATAGCAGCAGTGATAGTAAAGCTAATACCGATACTGAGGAACAACGCCAGCAAGTTCGATATTCCCGCAGCATTAGTGTCAATGACCGCGTCGGCTACGAGGCTACGAAAGATCGCAATGACAGTATCTCTTCTGCCCATTCACAACACCAACTACTTAAGCAAAATATATCTAGCGAAGGCAACGTTTCTTTTAGTGCATCGCCTAATTCCAAGAGTCACAAATCTGATAACTTAAGCGTATCTCGCCTCTCATCTCACTCGGCCAATTCATCGGCATCGGCGGCAGCCGTGCCTGTCGCTGAAAGCACTCATTTGTCTTCAGGAGGCTCTACCTCCGTTGAGTACCGGTCGAGTCCCACTGAACACTACGTTCCTTACCGCCAAATATCCGAGGAGTCCTCATCACCCGCATCTCCCTTGTCTCAACAAGGCAATAACGGCTGGCAAGACGCCGTAGACGTGCAGCGAAAATCGTCCTCTTCTTCCAACGGCCTTCATCCAGCCGATAGCGATCGCACTCGTCAGAACTCAAGCCCCATGAAAAACCAACCTGACTCCTCGAGCGTGCGCCGCATCAGCAAAGACGTTGCGGCCTCCGACATGGATTGCTTGATCTTGCGGTCCGAGGAGACCACAAATATTAGTCACAAAAGTTCAGTTGTTGGCATAAGCGAACGTTTGCCTAGCGAGAACCACTTCATCAACGAGGAAAATTCAAGTGGAATTGCGGTTGTTGATGGAGATGGCATAAATGGCAGCCTGTATGTGACTCATCCCTCGGTGGTGGTCAACTCTCCCTCAACCGGTGATCTCAACGGGTACCAGCAGAACAGGTGAGAAAACAGCAATGACGCTAAAAATATATCCTGCTGGTATAAGCCAAATTTATACGGAATTGATCGTACCGAGAAACGATAACTAGTATAATAATATCACAATCTTTTTGATTGTGATATAATTATTCCTATAACAACCAGTATCTCTTGTATACGCGGTATGCATCTTTTTGATTGTGATATAATTTATTCCTAAACGACTTTAGCAAGTTCAATTATAAATTTTGTGTTATTCGTAAAATTTACGGCGAAAACAGCACGCCATAAACGTGGACTACTTGACGCCCCTTGCAGGTTACGGAGCGACCGGCGCTCGCCGAGCCCCCGACCACCGACGGCGCTGTCGGGCGCTGAGAGCGGCGGTGACGACTGCACCTACAGCGGCCTCAAGGTGAGTGTATAAGTCACCGCTTAAACCATATACCATATATCATATGTCATAAACCATATTCCATATACCATACACTATATATCATTAACGGCAAAGCCCTACGTGTACACATGATTACACACTGTTGATTACATGATTACACATGATTACACACGTGTACACACAGAAAAAACAGCTAAAAAACGGTCCCACTTGCGTTCTAGTGGCCGGTCGCCCCGTGAAAATAAACTGTTTCGCTGTTTTTATCAGATGTTTTACGGATTTCTAGTGTTAAATTGGAATAAGAACGGCGACACGGTGTTTCTTTTCACGTGCCGACCGGACACTGAAATGCCGGTAATACCGTTAACGGTAATTTTTCTAACAGTGCACGATTCAATGATTGCCGGCATTCCTGTCAAAGTGATGACTCTAGAAATTCATCGATCATGTACTTATTATCTGGTAAATAATTCGTAATTCTTTTTGCTGACAACCCATGCAGTTGAACAAAAATTTAGCTTATTATTTCGGTGGTGATTTCTGTCGTATTGAGATACTACTTTTTCATATCCTACTTACTTTTGACTTCATTTCTTATATTCTTACCGGTGACTTTTATGTTAGAGTTTAATTGGGCGTCAGGATGACACTGTGGTTGATGCTTTACCCTAGTACCGGCATACCGGCTCTTTACTTTATCGCTTGCATAATATGAACAGCTGAACTGTTCTGAACTATTGAAGCGAAAATTTTTGTTTAACACATAACACAAGCTCTCGCTCTGTGTTGTCATAGAAACAGTGGTCGGCAAACTAGCGAAAATCTTCATTTTCTATTTGTATTGGCCTGTCTAAATGAATGGCATTGTCCTACTTTTTAGTAGGACACTTTATACTTTACTTTTATTGTGTGTCAATTATATCGCGTAGTGCAGTTGTATTGTGTTGTGAAATTGTATTGTGTTGGTCAATTGTATTGTGTTGTGCAATTGTATTGTATTATGCAATTGTATTATATTGTGAAATTTTAATGTGTTATAAAATTGTATTGTCTTATGAAATTGTTTTGCGTTGTGCAGTTGTATTGTGTAATGCAATTGTATAATATTATTGCAGGACTCAATAAGCCGGTACTCGGAGTCGACGAGATCAACGGGCAGCCAGAGCGTGGTGAGCCAGAAGGAGAAGAGTCCTCCTCAGGGCTCGTCTGAGAAGGATAAGAAGAGTAAGAAGGCCTGGTACAACGTGCTCAACCCCAACTACAAGAGCCGCTCTGAGGACCTTAAGAGGCTCTTCAAGGACCTGCCTCTTGATGAACGCCTCTTAGTGGGTCTGTTGATGTCATATAACGTCTTGATGAACGCCTCTTAGTGGGTCTGTTGATGTCATATAACNCTCTGTCTCTTATACACATCTAGATGTGTATAAGAGACAGCCCCCAGCGTGATGCCCCCTCTAACCCCCCCTCGTGCTGCAGATTATTCGTGTGCGATGCAGAAGGACATTTTGGTGCATGGTCGTCTCTACGTCACCCCAAACTTCTTCTGCTTCTATTCTAAAATATTCGGATGGGAAACTCTGGTAAGCATTCCATACACATTATTAATTAAAGTTCTATTATTTGAAGAATTTCAAAGCTTTTCTTACTCTGGGCCTATACTTTCAAAAAAAGTTACGAGATCGTAAGTTCATCAGCCAATCATTGACGGACTTTCAAGCAAAATCCACCAATCATATACAAGAAAATTGCGCGTAAGTACTTACGTTCACTTTGCGAGTTTTGAAAGTATATGCCCTGATCGTCAAGTGCAGCTCATTATTCTTATTTCGGTCCATTATGTCCTCCTTATTCATCGGTTTGATTTTAATTCTAGACCAATACTCTGAAATTATTTGAGATTTCGCTATTGATTTGATTATTTGTGTAAAAGAAGATTGTTGCGCTTCATCAATTTTATGAAACTTTTTCTGCACGTCATCTCGTTAAGTTTATCATGAACTTTAGTATTTGTCATTGGCTTGTTTTAATTTATCCTGTTTCTCAATAACTGAATCTGTCAAGAACTCGATGATACCAAAATATTAGGCTGAAGAATTCGCACAGAAGATTTAACATTAATTTTAATGATCAGTTATTCATAGTACATGTTACCAAGAGGTATAACGGTGAACCTGCCTTTCCTATGACGATGAATTTAATTGTGTGAAATATTATTAAGCCTGCTCTGCTTTCTTATGTTGATGATTTGTTAAATTGGGTTCAATATCAATGACGCTGCCTTGTTCTCGTATGTTGATTAATTTATATACCATTGGGTTCAATATTAATGAGACTGCCTTGTTCTCGTATGTTGATTAATTTATATACCATTGGGTTCAATATTAATGAGACTGCCTTGTTCTCGTATGTTGATTAATTTATATACCATTGGGTTCAATATTAATGAGACTGCCTTGTTCTCGTATGTTGATTAATTTATATACCATTGGGTTCAATATTAATGAGACTGCCTTGTTCTCGTATNCCTCATGGACCAGGTATTGTGGGGCAGAACGCCCTCATGGACCAGGTATTGTGGGGCAGAACGCCCTCATGGACCAGGTATTGTGTGGCAGAACGCCCTCATGGACCAGGTACTGTGAGGCAGAACACTCCAGGTAAATACATGGACTTTTCCTTTATCAGCTATGCTTTCCCTAAATTTCTAGCCAGAAACTCCTATTGTCATTTTTTCGAATGAAATTATGATACCACGCTTTTCATGAACTACCGTATTGCCTCCGAAATAAAATAAATTCTTTATAGTGCTTGACTCGCGATCTGTCAAATCGGTTCCTTGAACATAATCTTATCGGGAATGATATTCATATAGGTATTCCCTTTATTGGGTATAAAGATGTTAATTTGATTAAAACCAAACTTACATTCTTACAGTAAGAATGATGTTGCCGTACCTGAGGCCACTGCAAATTTAGTGTAGTTTATACCCCTGTTGAGCGCTTGTGTGTCTGTGTGTGTAATTGCCCATCCTGGTAGTGGCAATTACGTACGTTAGGAAGGGGGTGATAGGTCAATTTTTCCGGGTACTTTAATGTCACTGGTAGTTCTACGACCATCACTATCTCGCTGACCCGCCAGAACCATTTTTGCATTTGAGCGCTTGTAGAGAGTCGGGGCTAAGCCTTATAGGATTCTGCCACTAAGTCAGTTCTCCCGAACGAAACTCGTAACACTTTAAATATAATTATATCAATCTAGCTACTTACTGACAAGGGTGAAAAGGAAATTGAAATATTTGATCTTAGTATAACTCGCACTTAAAGAGGTTTGAAACAGGAGTAAAAGTCTAGCACTTTCATGTTCATGAATTCTGCAATGCACGTGTTTTTTAGGTATCAATACATTTGACTGTGTATACTCTACTGTTCGCTCGTCATAAATCTGACACATAATACCCTTCCCTTTGACCAATCCAGCGATCGGCTTAGATTGATTACCAGACCCATGGTATATTTACCTTGAATTCAGCAGTGCGCGCTTGCTGAACATAAACCTTATTAAAGAAATTATTCTCTTAAATATATGCTTTGTGTTTTCCTTTAAAGGACTTTACTATGACTGTAATGTGTTCATTGTCTTGTGGCAGCAAATGCCGGCGGGGGAGCTGTGGCAGTGGGTGCACTCGTCGTACGGGGACCAGCTCGGCCTCACCAGCGACGACGACGACTACATCGCCCCGTCCACCACCGAGGACGACCAGAAGCACGCTCCTCACATCGGTTAGTTTCTTATTACACTAACTTTATTCATATTGAGGTGGTAATACCGTCTCTATTTCAAATAAAACACGTCATTTCCATCATTAAGGTCGAAACTTCTCACATTATTAGCATCCTCTCAATGAGAATGTTTGAAACTCGAAATATCTTTCTATTACCAATAACGCCATTTACTGGGCCTCTATATTTGCATTACATTGACAACGGTTAATTTATTAATTTTAATTTATTTATCGACAAAAGATTAAATTCTATGGTAGTATTTCAAACGATGGAGCATACAAGCTTGTTTAGAATTTTACCAAGCAATTGCCTGGTGTCTCACCCACTCGTGCGTGTCACTCTAGTGCCGTCGGAGCCATCGTACGTAGCCAGCAGCAGCGGCAGTGACAAGAAGACCGCCACGAAGACCGTAGGCACCGGCGGGGGCCACGGGGCGCCCATGGCTGCTGGTGACGCGCCCGCATCCCTGCACCCCTACACCGTGAGTAGTGCCTGCTTGCTGCATTATTATACCGTGCTAATGCCTCATTTTTATATCATAGTAGGTTTCGCTCTAAGTTTCTGCTTAATACATTTGGCTTCTACTACTGGTCTATGGTGAGTGTTTTATAGAGGTTGAGTAACTAGGTCTCGTTTATTGAAGTCTTTTATTAATTGGGCTGTTGATGTTGCGTACTGCAGATCGCATTATAAATCTGAAAGTTCATCGCGTTTTTGTCTTTCTGAACTTCTAGGTTATGACGCGACTATTATCTGTTTTTTGGGTTTTAGCGATATTTGTTATTCGCTCAGTCTCCTTTTAACATTCTGTATCTTTGCGTTACTGCAGTATTGTTCTTTCGATAATTAGTTCGATTATCTGAAGGTTTAGTGAGAGTTAGTAAGGAAAGCGCCTAACGACTTGCCGCTGCAGGTTTTGAGCGACAGTTTCTTGATTCACCTAACGCGATCACAGATGCCTGATTATCCTGTGCGCTGAAATGATCAATCGTAAAAGATTGTAAGATCATTTAAGCTGATTTTTTTAACCTGAAATTCAAAATTTTTGAAAATCTCGCGCTTGCTGTCGTCTTGCACAATTTATTGGTAATAGAGAAAATTATCAGGCAGCTTCTAAGCTGACGAATTCGCCGTGATATTTTAATGTAAGGCCGTACCTATCGGGCAGCACTTTGCTGACGTAGACGTAAAAACCCTAACAAAATTCGGGGTATGCTTCAGCCTCCGCCCCAGAGTTGCTATGTTCGCGTAAGAGTTATTCTGGGTCAGTTTGCCAACTGATCGCAATCAGCAACTATAGCAACCTAGGGGAACCTACTTTATTGAGAATTGGTTGCATTGGTTGCTAGAAAAAAAGGCTCCCAGTATAAATACGTGCAATAAAGTAGGTTGCCCTGGATATAACTGTTATAGTCAGAACCTCCTTGCCGACTTTATAGTCTCCTGAGAGTAGGGCAAGAGTTGGCAGAATAAGTACCGGGCGCTTGTAGCTGTCTGATTCGGGGACCGGAATGTAGACCTAAAAGCGGACAATAAGGAAGATGGTGGACTATATATATGCTCCCCGAGTCCTAGGCGTTCCTTAATCCAGAGCCGCCCTCGGTTCTAAATTTTGTTAGGGAACGTAGAGTTGGCCCGTTTTCGGACGAGCATTTCTTTCTGCATATACCAGTTCTCATATACCAGTTCTCAATACCAGTTCTTTCTGCATATACCAGTTCTCAATAAAGAAAACATATATACGATCTTCAGGGAAGAATGATATTCATAATCTCTTACGATCATAATGCTCCTCGTGTGTTCATTCGCTTTCTTTTCATCTGAAATGCGATCATCCTTATTTGCATGTTGCGCCCTCCAATATCGCGTTCGTTTAAGCATATGGATTAAGAACCGTTGCAATAAGAACCTTGCTTTTCTCTTCATTCTCTAATGAACAATTATGTGTGCTTGCCACGCATCTATATTTCGTACAGCAGGGACATGAGACTTGCAATTTGTTTGTACGTACCTATATATGACCAGTTCCAAGAGGCCTCTGCATAGAAAGTCCAACGCTTAGCGTACGCATTTTTTCTGCTACGAATTTCTCAAATTTTCCTTTATCTTGATCTCGATATTTTCAAGTACAATTAATGAACGTTTGTCGTACATGATAGCTTAGAGTAAGGGTTTTAGTTAGAGTGTTAAAGTTGTATGAGAATTGATTTCACATTCATGTATCAAGTTGGCGTGTCGTTCTGTCAACGATATTGCAGCAGATTTAGTCTTTATAGCAACGAACTATAAGTTTTCTCTTAGGGGTAAAAATTATAGACGATTCGTAGACAATACTGCTAGAAGCTCCATTAGTTTGTAGCTTGCCGGTAACGTAATTAAGTTATTCCTCAAGTTAGTTAGTTAGTTTAGTGGCCACATGTTTACTAGCGCTTCAGCGATTTAGCTATCTCGCACCGAAAGTCATGTTGAACATCACCAAACAGGTGGAAGGTCTCAGTTATTAAAAGTTTCTCAAATCAAAAATAGGTCATCACCCACAAGAGGTGGAAGGTCTCAGATGTCCAGCCCGCTGAAACTGACTCGAAGGAAGCAGCGTTAGCATCTCAAAGAGACGAAGTGACAAGGAGGGACAGGTGAAAAGCAACAGAAACGAAGACACTCGAACAAGAGGTCGCTTACACGGGACGTCGGCCGCCCGCACGAGAGAGACAGAGAAGGGAAATGTAAGGAATCCTACCTACATAATAACTTAACCCCACAACTGAGACCTGCAGTCAGACACCGCGAGCTCAGCGGTGGGGCGCTCAGGAACAATCCCCCTAGGAGCGCGAAATCCCATAGGACTTCTGACGAGCACAGACACCCGTCAGAAGTCCTCCCTGAGGGTAGTTATTCCTCAAGTCGGAAAATCCTACGTGTAACTCGGTATCGAAATGCTTGTTGGTTATTTCATCAATGCCTGCTCACAAAAGTTAATCAATCTGTAAAACGTAAGAAACACTGCATATTCTATGTATTTTCTTCCGCGTCGCATGGCGGAATTTGTTAAAGAGGCGCTTGTTTAGAGACCGTATAAACAGTTTCGCTACCGTTCACTTCAGCTCACTTAAATGTACTTTTTCAGAAATTGGAAAATTCAAGACTCAACGTCGCACAGATTATTGACAACTTTTATATTTCGCTACTTTCACTTTTATCGTCAAATGCCAGAATGTGTCAAATTTTTCGCCTCTTAAACTATACCTAGGTTTCTCGGATGCGACTGAGGGTTTTGTGCAACTAAGCGCACAAATTTTATTAACTTGAAAGTTGTGCGATATATGCAACATTATGGTCTCCTTCCGTTCTTGCCCAATATAAGTTAATAGCTAAGTAGTATTGTTGAAGAGAGTTTAACTTGTATAGCTAGTGTGCTCTTAGAAAGTGTATTTCAATTGTTGGGTACGTAAAACCAGTAATGATACAAAATAGAATTTACTTGCGAATTTATTTCCTCTGTTGTTACTGCTGTCTGGGAGTCCACTACGTTGCAGTGTAATAATATTCGAGCCACACAGTTTCTTCAAGGTCCTATCTCTTCCTTATCTCTGAGCCATAGAGGCCATGCATGCGCACACTCCTACACAAACTCCGCTAACACGTACGTGGTCTCTTGGACATATTTGTTGTTTTGTGTTGTTTGTTTGTTCATATCGTGTATACGACAGGCGCACTATGTCGTCGGATGATTGTTCTATTGTGAAAAACATAAGATTTAAAGCTGCAATCAGCCTTGCCGTGCGAACTCAAGTTTCGTTGCTTAAGTAATTAATTTCGAAATTAATTATACACTATTATACTTAATCTCGAAATTAGATATACAATTTTATACTTAATTAATTTCGAAATTAATTATGCTCTGGAAAGACTGATGCATGCGCAGTTGTCGTGCTTTTCTTTTCGTGTCGTGCGAAATATTTATTCAACAAGGAATGCAATGCATTTATGATCGTTTTGGGACAATTTTGTGTCCAAATGAGAATACGGAATGCGCATATTCAACGCATGGCAAACTCTTGAAGGTCGATCGTGATTTTATCAAAATTTCTTTGTCATTCGATAATTACAATTCTAAGATTTCGCTATGCTGTGGAGTTGAATCATTGTTCAGAATTCGTTTTCCACTAATCGACGTTGGTGAGTGTTCTGTTATTTAGATGTCGATGCCTCATTCCTGCTTCTGATGAGCATTTGTTTTGGGACGATCGCGGGGCGTTCACAACGCAGTGAAACTTTTCTTGTAAATTATGGATCGTGCTCGGAAAAATGTTACTTCTTCAATAAACCTTTTTTTTTGTTATCAGAAGAGAATGCAATTCACATAGTAAATTTTGTCTATAAAGTCTATTAGTGTTCTCAATCTTTCTTTGAAAAAATTCTATCCTATTTCATTAAAGTACAGAGTTGAAAGTATTCTGTCTCAAATCTCTCTAATTTGTCAGCTAATGAAACCTTGAATAAAAACTGACTCGATGTCCAAGTAGATAAATTTTGATGGCAGTGCGTATCGATAAGGCATCGTCACGCTTTCTCAAAAATTACTTCTGGGATATATATTTTTAGTTTTCTTATTGCTCATAAATTTTACATAACAAATTGGCTTTCTGCGAAATATATATATTCAGTTGGAAGACAAGAAGGGTTATTATTTGGGTTGAGAGTAGTGAAGATAAATTTTGTATCGTGGTGTAAACACTTCCAGTTACACCAATGTATTTAAATTATTTGTTTTTAAATCGCCATTTGACCTGAAATTTACAATCACAGAAAACGCCAAGGACATTCACCATATCTTCATCGATAACGCAATATATTATATAGATGAATGTATGATGAATTTTTCTTTTTATTTTCTCTGAAATGCTCCATCAATTCAGGATTAAGTCGCTTCTTATTGAATTCAACTTATATAGGTAATTGCAAATTAATTTTGAATTGATTCGAATTTAATCAATTCGCCGAAATCGAGAAGCGCTAATTTTTACTTGTAATCTATTACACCTCTGAGTCCATTGTTTCTTGTACAATAGTAGCTTATTAAAGACTATACATTGGTTGAAAATTCTATTGCAATATTACTTAAAGCCCTGTGTAAGAAGCAAGTCACCGCTTCCGTGGCAGCAGAAGTAGTGGACACAGCTGTGTAGTGCCGCGCTCTCTCACCTGAACCAACACAACTACTCCCTGCTCCGTCCGTGGACCTCACTCGCCATCAGCCCATGCGGGGCAGTGCTATATGCCAGTCTGTACAAGACCGCGATGTTGGTGGTGCCTCTCGCCGTACCCGCATTGCAATGAGAACCTGCAAGTTAAACTTTTTTAGATACGAATAAAATTGGAAATTTTCAATTTATTTGTTGGCGACGAACGGATTAAACTCGATCCAATTTTTAGGATCGAGTTACTTTGAGGCTCATATAAGTAATAAATCAGATCAATTGAATGCGAGTCTTCGACAGAGATTAAGTTTCTTAAATACTTGCCCTTTTCAGGCACTTGGTAGCCATAAATCTGTATGCAATCTTGATTATCTCGAGCAGTGTTTCCCAATCTTTTGTGATCGAATACCAGTCGATGTTCCCTATATATGCATTGTACCTATAATGCTACATATTAGCCGTTAATATAGCTCGTATTGCATTTTATTTGCTGCGTTAATAATCAGCGCGGTATGTAAGCGTACTGTTAGAATCTAATGCGAGGCGCCTGGGAGCGGATGGGTGACGAGCGGCTAAGTCGCAGATCGTTGTGGAATTAACTTGAGTTAGTCAGTAAACATTTCTGTGAAGTGAAAATTGTTACTCAAAATATTCATGATTCTGAAAGTGCTTACGTGGCATTTAGAAAACCCTCGCGTATCAGTCTGAAAGGGATTCAGTGTCAGGAGTCTCATGTTGGTCATGTTGAACCTAGAAACTTTGAAATGACCGGATAAGAAACGTTCATATCAATTTATGTTGACATTATTATTTCTGGAATTCCAGCACTGTTTGGGTACTAGATTACAATATATTTTTTCTGAGCTGGAATGGATAAGATCTAGATCGACCTCGTGTGTCTATACTTTGTATGAATAATTGTGTGACTGTAAACTCTAATTCGTGTAATGTAGTACCGTGTTGAAAAAACGAGGGCGAAGCAAATCTATTACTCACGAGTGATCCTTGAAAGAATATAGAGTTTATTTTATTATTACCTTTATGAACCATTCAAGTTCTCTGGTTTGTGTGATTGCTTAGTATTTGGCTTTCGTGAACGTAACTTGTCTTAAACGTTGATTGAGTTCGCTGCACCAAATTTCTATAAATGAATAAGTACAACAACGTACTTAGTATCTATCTTTACAAAATACATTCTGATCTTAAAATTTGAACAAAATGGTCATCTTGCAGTGGTAACGTCAGAGTGAACACGTTCATCAAGCACATCCGAGCATCGATATTATTTATGGCTCGAATTCTCGCGGAAAATAATGTTAATTTTTGCGCGTGGTGAAAAGTTTCAGTTAATGAACAATCTTGTTACCTTGTACAATTTTGTGGTCGTTGCGATTAAACTCGGTTTAAAAAAAATTATGTAAAAAATTTTGGTATACCGTACTTAAGCAAAAATTTCATCAATATGGTGCTTCATTTTGTTCGTACGAAAAAGACTTTGGCATTATATTAATTGGTGTATTCTGGTGACTAATTCTTGCCGAGTTCTGATAATAATTTTGGACCTGATTATGATGATCACCTCGTGATTTTGGTATTTTGTTCAACATATGCGGTTCATTTATATCATAATTTTTAATCCTTAATTGCAAAAAAAAACAAGTTTTTACCGTGGGATTTAATTCAATATGTTCAAAATTTAATTGTATAATATAAGTAATGTTTGATTGTATAATATAAGTAATGCGTTTATAATATTTGCCTGTCTAGCTGTGAACTTGAAAATTCCGTCAGTCTTCAAGACGATTAATAAATATTTATTAATTTACGAAATTTTTTTAACATGAAACCATTTCGCAACGAGTAGGCAATTACGTTGTGAAGTCCGTAACAGATCTCTCTTCATGACTGCAAACTGACTGCCTTGCCTAATTTATACGATGCCCAGCATTGACCTAATGATAGAAAGGAACGTATGAAAAGACAGCTTCAGTTAGGGTGGCCTCCCGCTCTTAATGGCCAGACACGTTTTGCGTGGTTGTCTGTTTTGATTGCTGTAAAAATATCCTCAACTTGAGGAATTTCACTGCCTTCAGGGAGAGCTGATGCCATATATAGATAGTCGAGCAGTTCCTCGGCATGAGTCATCACAAAACTCCTACCCTCGTTCTCCACAACCCTTATCTGAGGGCTGCATTTAGTTTTTATGTGATGCGGCGACGCGCCTTGGGCCTCAGACATTCGCTGCCTTCGACTTTGGAAAGTTTTTGCAGTGTTTTCATTCTTCAGATTCATGGATTTTGGCCTCACGGAAGTCTTATACCATATCACAGACTCCTCGCTTCGCTGTGATTTTTTACTTTACTTCTCATCATAAATCACTCAATCATAGCATTATTTTCACTTTATTCACTTTCTGTACCACAAAGCTACCTGATGACATCTCACTGCGTCAGATTTAGAAACATTTCATTTGATTCTCGCGCCATTCTCGAAACAAGACAATTTACTCCCTTCTTGTGCAGTATAATCGCACTAATTCTTTGATATCTTAACTATGCTCTTTGAATCTCTTCACTTTGAATCGTCCTCGATATCACTGAATCTTTTTTCTCCACTAACTGACCTCATTGTTACCCTGTACTCTCTCCTCTGCATCATTATATCACTAACGTAGCTCAGCAATTACCCTCTTACCCTCATTCACGTTAATCAGGTCGCCCCTCACCCTCACCGTCAACACAGCCTCGTTGTCACATACCATTTCCTCACTCCACCGCTGCCGCCGCCGCCGCCGCCGCCGCAACCGCTGCTACCGCCGCCGCCGCCGCAACCGCTGCTACCGCTGCCGCCGCCGCCGTCGCTGCCGCAACCGCTACCGCCGTCGCCGCCGCTACCGCCGCCGCCGCTGCCTGTCCTGTAGCTTGGCACGCGTGGTGGGCGCGTGTAGTGCTGCTCGTGAAGGCGCAGCTGATGCTGGTGCTGTGCTGCTTGCTTGAGATGCTCTTCAGTGTTCTGCCTTGTGGGGATACGCTGAGTTCGTATCGAGGCGCTTTATTACAAATCTTGGCGCCTACAGAGCTTTTTACTGCGTGCGCGGTCTATAAGCATCGTTTAATAATTGCCTGAAATTTAAATTCTTAGGTGGCGGAAGGATTTGTGCTGCGTATTTTTTCTCCCGGAATTGTTTTGCGAAACTTTCTTAGTGGCGGTTTTCGTGAAATGTGTAAGCGAAAGGGTTCTGTAGCGAGGCTTTGATATTTGTTGCTATTTTCTTCGGATAGCATTCTTCGCATTTTTGCCAAGCAAGAGATAACTGAATTCTGCAACTGCAAATTTTTACCTAGAGATGACTGATTAATTGAATACCGCGACATTGTGCAGAAGCTAACACCAGCTTCTAGGTTGTATTGGTTTATATGTTGGAGCCTAAAATGTGTAATCTGTTGCGACTGCAGACGCTTGTCAGTCACAAACAGTGTTGGACGCTTGCGATATTTACTTATTCGTTCGTATTTAGTGTCCGAAGTTACTTTGCTCACTGTGTTCGACTCCCTAAACCGTAAAAAGATTTCCGTGTTTTTTTATACCTTCGGTGATCAGGCGCGTTCGCCATGCATTCATTATATCCGGAACACCCTACCAATCAGTCTTTCATGAGCAAATTTTACCGATCCGAAATTGCTCTGAAAATTTGAATGTATTTATGAACAAATATTCGATAAAACCGAGCCATCTTGTGGATTTTATCTTTTATTATTTTTAGTTTTCAGAGAACAGAATAATTATCCCGATCATTCACTGAACACGTGCTCGGACCGCACTGGATATTTTAGACATTTGTCGATGTTGCTGTTGGCACCTGACGTAACGTTCTTTTTCGTTTTGTTTGTCCTCCGCGTTGTTAGCACTTTAACTTGAATATTCTTGTTGCTACTCGGCCAATAAGTTTGGCTAGCTTTATGATTTATTTCAAATTTTCTACTAGATTATTAAAGTTTAATTAGTACGAGTGATGATGCTCTACACACTAGTTAGGCGACGTCGGTAAATTATTTGGAGCATAGTTGTAAAAACGACAGGAATATTTCAGGTTTAGGTATGTCAACGCTTGAGTTGAATATTGAATGTGTCCCCGCCGGGTCACTAGGTCACTCCTACGAGGACAGGAAACACCCAAACGCTGGCCAACAAACAAGTCCCATTGTGTAGATTTGTCTTGCCGCAATTTAGTTGAGCTCAGCCTTGTACACGATTTACATGTGGTGGAAACAAGCTTGTCTATCACGCAAGACTTGCGCTCTGGTTTCTTGAATGTCGCTCATTCATTGGTGTTGCTTACCGACTTGGTGTTGTTGCTTTGTGATACTTCGCATTTTTATTCAAGTAGCTTGACCTGCCGAAATGGTAATTTCACAGGACATTCTGTAGATCTATTTTAACTACCAAGTTACGTAGCTTAACATGCCTCTCATTGTGAAATAGAAATGCTAAAAAAATCGATTGGAATTCTTCCATTCTGTTAGTTTCCCGTTGACTAAAAATTTAAAAGCAAAGAATAGTCCACAAAAATTCATATCTTTATAGAAAACGTTTCGGAGTTCAGCTCCATCGTCAGTTCGTAGAATCTAGAATATACATAGAAAGTCACAAGTTAATACAATTGAAAGCACAGAACACAATTAGAACCTAAATTTACAAGTAATAGGGCGTAAAAACCTATCTATTCACAATTTCAAGGGGATAGGAGCTCACAGCGGAATTTAAACTGGGCCTAAGCTTAAAAATGTACAATGATTCTAAGATATGCAAATCTGAAGTACCGGAACCGATTTTGAAGTAAGAACCTATTTTGAAACTGTTAACCAGAATCTGGTTAACAGTTTCAAAATCGGTTCTTTCTTTAGATATAAAGATATGCTCCCTGTTAATATGCGATCGTCCCTGGTTTATCAATTTCGTTGTGCACAATGTGCATCTGCGTACGTCGGTATGACTTCACGCAATCTTTATTCCAGGATCGCTGAGCATAAGGGCAGGAGTTGTAGGACCGGACAGTTACTATCGCGCCCCCCTCATTCGGCTGTGCGCACTCACGCCGAGCAGTGTGTTGTGCCTGTTACTGACAGTGACTTTAGGGTGTTAGCTTCTACCTCCGGTACTTCAGATTTGCATATCTTAGAATCATTGTACATTTTTAAGCTTAGGCCCAGTTTAAATTCAGCTGTGAGCTCCTATCCCCTTGAAATTGTGAATAGATAGGTTTTTATGCCCTATTACTTGTAAATTTAGGTTCTAATTGTGTTCTGTGCTTTCAATTGTATTAACTTGTGACTTTCTATGTATATTCTAAATTCTACTAACTGACGATGGAGCTGGACTCCGAAATGTTTTCTATAAAGATATGAATTTTTGTGGACTATTAATTCTTTGCTTTTAAATTTTTAGTCAACTTGCGCTTTAAGCAAATAAGTGACATTAATAGATTCCTGTTAATATATTGGTTTTATGGTCAGCCTATTGAACGATCAATATTTATCAAACAGATCAATTGAACTCCACTAAAGTGTTTGCATGAATTCCTACCGTGCGAATCACATGGACGTGATGCTTGCTATCATTTGCTTAGATGAATAAAGTTACATGCACTGAAAGTTCCCATTGACAATCCTTCATTGAAGCTCGTCTTAGTCCGCATTGTGACTTGTGAATTTTTCGTGGATAGAAGTTCAGTGAGACAATTGGAATGAAGTATTTTATTTTAAATGCCCTTTCTGTTGTTGACTTCTGATGCTTCATTGTCCAACTTCTCGATCGTTTTATCAATAGTCTGGCCATGGGGCTTTGCATTGAAAAGCTCTGTCGTCTCAACGCTAGGGCTACCGCTTGCTACGGCGCCTGCTGATTCAGAGCTGAATCCCACAAGCTCATTGTTTGTGTGCTTCTTACAGATTCTATCGAGACTTTTGCATGGCATGCATATGGCGATTTTTATTGGCTATGAAAATGATATAAACTATCATTTCCATAAAGGTATTTTCGTTTATTTACTGCAGTGTCTTGTAGAAGGGTCCATTACAGTTAACGTACTTAAGATCTGACACGACCCACCCGACATGGTGTTCTCGCAGTCCGGAAAGTAGGCTTCTTTGAAACACGAAACGATACTTCTAATCGCATCAAAATAGGGAAAGATTTGAAGTTTAGCCTTCAATCATAATTATTACGGATAAATAGGATTTTTTGACTTGCGATCACTGTTTGCAACATCATGCTGATAATCCTTAAATTATTGTGCTCCTTTTGAAAATGTGTACGGTAATTCAAAATTTTAATAACTTATTCTTAGTAATGTATTTTTTGCTCTCTTCATTAGTTTTACTTCAATTGAAACGCTGTATTGGAAGTTCTGGCTTGTATGGAAATGTTGCTTTCATTTTATGGGCGGTGAGTAGTTCCATGCCGCGCGGTAAGTGCAAACGTCACTGAATTTTTTCGCCGGCAACTTTCCTGTTTTACAGATGCTTTTAACTCTCTTTTTTCACGTATTTGCCTGTTCTGTGTTTTTCATTTGGAAAATAATCAATTTTTCCTCTCAGAAATTTATTCAAATTCCGTTATGTCCATGTCCAGTCACAGTGTCTCACTTATTAATGCTTGAATCGCGAGAATCGGGAAATTGCGTGACTGCCAGCTGAGCAGGTGAACATGGATACCGGAAATGAGGTGGAATGTAAGTACAGCGGTCGTCAAATGCCCGAGAACACGATCATAGAAGCCAGTGGTAGGGAGAACATCAATGACATGGAAAATAACCGTGTGCAAGATGGCTTCGAAAGTTGTGCAGTGAATAATAATACTTCGTACCAGGCCGGGTCGAGTGCTGCTAGTGCTACGAAAAGTATAGGTTTGACCGGTGCGATCGATGATTCAGGTAGTGGGCCTGAAGATGGAAGCTGTAGAACATCGCACGGAACGTCTGATTTTGACGAAATACCAGGTGTTTCGATTGACGAGTCGCTCATCCAAAATCAAACAGTTTATCGTTCTCTGGATACTTCTGAAATCACGCCCAGTGTTGTAAATTCTGCGATTGACCGTGCGGAGAGCATTCTGAAAAACAAATGTTCTTTTTCTGGAGTACGAACTACTGCTACAGGTCTTTCATTTTCACCTTCGTGTTCCAGTGCAAACTTTTGTGTTTCGTCATCGCGCGAGCGCAATAAATCATTTTATAACTTTGGATCCGAGAATAAACTTACCATTGACTCTCTGTCTGAATCAAAACTTGCGATATCCGACTATAGTGAAGATGAAACTGAACGTGATAGTAGCAACCAAAGCTTGAACAACAATTCTAGTGAAGCTCATGATTCTTTTTCGGGAAAGTCGGATTCTTCGACTGATTTAGATATCAAAATTATGGAAAACTGGAGCGCCTTGAATCTAGCTGGTGAAGAAAGTCTCCATGTTGGAGTTCACCGTAAAAATGTTTTGTCGGCTTCAAGTGTGAACACGACAAGATTTAGTGAAAATGGGACCTTGTCTTACATCGATGAAAATGCAAGCTGTGAACTCGACGGCGATCGCGTCAAGTTCATCAGGAATATATCACTCTCCACACCTAATTGGGACGACGAATTATGGAAGGAGCATTCTACTCATCCCCTGATAACTTCAAAAAAGAGCAAAAAACTTATCAAGAAAAAATATGGTGCGCCGCTTGTGCTGAAACCGTTTCCTATCCATGGTCGCCACCATTCTGATCTATTGAATGCCGGCACGAGAAAGTTCGGTTTACTTCCGTGTCCTGACTTACCTTCTTTTAATTCTGCCGATGAATTATTTCGTTTTCCAAAACCAATTAAACTTTTGAAACGTTCTTCAAGCTTCCCAGAAACCCGTCCTCGTTTTGACCAACTTAAGACAATTTTTTCTAACTCGAAAATAGTGTCGATCAGCACTCCTTCTTTGAACAAATTACCATCTCGCTCCCCGGAATCGACCGACTTCGTGTCTAAATCTAGTGGTATATCCTTGGTGAAAGTTGGCAGGGATGAATTCGACCAATCGACTAACGGAATTGTTGGCGACTCTTTTCTGGGCAAAAAAGCAACTAAAATCCTCGATATACAGACCACGAAAGTGACTGAAATCCCGATGCATGAGCACAATTTCGAGGGAGAGGACCATTCTACTACCATCGCTCGTGAAAGAGTGAGTAACGATCAGGTTCAGGAGGCAGACGAAGATCATCAACCTGAATTTCAACAGAAGCAGAGGCACGTTGAGCCACCAAAATATGGACATAGTGGCTTTTATGTCCTTCCAAAAGTTGCTGTAGTTTTTCCTTTGAGGGTAAGCCGATATTACTAACGTTACTTTTTTTTCTAACAAATTTTCGTTTATCAAACTTGAATGGAACAATATTACCACATCCGAAGTTGACACCCATACTCGCTAACACTTTATTACATAGTACACACGTTTGTCAGTGTTACTATTTTTCTGTTTGTTTCCTATAATCTTATAGGAACTTGGATATGATATTATAGGAACTCTCTCCTCTATGCCACGAGGTTCCTTGAAAAACAACCATTAGGCAGTTAAACGCGTCCTCGCCAAAGCTCTTGCGGTTGTTGACGTCAGTACGTGAGCTGGTTTACATGGTCATATTGAACGCTGGCAGAAATAGACACATGAGCTGCTATCTTCTTGCTCCTGCCAGCCCGTGCCTGCAAGTGCAGTCGTCCATCAGCGTTTGAGTTCTATGAGCTCGAGATTCTATGAGCTCGAGATGAGCTCATCGAGATATGATGAGCCTGCACCTAATGCCCTAATACTAGCATAAAACAGTAGATCTTTCTTGATCTATTCTATATGGAAACTCATTGTGAATTCTAACACTTACCTAAATAACAAGGGTGAAAAACTATCAAGTCAGTTTTTATTCCCCCTACCCAGTTTTTATTCCGATACGTGTTGTGATCGTCAGAAGTCCTATGGGATCTCGTGTTTCTATGGGCACTGAAAATAATCGAAGTATATATTTGTTCACCTCAGGACGTGCCGGCGTCAGACACCGGCGAGGGCGACAGCAGGGTACCGGACGCTGCCTCACACGCGGAGTTTGGTCGCTCGTCTCCAGCAGGTGAACCGCTGCACCCCGCATCCGTGACGTCGCTGCTTGCTTCTAGCAAGCCAGTCTCCCCTGCCAAGAACAAGGCCTCGTCTAAACATTCCTCGAAGCATTCCTCCCCCATAAAGACTTTGTCAACCGTCTCTGTCAACAACGTTGCTGATATCGATCACACCGACTCTGTGGACTCAGATGACCAGTCTTCCAGAGTCTCAAGTGAGTCAATTTGCATGTTTTGATATTCATTAATCAACTCATTATTAGATTTCTGATTTCCTTCCGTGAAAACGTAAGCATGTAGGTGGAGAAATGTCTACAGCTACTGCCATTAATATTGGCTAATGAAATTGATAGATAATTATCTAGACATAGAGCGGAAATTCAGTAATTTTTCATTCGTGAATTTTTACTTTTGTCTTTGCAAGCCCGTGCATTTTGTGCTGAAATATCCTGCCCCATCTTGAATGCAATTATTTGAACTTATCATTTAAACCTATACCAAAAGAGAGGACGACCATTGATCAATAACTATGTGGTGAACAGCGGGCCTGGGCTCGCTGGAGGTGGTCGTGTGTCCGGTACAGAAGAGCCACCACGTGGGCAGGGAGATCGTCAACACCGTATACGCCATCCCCATCGACTCGCTCTTCACGTTGCTCTTCACCAACTCTAAGATGATGCTCGAGGTGCACGCGCTGCGCAAGACTACAGGTAACGTAGACATAGGTATATTTCCTCGTATGTTATTGAGCATGAAAACCAGAGTGCACTTTACTAGTCTAGCTGTTGGTTCATGTGGATGGTAAAAAGAACGGTGAACCCTAATAGTACAGTATTAGAGGTAGAAAGAGAATATGTTAATAGCTAAGAGATAGTAGAACGAAGTAGAAATTTCGAGTTTAAAATAACTTGATAAACTGTCGTGACTGGGCTGGCTCAAAGGGACCAGCCAAGTTTGCAGCCCTACGGAGTATGATATAAATAGGGTGCAGAGGTTTGAAGTTGAATTGATAGTTTATGAACTCAACTGTCATGTTGGTTCGGCATTGGAAAACGAACTGTGCCATTCTGTGTGCAGATAACAATTTATATTTGTTAGTTAAACCGTATATGTATCTAAAGATTTCAATCTAAGTGAGAGCTGTTAACAAAACCGTGAAATTTATGGCAAATTGAATTTTTAATCATACATTCAAACATTTATACATAATAAATTCAATCAATCAATTTATCCCTATAATTATTCTGGAAACGCTCCCTAATTATCCTGTTGTAGAAGTGATTGTGCGCGTATCAGACGGTATTATACACGTGCTAGCATACGTTCTATATAAATATATCTGGGGCCATACTTTCAAAACTCGCCAAATGAACTCTGTTTTCTAGTGAACTCTACTTACGCTCTGTTTTCTTGTCTATGATTGGTGGATTTTGCTTGAAAGGCCGTCAATGATTGGCTGATGAACTTACGATCTCTTGACTTTTTTTGAAAGTACAGTCCCTGACAATTTCCTCTGTTGTTGTAGACGTGGTCGCTAGTCCGTGGCAGAGTAAGAACGATGGTCAACAACGCCTCCGGCAGGTGACTTATACGGTCGCGTTGCCCACCAACAGCTTTGGGCCCAAGGTTTCGCACGTCACCGAAACACAGGTGAGATCACAGGTTCTTATCTGTTGAATCTCACGTGTTTAGTATGTTTTAACAGTAATAACTGTGGTAAAATTCAGAGAATCGTAGTTACTTTATTTTAAATTTCGTATGGTTTTTGAAATTATTGCTTTGTCTCTGATGTTAGCATAGGTTTACTGGGAGTTCCTAGTGGGATGAAGTTTAATTTATTGATTTATTGGAGAATTAATGTTCTGGTTCTGAGCAGGTGATGTCGGAACTAACGGTGCCGGGCGAGTACTACAGCGTGGATGCGGAGGCGAGTAACGCCGGCATCCCGTACGCGGAGTCCTTCCTGGTCTCCAACCACTGGTGCCTGACGCGTGAGTCGTGCTCCGAGACCCGCCTCGCCGTCTACACCAGCGTCAAGTATAAGAAGAACATGTGGGGCTTCATGAAGAGTGAGTCATGAGGGAACATGTGGGGCTTCATGAAGAGTGAGTCCTGAGGGAACATGTGGGGCTTCATGAAGAGTGAGTCCTGAGGGAACATGTGGGGCTTCATGAAGAGTAAGTCCTGAGGGATAAACTAAGAGAACATGTGGGGCTTCATGAAGAGTGAGTCCTGAGGGATAAACTAAGAGAACATGTGGGGCTTCATGGAGAGTGAGTCGTGAGGAATAAACTAATAAAATGTGTGGAGCTTGATGAATGTGTCGTGAGGGAGCCGTAGTGAAAAAATTATGTATGGTTTGAGTCCGTGAAGAGTGAGTGGTGAGTGACAAAACCTCCATTCAGTCGAGATGACGCTATTTCAAGCGACATGTCGTTGATCATTCTAATGAACCTTAACGATTACAGCAGAAAAATTGAAAACTCCGGTTATTATTATCTGTTTCGTCTGTCATATTCTAAGTTGCCTCATTGAAATTTCGTGATTGTTAGGTATGTACATATAAATTTTTGCAGTGTTGAACAAGGAATATTTTAATCATTTTTTTAACAATAATATGTTCTTTTTTTTGTTTTTTCTTCCTGGTTGTTAGGTACTATGAATATATAAAATTTTGCAGTGTTGAACAAGGAACATTTTAAAACAATTTTTAACTAAAAGCATGTTTTGTTGTTGGTCAGGCGTCATCGACAAGAACGCGTGCTCGGGCGTGGAGGGTCTACTGCAGGGAATTGACAGCGCCCTGCAGCAGGAGGTGACGGAGCACGCCAACATGCATCAGCGAACACGGCGGCGGCGACGCAGAGGTACCGTCAAGCTCGAGTCTGAGGTGCCAGGGTCAGTGCCAGGCCTCATGCCTGCCGCTGACGTCACCGCTGCTGGCACCGGCGTCGCGGCTCTGAAGGATAAGACCAAAGCCAAACTGCCCGTCAATAATATTCTCGTAAATAGATTACTCGGTGAGTCGCATCTCACGTCTTCCTCACAGTTGTTCTCTCTGTAAAATATTCAGATTAAAAAGCAGATTAAGCTAGATAAGTAAATTCTTATCCGGAAGCAATTTCAATTTATTTTATATCTTTGTTTGCATTTGATCAAATAATGAATATAGGTACTTGGTGACGTTTTGAATAATTTAACGGTTATTTATCTAGTCGAATTAATTTTAGATTAGGGATTAGTAAATCTAAGTATTAATTTTCTCTTCTTTTGCCGTTCAATAATTATTAATCTAATGATGCTTCTGTGTATGCATAATATCAAAGTTTATTCATTAATAATTTGCTTGTGTGTGCCCAGGTTCGACGGCTATGCGGCCTCCGGCGCTCGCTCGGCCCCCTGCACTCGGCAGCGGCACGGCAGCGCTGAACGCCGCGTGGCGCGACGACAGCGTCGACACGACATCGATGTCGTGGCCCAACTGTCGGGTGCTCATCATGACATTCTTGTTGCTGCTGCTTCTCTGCACTAACCTCATGCTCTTCTGGAGACTCACTAAGCTCGAGGAACTTGTCAGACTCCAGCCGCATTATGCTGCCCTCAGGGGCTTCATGCAACTCGATCCTGACGTCGTCAGGTTCGTCAAAATCCTAAACTCATATCAAATGTGTCGAGGCAAGCTCCAGCGCATTGTTCTAAAGTACCGTATTCTATTTAATTCTTTCTCACGTTTGTCCATTGATAACGACTCGTTTTATACTAAAACACTTGACTTAATTCCAAGCTCCCCACTTGGGCTCACCTCTATCCAATATTTCAAGTTTGTGCAGCTCATGTAAAATTGTTCGTTATGTTTCGTTATTCTTTTGACGAATATTCGACGTGCTGAGAGATGGTTTAGAGCAGTCAGATTTATTGTTTTTCATTCATATCGATGCTGTTTATTTGATGCCGCATCCCCTCTAGGAGGACTTCTGACGCGTGTCTGTGCGCGTCAGAAGTCCTATGGGATTCCGCACTCTCAGAGAGATTGCTCCTGAGCGCCCCAACGCTGAGCTCGCGGTGTCTGACAGAAGATCTCAGTTGTGGGGTTAAGTTATTATGTAGGTAGGATTCCTTACATTAAGTTATTATGTAGGTAAGATTCCTTACATTAAGTTATTATGTCGGTAGGATTCCTTAAATTTCCCTTCTCTGTCTCTCTCGTGCGGGCGGCCGACGGCCCGTGTAAGCGACCTCTTGTTCGAGTGTCTTTGTTTCTGTTGTTTTTCACCTGTCCCTCCTCGTTGCTTCGTCTTTTCGAGATGCTAACGCTGCTTCTTTCAAGCCAGCTTCAACGGGTTGGACTAATGAGACCTTCCGCCCCTTGTGGTTGATGAACAATTTTTTGATTTAAGAAACTTTTAATAATTGAGACCTTCTACCTCTTTGGTGATGTTAATCTTGACTTTCGGTGCGAAATAGCAAAATAGCTGAAGCGCTAGTAAACATGTGGCCACTAAACTAGCTAAACTTGATGCGACAATCGCAGTTCTTTATATAACGCAGTTCTCAATTCTACGAATTTTTTTGTATATAGAATTCGTTGTTTTTTATTTCACTGCATGTGGGTTGCCAGTAAAATTGTAATCCAGCCATTAGCCCGAATTGTTATGGTTAACCAGGAAAATACAACTTTACGATCGTCTCTACTTGAGACTCGCTGACATTATTCTAGCATCAAGTGCCCCCAAGGAAACTCTATATTCAAATAAGTGATATTGTGCTCAGCCTATCCAAACTTAGTATTTGAATTGCCTGAGCTACCAGAACCCTCATCTTGTAACTGGCTCGTGTACCTGCAGGAAAGAAATCCGAAGCGACGCGATGCTTCAGATTCTCCAGGAACAAGAGGTCGCCCACGTCAAGATGACAGAAGACTGGAGAACTCGAATTTCCGAAGCGGAAACACTGCTGCATCAGGTAACTTGCACGTGTTTCGCTTTACATCTCTATTTAAACTAGTACCTCTCTTTGCAACGACTTGATGGTTCCGAGTGCTGTGATTTTTCACGTTTTTTGGGACATTTCAATTCTAATCAATCACAAATTTTCAGCAAAATAGGAGTTTATCCAACACTCTTTATCTGGGTTTGGTTGGACGATTTTTTTTTTCTTCATAAACTCTTGCAGTTTGCAACTGGTATTGCAGGCTCTTGCATGAAGTCGATAATTTTGAGTATCAACAAAACAAAATTTTAACAAATTATTTTTATGTGCTTGGGTGCAGATAGTCAGGGCACATTTAGATGTCTCCTATAGTGGCAGCTTTTATCGTCTTGTCCGAAGTATGATTTATCGTGAAATCACAGCAAAATATGCATGAAGATGGCGAATGAAAACTAAAATGTGTACTACTCGATAGTAATTTAATAATCCCATGGCTTTTGTTCTTGATGTAATTGGTCTGGCCACGGACACGAATGAGAGAGATCAATTTCATCTTTGCTTCTCAATTTTTTATTCTTTAACGAAAATTTCATATAAGACCTAAGAGTAGGTATTTCTTATTAAGAATTTTATTATTACTCCTCATTCCTTGATTTCCTTATGTACGATGAAAGATATTTCAGGGATATCATTTAAGTATCTAGACGCACCTTTTTGAGGTAGACGCACCGCTTTGGTTGAAAGACGTTTTCGAACAAAAAAAGTTTTTTAGGACCCTAATGCACATGTACCCCTGGTGCGGCAGGCTGAGGGCATGTTGCGCGGCCTGCACGCGACCATCCCGACCGAGCAGTCGGCGGCGAGCCGCGCGCTGCTGGAGCGTCTACGCGAGTCGTCGCTGTCGCTGCAAGCTGACATAGACAGCAGCGTACAGACGGGGCCAGAATTACCTTATAACTTCAATGATCTTGAAAGTGATAGTAGTCATAGTAGGCATGAATTATAGTTCCATATAATGGATGGTTTGATGTTCCTCATGTATTATTAGCAATTCTTTCCTCGTGAGAATTTTTGAATTCTTGTTTGGGTGTAGATTAGTGTCGTTCTTTTATGTTTGAATTCATATTGAAAATGAAGATTTATTTATACACATTTGTTATATTTATTTTAGTTCTAGTGGAGAATAGGCGCTGTACTTAGCAGCTGAGCTGTTCATCTCAGAAGATGTCTCATTCCTCCGTAGTTGCTGCGTGCCGCTACGCACGTTATTTTACTCAGCGTCTGATGAGATGCTAGGGCGGATTGCTAAAATACAACTTTGTGAGATCACCAGTCGTCGGGTGTTTCATTGAACCTCCGTGGCCTCGGCGGAGTTTACAGTCGTAAATAATTGTTTTGAGATGCTGTATTGAAAAAAATGTACACAAATTTGCGTATTATTGAAATATGAATGAGCGTCTTCAATAATTTACTAAAACTGAAGTAATGATGATGATGCAGCTAAAAGCTCTGAATAAAAAAATATAACTCGGTACTCACTGCAGTGAGTGACAGAGAGCGCATTTTCTCGTCGGTGAAAACTTGAAGTCACGGACGGACGGACGGACATGACGAGCACAATAGCGCCTTTTTTTCATGAATGAGAAAATGCGCTAAAAAGGAGCGAAATCGTTGATATGACTAGGGAAGTTAATGAAATGTTTATTTCGAAGTCTTGACATTACAGTCTTTCACCCCCTGGTGAGTTTTGGTACAGTTCTCAGCATGCTTGTGTAAACGACAACCTGGCTCTATTTACACATTACTTAAATCAGGTCTAGTGTAAGTTCAGCCTTGAATTGACTGCAACAAAACGGATGAAAGGGAGAAATTTTTGGCCATTTTAATGCAAGTAATGTAAACTTCGCATTAGCTCAGAGTAAATTAGATAGTTTCTAGTCCTGTAATATACAGTTGCGTCACTCGTTGTTACAGGAATGACTATTTCTTATTGTCGTCGTGTGAGTTTGCGTTCTCCATCTCGTGCATGAACTTCAACTTGCCGTCCACGCCCTGCTGCTTGACCAGCTCCTCGAGGCGACTGAGGTCCTTCAGTGAGATCTGCCCGCTGCCCCGAGCTGGGGCCTCGGCCCTCTGGCGGGTTCAATACATGAAAATTAGATGCACCATTTTTATTAAATACATGATATTACATGAATAGTAATACATAATACATACTTTTGATAGTAGCAAATTAATATGACCATGACTGTAATCAATTCATGAGAAAAATGCTCAAGAATAAATACTGGTGTTAATTGTGAATTTTTATTGTGTGTGGGGAGCTCACAAAACCATGAGCACTCGACTATAATAATAGTTTGCACGGGAACTTTAATGTCTTGATAATAATAATATCTTGATAATATAAAAACTGCGAGCTAATGGCGTCATCTAAAAAATCTATTGTCGAAATAACGATTAGTGAAAATATTTTTTAAAATAAGTCAGAACCGCAGTAAGATTGTCAAACGTGGTATTTATGGAAGATGTCTCATCCTTATTCTATTGGATAAGTCTAGAAGATAAGTCTAGAATTGGTTACCTTTTCAGGGTTTGGCTTCCAACCGATCATGTAAATAACTTGGTACGTAGCCGGTATTCCTTCTTCGTCACCGTACATTTCTTCAACACGAAAACAAAGTCATTAGTGCATTTTTACTGATTTTTGACACCTATACTGGTAAATTACAATATTATTCCTCATATTTAATTTATTTCAAGCAATAGAAGGTAATTATCAGCGTACATCCGACACAGAAGAATGATGAATTATCGAGCACTGTAGGAAGTATTAATATTGTATTAATATCTGTCATGCGATTCAATTTGGCCAAAAACCATGATGAAAAAATGTGATGGCTAATGACGTACAAATGTGATGGCTAGTGACGTACAAATGAGCTGGCTAGTGACGTACAAATGAGCTGTCTAATGGCGTACAAATGAGCTGGCTAGTGACGTACAAATGTGATGGCTAATGACGTACAAATGTGATGGCTAGTGACGTACAAATGTGATGGCTAGTGACGTACAAATGTGATGGCTAGTGACGTACAAATGAGCTGTCTAATGACGTACAAATGTGATGGCTAATGACGTACCAAAGTGATGCCAAGTAACGTCCAAATGTGATGTCTAATGGCATACAAAAGTGATGGCAAGTCTGGTACAAGGCATGCCTACCTTGATATATGGCAGCGGCAGCCATGCATGTATCGCGGGACAAGTGCAGCTGGCGGGACAGGTTCGCGTTGTTCTCGGCCATGCCTTGCAAGTCCCACATGAGCTCGAACATGCTAGGGTAGCCCACGGTGATGTCTTCAGTGTCCTGCAATAATATTGCTTACTTTAAATAGAAATATGGTGAAAATTTCAAGTAGAAGTTGATTTTAATGGCGTACTATATTACAAAATATCATGTTCGCATACAAAATGAAATAAATTTAAATACTGCTAGATTGGAATCGATAAAATATAAAACCTGAAACCGCAAAGAAAGAATAGATATAAGTTGTTTGCTTAAATATGGAAAGTATTTCTTTTGGGTCTTCATTGCCATTGATTTAAGAAAGAGGAGTTACTAGAGGAGTCATAATAAATAAATGGTAGTCAGAGTAACATAAGTTGTCGAGCTCGTGGTAACATAAGCTTAAGTCACTCACGACGGTGAGGAGCGTGAAGCCTGCGTTGGTAAGCAACGCGCCGACATCCTGCGTCTCCGTGAACGGCGACACATGCGCTGAGATGCCCTGGATCACAGCCAGAATCAAAAACATGATCTATGCTTCAAAACCAATCAGTATTAATATACTTTTCCTAATGTAGAGAAATAAACTCACGCAAAGCCATTCTGGTCACAATTTGATATTTGTCTAAGAGTAAGAGGCCAGCAGGCCTGGACCTACACTTTCAAAAAAATTTGAGAGATCGTAAGTTCATCGGCCAATCATTGACGGCCTTGCAAGCAAAATCCGCCAATCATAGACAAGAAAATAGAGCGTAAGTACTTACGTTAACTTAGCGAGTTTTGAAAGTATGGCCCCATGGGCAAGGATATAACAAGTTGAAAACAACACGTACGCCTCGTCTCTCCATCTCGGCGAGCAGCAGTGAAGAGCGCAGCTGGTATAGCGTGTCACCCCCGAGCATAGCGGCCAGCAGCACCCCGTCCCGCTTGAGCGTGCGTAGCACCTCACGCAGGCACCCCGGCAAGTTGTTCACCCAGTGCAAGCTGCACGCAGTCAACACCACGCATTAAGTGTTGCGGCTCTAGTGAGAAAAGGTGTCCAGTTATTAGAACAGCCAACTACAATTAGGAAAAATTTAGTCTCTACAACACCAAGTTGCGATGTCGAAACCTGCAGTTAATTCAATGGATTCCATTACGGCTTTAGACCGTCAAGAGGTTACGATAATATTCTTACACAATATTTACAATAATCGCCAGGTTAGAGGTCAGAGCAGTATGATGAAATGAAACATTCTAAACAAAGTGAGAAAATAAGTATGCATGGGAATTATAATACTCTATACACATTGATCCATGAGCAAGTGTAAATGCGTGCAAATTACGTACGAAGCAAAGGGAGCCGTCGGCCGTCACTGCTGCTCATTTCGTGCTGGTATACCAAGAAAGCAGCGGCAAATAAAGAAGTAGCTTGAGATTTCTGACACCCTTTCATTTCCCGAGAATTCATAAGTAAATATAGCCCCTTAATGCACAGAAAAGAGATTGAAATCTAACTAACGAGAAAACGACAAAGGAATATAAAAAAATTAACGATTTAAAATTTTCACGAGGATAAGATCTGTACGCGTTGTCAAAAGGTTTCCGATTGAGAATATGCAGCGATTCCAAAATCCTTAAATGCGAGCCACTTTTCATTTCAATTTTTACTGGTGAGTCAAATTGACTTGAAAAGACAGTCTATATAATATGGACATGCAGGGTAGGTAGTAAATACGCCAGATGAAACGCTTTCAATTTAAATATAGATAAAACTTTTGCAAGCAAGCACAATCAGTTTGATTGTAACAAATGAATAACCATGATTAACCATTTTCTCTCGATCTTCAAACTATTTATATGGTTTATTAGATCTTTAACATAACAGGAGGGTTAAAGAACAGAACGATCAACGAAAAATCACGTCTTATTAATAGCTGCTCCCTATAAACCAAAACCCCTGACATGGACGTCCACTAGACTTTAAATGTAGGCTCGACAGCGGCGACAAACTTTACCTCAAGTTAGATAAGACGATATCCAAGTGTTCATCTTCGAATGGCAGTTTGGATTCCTCGTTGATACACAATTTTTCAACAGAAAGTCCGTCGGCTTGAGGGACGTGGGCTTGAGCGAGCAGGCCAGGAGAGAAGTCGCTCATGTAGAGCTTCTGTAAACTTGTCTGTAGGCACAATTATAACAAATGGCTGTGTATAATATTAAGCAATTAAACTCAAAAACACTCCTGATGCATTTTAAAACACCTAGCTAGGCTTCAACATTCTATCTCAGCAAACCAAGATGCTTCAGGAAATGAGATTGTACGTAGAATAGAAGAGAATATAACAGTAACACTATTTCAGAATTACGAAAGTACCGGATGACAACTTAAAATAACATACATTAGTAAAGCTTACAAACGTCCCGGACGCAAACATAATATAGAAAATAACAGTTTACTGTTATTGTTACGTTTCGATTAGGTGGCCCAGTGGTTAGTGGTTACAGTTCAGAGAGCCAAGATTGGAGTACAGATGCAAGGGTTCGATCCCGGCACTGTGCATCAGTTTCTAGTCAGAATTGGCGAGAAGGCCGGCGGTTAAATAAAGCAAAAATTGAAGCAGTTAGCTGTGAGTTCCAGACCCGTAACAAGCTGTGAATGGACTGCGATGTTAAGAATCGGCGACGGGCCTGCGGCCTAATGAAGGCCGAAACCGCTATTAATATCACTACCGTGATCCCGGTCCAAAATAGATGTTCAATGAAGCAAGTGATGAATTCAAGTTTTTTTTACCTCCGTGATGTGTTTAGCAAGCTGCCCTCGTCCACAGCTTAGATCCAGGCCAACTCTGAACTCATTTTTGATGTCGTGAATGCGCTCAGAAAGTCGGTAGCCCACCTATGTGGAAAAGCAAATTTTGAATACAAACGAAAAATTGGGAAAAGTGAGGACAATTGAAAAAAATTTCTTTCATATATTCCAGTAGAAACCCGAGGTTAGGATTAGGATATATATTCATGTTCATTTTGACATTAACAAAAACGTTCAATTCTTACTGCTTATGTCATCCAACTATATATACAACGAAGTTGCCATGAATACGAAAATATAATACACGTCATTCCTCTCATTGTAAGTAAAATAATCTGTTTTCAGTGCAAATAACAATTTAAATTACCTCTTCCTTGAGATAATCATAGAGGTGGATATCTTCTCGAGCCGCGGCTCGCTCCTTCTGCATCAGCTTCGCGTTCCTATCGAAGACCGTGATGGTCTCGGTGCGGCCGGTAGTGAGAGTCCTTATAGTGGCGCAGGAGCACCGCGGCGCCGCCACGCGCACGGCCGCACCAAACATATTGTTTCTTTTTTTAATGTGTTTCTTAGTTTAATGCTGTTTAACCTGCAATCTAGAATATTCCAAGGGAATTATCCGAGCCTATGCTCCAAGATTATTCATAATTCAGGGATAAACATCAATTAGAGAATATTCTAAGGGAATTATCCGAGCCTACGCTCTAAGATTATTTATAATTCAGGGATAAACATACATTAGAGAATATCCTAAGGGAATTATCCGAGCCTACGCTCCAAGATTATTCGTAATTCAGGGATAAACATACATTATTAAAGCAAGTGACCCTTGAGTCGAAGCAATGTTGAAAAATTGCCACATGGGTAGAGAATATCCTAAGGGAATTATCCGAGCCTACGCTCCAAGATTGTTCATAATTCAAGGATAAACATACGTTTTATTCAGATTAATCACAACCTTACACAGAACGGCGTTTGAGAGCATTTTCTTCAGTTTAGGCTTTGAACGTTCAAACGGTTCATTTAGCCCTCACGAGGTACAAACAGTGATTTCATTATGTCTAGCAACGCACAACTCCACAAGACGGTTAGAAAAGCGGCAAAATAAAGGAAACCATGTAAAATGAAATTGAGTAATACTAAATGAAAATGATCTCGGAAATTTTGGCAGACGGTGAATGGTAGAATTTTGAAAAAAGGGACTTACACTTCTTTTCAGCAAAATATTTCACTCCACTAAGTGGAGCGCGCGTACTACACTAACCACAGGATCCGATAACTTTTCGGGATTCAATAAGCGAAGATTACTGTCAATTGCTTTTCGTTCAATTTACGTTCTCCGCCCTAATGTTTTGTGCCCGATCACCAAGACTTCAAATTGAGCTTATCTGGAATTTTAATCAACCTTTCTTCATGAAATGGTCGTTTCTTGCCCGAACTACATAGCGAATTACGACCTATAGTGAAGGACTTGAGAAATAAATAAAAATAAAGTTCCGGCAAGGGAGACAGGAGTCCAGGGGAGCGTCAACTTTCCCCGAGCAGACGTCATCCATGGTTGAATTAAAATATTAATTCAACCATGGGCGTCATCTGCCCTCCTGCGGATCACGGAACGGTGCTCGCCTCCGCGCTGTGCGAGGAGGCACCGTGGTCATAACATAACATAGTATAGAATAACATAATATAACATCGTGATCTCGGCGCTGAACAGTAGGCCTGATGTGGCCTGTCGCCGATTCTTTTCCTTTTCGTGCCTTGTTCACAGATCTAAAATCGTGTAATTTGACCGGATCTTTTCATGACTGACGATAGTTTGAAGTAGCTACTAGACATGTAGAAATAAAAAAAATCAAAACCTTCTGGGACGAAGATACATTTTTGCGTCGAATCGAAGAAAAAATCTGCAATGTTCTCGATTTTGGTGACAAGCAGAGCGAAAATTATAGGTGAAGAAAATGCTTAAACAAACCTAAAGCACAGCTAACCGTTCAAATTAAATAAAGACAGTTTACGACGTGTGAGGCAAGAGATTGGTTTCAAAATGTCATCGAATAATTTGAAAAATTGAGGAGTAGAACACGAGGAAGATATGAGGAATAATAAAACCAAACTGTAAAATTTTATGGTATTTGTATTTATTAAGTTATAAACAGGTGCGTTTTTAAACACGCCACTGAACACGCAATTACAATGGTGAAATAAGTGGGTGAGACTCAATATCCGAGCCACAGAACAGAAAACACAGCATATGATGTCTCGTCTCACTGCAATGGCAAACAAAGAGAAATAAATACTATAAGCAGAGCTGCTGGTACGGGACATATTCAGAACTGTATTAAATAGCAACAAATCGACGAGCGGTACAAGGCCCACAACATACATGCAACTGCTTCAAGTGGAATCGAGCATTAATTTATTCGAAATTTTTATTCATTAAATTAAAAACGCAGGAATTTATAATTGTGTATCCGATCAAAATAATGACATAGTTATTTGTATACTGCGTGGCATCTTCAGTATTGAGGAACCTATAATATTGAAAGGTAAATTTACTAGCCTAATTGAACTATCTCGCAGTACTGCTTCAGCGAGCTTAAGGTTACCGCTAAATCAACGAATATCAGTCACAAAAATACTAATGAAAGACAAAATAATGTCGGCACAAGGATCTACTTCACGTTCCGACAATCATACAGAACCCTATCAATAAACATTAAATATTTGTTCTCGTGCAAGAAACCCGAGTTTATAGATCATCACTTGCACGTGGAAAACCATTAAAAAACGTTCCATTAAAAGTCATCGCTATATGTGTGGTACGATAAGGCTAGGTTCAAAACGTACTACCGGGCATGTGCCAGTCACGGTCCAGTCCAATATTCTTTAATGCCTTTTCTTAGAAGCATTCACACCATGGACATAACGTGTGCCTTGCACGGCTGGTGTGAACATTACTATGGAAATTCATAATAGAATATAGGACTGGACCGTGACTGGCATATGCCTGGCACGTGCCAAGCAGTATGGTGTGAACCCAGCCTAAGAGGTAAGCATGCTACTACTTAGGTTGTTCATCGGCCAGTCGCACCTCTCACCTTAGTTCGCAAGTACACCACAACAGCGGTGGTGCAACTGCGCTCCGAAACATCAAAAATAAAGAGCAGTTTCTGCGTCGCACACAAAACAACGAGGACAGTCGACCGATGCCAAATAATTACTAGTGGTAGACCCTGAATACACAGTAACTTATTATGGTCGTCTCTTGGCAGACAATCTTATAGAATACGTATGGCTAACATGTTAAATAAGCAAAACACAATACGTGAATTTTAATGCCGTCTTGAAAACTCAACTTGGCATTGGCGATGTAAACAAAGTTAGGGTGTAAGATAAAAACGTTGAACGTTACGTTCACCTAAAGTTTTGATTAAAACTCAAAAACTGACATGAAAACTGCGTACAAGACGATATAAAGACAATTTCTCTAAAGAGATCACAAGAACGTTACTGCAGACACAAGCTCACAGTGTTTATTCAACGAGACTAAATGCTGAGAAATTATTTTAACATGGATGACTGAGTTGCAAAGAGATTTCCGCATTTCATTGCTAACGAAGTTTAAAACTAAGAGGCTATTAAAAGAACCATGTAGCCGACGTACATAAGGAGGCGTGATTCAACTACTACACATTCTTAAAACTTATTCTTGAATAACTAACTTCTAGAAGAAAACGCCGAGCTTCAATGATAAAAATAATCTTCCACAGCCTAGCCTGCGGAATTAATACAAAATCTTAAAGTAAAATGTGCTTATTTCCAAGCTAAAATGTTTGCTCATAGCGAGCAGAAGAAAGGAGCACGCTAGCCCTTCCAAGCAAATACTCTTGCCTAAGCAGCTTTATTTCACGCCAAATCGCAACTAATTAAAAAGTAACTTCATAAAAAAGCCCCAATATTCATTTTTCTTCAACACAAAACCCAACATTTTAACAGCGTAAGATCTGCAGTTCAAACACAATGCCGGCCACGGTAAGACACTACAGGAGACAGCGAGAGACGGCGGCTTCCCAGCGAGCGGTTGCAAATAAACATTGCGATGCCGGATTTTTTAATGACGCAAACACCCACGATCAAGAAGTAAATGTTGAAAGAACAAGAAAGGCTGTGCACTGAAGTGTCTAGTGTCAGCGAATAATTTATATTTCTGGTTATGAACAAGCTTCACCAAAGTACAATCCACAAAGTTCAAGTCATCAATGTCTTCATCTTTTAAACGTACACTGAATTGCACACAAAAGCTCAAAAATTTCCGACTATACAAAAAAATATCTGGTAAGAAGAAAGGAGACAAATTTCGTGCTACATCCAAAACCTTGTGCTGCGAACAATGGACACAACATCCATGCACGCTGCCGCGCCCGTTAGCTCGAACAGAGTCGGTCGCACTCACGAAATAACATGGGCAAGTAATCGGTGTCGAACGAGCACATGCTAATTGGATAAAAATTGTACAATGATAGACCAAAACGTGAGGAGGCGCACAACGAACGAGATTTTAGTCGTGAGAGATGCAGGAAGTGTTGTGTGTAACACGGCTATTATGAAGGTTAACTATTGAAAAGAAAATTAGGAACGCTCTAGTGAGATCTCGATTAGGATGTGTAATTTATTGTTTGCCGAGCTATAATGCGGTACGCAGACCGAGCTAACACGGGAGACAATAACCAAGATAAAAAGACGTTCTCACTCAAGTGATGGGTTAATTTTCGACCAGTAACATATATTTATTCAGCCCCTGGACCAATTTTCTCCAAAAATAGCTGTCCTTTTGCGCAAAATGAAGCATAGAAGTTCTGGGTGCAAACAATGGCTTCGTATTCATCTTCCGCGTGGAACGAGGAGAAAATTGATCAAGGGGCTTAAGTTGGTTCTAAGTATTATTGGAGAATTTGTTAAGGGTTTGAGTTGGAGCTACAATCCATGTCTTAGGAAGCTAATTGAGCCAATGTCAGCCGTAATAGAACTCGACTGAAATTCACGACAAAACCTATAAGGATATCTGGGGGATAAGTCGGAGGGTTTTCTTTGAGTAAAAAAATTGAAATTATTCCCCAATGCACTGACAAGCTCATGAATATCTTGGAAGGATAAACCAACACGAAGAAGACAAGCAATTCACTTCGAGTTGAAGCAACTAAGAAATCCTACAAAGATACAGCATAGGTGAGCAAGTCCACACCTTTTATCCACGCCGATATTCAGCTTAGAATTCGATACTGAAATGTGGATTTATAGAGATGCGAGGGCTGCAGGTATACATATGAACGTGCCGACTGTGCCAGCGAGTTGTTCGCTGGTAATATTTATGTCAAATGATTACATTGTGATTTACAGTACTCTATCCATAAAGTAAACGTAGAAAAATAGCTTTCATTTAATATAAGTTAGATGAATATGACGACACACTATTATTTGCACACATCAAGATCCCAAGAATTATATACATCATCATTAATGAAGCGTGGTTGCCTGGAGGAGTTGACATGATCAATGATTAACCAGGAAATGCGAGCCACGAAGCCCTGGATGTTCCAGTGCAATTTGTGCAATCTAACATCAGTAGGAGGTGTAGCAGTGATTAGTAAAAGTTATTAATTCTACGGCTTCATCAAGGACCTGAAAAGCGAGCAATTCAAGGATGATACGCCCTAAATTTTTCACTTAGCAAGCAACACAGACTTAAATTTGAATCACAGATTAGCTGGGGAAGAGTTAACTTCTTAAGTGATAAAAAATTCTACCAGTGGATAATCAGTGAACACTCAATTGACCTGAGAGACTAGGAGCATTGCAGATCATTATGGTGAGGTGAATATTGCAGAACTTCCACCTTAATTTACTTATTTTAGCGGCGTAAACATTAGAGGCAACCAATGTTGATTAGTAAAGGAGAAGTTCAGTAAGGAGCTTTATGCGTGGCGCTAAGATGATAGGAATGAGCTCATTTCTTCAGATCGCTTCAAATCGTCACAGAATTCTCGAGTATTTGCTTCAGACAGCATGAATCAATTGGTGGACTAAAGTAAGACCTACTACTAGGTATACCTTTCGTGACACGAGAAATAGCTTAGAAATGTTTCAATAAACCCCGTCAGAAAATCGCGGAGCAATGCAAGTCATCAGCAGGTCCAGGTCGAAGTAAATCACACAAATCTCTACCCAAAAAAAAATGTCTTTACCAGGCTCAGAATAATGGTTTTAGATTCATAAAATGTATTAGGGGACGTCAGGATTTCTACCATTCAAATCAGCCATATCACGAGGCAAATAAATCAAGTCTTGGAGTAGGATGGGAATTTTACTTGTACTTTTGCTGGAGCTCCTTCTCGTTGCCAGGAGTCCACTGATGCTGCAGGCCGGTCAAGATGCAGCCAGTGACCTGTGTAGCCAGGAAGGGTGGCGTGATGACCATCTCCGGGATGTGGCGTGCAAAGCCTGACACGGCACCGGCCACGCCTCGCTCACGACGCTCAGTCTGCGTAGACTCGATGATGTTGCTGGTGACGCGCGCAACGCGGTTGCGAACTAAGCTAGTGGCCACACACACGCCAGCCACCGCATCCGACGGGGGAGCACGGGAGCCTTCGATGCGGTATGTCGGAGTCACGATCACCATTAGGTAACTAGCGACGTTCTCCATGCAGTTGAACATTTTACCAAGAAGGCCGAATGTGGCAGCCATGGAGCGGCATGTGAATGCTTGCCCACCAATCATGAGCCCTCTGAAGATATTGCCGTCTTTCATGTACTGCTGTATTGGAGCTTCAACCAGCTGCCACATGCCACCGACAATTTCAATCAGAAGTCCAACGGGAGCAATCATTTTGAGGAGGCCTAACTTTTGGTTAGCGTAGATGTCGTCCACCCACTCCTTGCGTAGGTACTCCATGACCTTGTCGAGACCAAGAAGACCTCTTTTGAAGTTGATTTCTTTGAGCTTCAGAGTGACCTTATTAGCGCTCGACAACGCCAACATAAGCTCATTCAAACTGTTGATGTCCGCGAAGTTGCCTTCAAAGTCAATGACTATGACCACAGAAGGGTTGAACACAACCGACTTGAAGAAGGGCTTGTTTTGGGCATGAACAGCTCGAGTGTGAGCAGGCAGAGGAGAACTCGCTTTATGTTGTCGCACCGTGGCGCCAGGGGATGAAGCCGCTTTGGCTCGGGCAGAACGCATCGCTAGGGCATAACTTTCTTCACGGATCTGAGACATTTCCTTGAAAAACTCCATGAGGAATGTAACGGTGGCCTGATCTGCGTACATGCGCACGTTGCCCATCGAAATGTCGAGGTCACATTCCTCACAGAGTTCTTCGTTTGGTCTCTTCTTCACCATCAAGTCAATGGAAATAAAATCGGATTTTTCACCGATGGGATACTCCTCCGTGACGTAGCGACAGAGCAATTTTCTTAAATTAGAAGCAGGTACTAAGTCTAATATCTCAATGTCCTTGACGCTAATTTGATGATGACAAACGACCATGCTTTCAGGACCATAGAACTCGACTCGGTAGCGGAGTTTCTTTACGGTTATTTCAACCATGGGCCTCAGTACCTTGCTGCTACCTCTACTTATTGAAGTGTCTTTTCTCTTGACGGAGGGAGAAGGATGGTTGAAGGAGAGCCTAGCGTCGCGGCTGTTGAACGACACTGACGAAGGAGAAGCAGTGGCAGCAGAAGACAGCACAGGACTACAGGACTCGGGAGTGAGAGCGCGCCCGTAGCACAATTTCCAGCTAAATGAAAGCTCCTTGATGAAATAACGCTCGAGGGGCATCGCTGGAACTGCAATGGAAATGTTCTTCAACAAGGGCAACTTCTTATCAGGCCATGGATTGTTGTTAAAAATGGCGATTTCATGAGGTTTGCCCTGATCGACCTTCTGGAGTCGCTCTAATACAGTACAACGGTCGTTAAAAGCAGGCTTTCTGTCATCGGTACCGCTGATGTTTCTCCCCCTGTTCTTTGGTTGCCCCCTACTTGGAAGCCTTTTAGGAGGCACATGCACACTCTCTGAAGTCTGGCTGCCCACTTCATTAATAGCTTCTGCTAAGAGTTCTCGCCTAAGTTGCAGCTCCAGCTCGTCAGTTTCGGTCACCGGCGTGGGCTCCCTTTCCTTCGACCAGGCACTGTCTGAGTCTTCCACCGCATCACCTTGTCCTGCAGACGCCTCGCAAAAGTGAGACACATACTTCATGAGCTCAGCAAGAGTGTCAGAACAAGTGATGAGTGAGACCAAAGCACCGACTATTATCAGCTCGGTGTTAGGGACTTTGTGAACTCTAGACAGAGCTTGTCGTAGAGTCAGCTGCAAAACGCCTAAATTCAAAACTTGGGCAATGATTGGTTGCAGGCCGGGGTACTCTTTGCGGATGAATACACCCGAGTCTTCAACAATGGTTCGGAATATAGAGGTGTTGCAGTTGCACGACAGGCTGCTAGCCAGTATCAAGGATCCGATGTAGAGTAGCATGTCGGTGTCAAAACCTTCAGGATGATATGTCACCAGACAGTTCATGAAACTGAAGTGAACGTCGTTGACGACTTCTGGAATTTCATATCCTTGGATAGGATAGTCCTGCACCGAAAACATATCCTGCAGCTGCATGAGCCACATGTCTTGAGAGAAATTTGTCTCGTATTTATACGAGGCATGGTTAAGTTTCCCAGACAACACCATCGTACTCACGTTACGATGCTCATCAAAGTCAAAGTTCATGACCAGTGACAACATGTCATGGTCGTCTGTAGGGTGCGTGTTAATGTTTTTGAGATCATCAGGGGAACAGCGTCGTATGACGAGCGACATTTCCTTGGGCTCGTTCAGCTCACTGAACCAAGCGGGATGGTGGGCTAGAGTTGCATTCCGTGTAAAAACACCAACGTAAGATTTGTTAACGTTTCCCTTGAAGCCCGCAGCGACGTAGAGCGACGCATGACCAACGTCCATGAGGATACGTCCTCGAGTGACAGGACTGAGTTCCCCTTTGCTGTCACGATTAGGAGTGATAAGTTCTATGCTGCCTTCACCTACTTTCATCGCAAGACCAAACTTTGTTGTGGGAAGGTTGCTACACAGGACTTCCTCGCCGAGCAACCTGTCCTTTATAGGATCAGACGAAGACTTGGAGGAGGCGTCAGAAGTCGAAACGGGTACAGAACTCATGGTGCTCATGAACTGGTCGTCGTCTACATCGCAGCTGAAGGAGTGATAAATGCTGATACCCGTATCAGCAGCCAGACCCACATCATTGTTAAGCACAGGCTTGCTTTGGCTTGTCATCAGGGGATGTGAGGAATGAGGCTGCCACAACAACAGATCGTAAGCTAATCTATTGTATATTACCTCGTAGATATGCTTAGAAGGTAAAAAGAGTGATAAACATGGAATATCGGCCTCTAGGTTTACGTCTGCGTTTCTGCAGCTCTCAGTTATGAAGGCAGCAAAAGTAGAGTCGCTGGCGGGATACAGCAAAGGCTCTGATATAGCATCCTTGTGATTAGAAACCAAGTTCTTTTCATAGAAAGGTTTGGGGCCGTGTAAGCTTTGAGTAAACTCTGATCGACAGCCAATGCGGCGTCCAAAAGTAAACCTGAGCGACACTCTTTCTGCCTCACAACGGCTGCTTGCTTCCCCAATCAAGTAGCGCTCGGTGTCCCGACTTTCCTGGAAATAGACGCTGGCTGAGCGCGATAAAATCCTGACCTCATCAAAAGCATTGTCTGCAGGGTGACAAAAGTTGCTGATCACATCTAAATCTACGAAGAGGACAGTGAGGACATCGCTGCGGAGGTCTCTCTTCCACACAGGTTTTGTGAGAACATCTGACATGGGGCGGAGATCGGGTACAGGGAAACGTAAATTCAAGTAAACTGACGAACACGAACATGAGAAGTTGACTTCGTGCTTCAAAACGAGAGTGGCCGCTTCGTTGCTGCCGAGTGAGGGAGGTATAACTTTAGCAGTTTTAGATAATAGATCTTCATCAGAAAACGAGGGACTATGGAAAAATGCTTCGGCTCTGTCAATTACAGAAAGATCAATTTCCATACCAAAATTGGCAAATGCAAGGGAAACGTTGGTTTTTGAGTTCCCGAGATCCACTTTTCCTTTGTAAGTGTTCCGAATTTCAGAAGTGCAATCAAAACTGACGTTCAAACATGGGTTTCCTCCAGCCAACAAGCCATCGTTCAGGAACACTAGTAATTCGGAAAATGATGCTACAACGTCGTCGTTTTTCTCCACGATACACTCGACGAGTTCCATGTTGTGAATTCTTGATACGACAGCAAGATGGAGCTCCTCACTGGTCTGAGAATTGACGAAGTCAAGTGTCAGTTTAGAAGCGTGTAGCTGGAAATGGTTTTTCAAACAGTGTTTGGCAAAAAGTGATCTAAGAGGAATGAAATTTTCACCCGACGCTCTTCTTTCTTGCCCTTCGAACATCAAGAAGAATAGGTCGGCTTCTCTCTCGAGTTCTTTGTGGGAAGCTGCACCAACTGGGGCAATAACATCTTCGTGCAAAATGACCATGGACACGCTCTGGATCACGACGTCCACGTGCATCTCGGATACGTGCTTTTGTGAATTCCTACTATCATCTAGCGATGTGTCTACGCCCTCCAGTCGACCACTCGCCTCCCTTTGAGACTGGTATGTGATTTCAGAAGGAGCTATGATGCTAGTGGCATCTGATGCCACAGACTGACAGTATAAAGGCTTGAAGGCCTGATCATCCGAAAACGAAGGACCAGTCCTGTTAAGAAATTCCTTGTCAAAGGGCTGCGATAAAGGATAGTCGGCCTTAGGAACGGACCATGCGGACGCGCTCGAGCCATGAGGCAAGCGGCCACTGCCGTGACTTTCAAGATCCGAGCCAAAGCCTACAGAGTTAAGGTCAGCAGTCGTGGCCCCTCCAGCTTCTTGTCTCTCGAGCATGTCGTAGTCTTCGTTAGTGAGAGGTTCACTTCTAAGAAACTCTGACTTGGCCGCAGGTTTTTGGGATATTTCCGTCAAAAGTTCAGATATGAGGAAAATTTGACGAGGGGAGAGGTAAAAAGCAATGTCAGGGACGGTTCCGGCAAACGTCAACAACGATTTGTTGGTTTTGTCTTCATAGCTAATTCTAATTAGGGCTTCGTCGTGTATAGACGCTATTTTGATGGGAGTAGAGTCTTGCTTGTGGAATGATTCATTCCATACCGACTCTTCAATGCCAGATGAGTTTTGGTTGAATGGCAAATCAGTGGTGCGCATAATTTCTTCAGTATAAATGCTAACTCTTTCAATGGATGCGATGCGAGAGAAGGATGACGACGATGCACTTTCGTTGCCCAGGTCTTGGTCTGCCTTGCCGTGACATCGATCTGAGTGAACTTTTATTCTACCGACCTGGAACTCTAATGCAATTCCACTGGCAGAATTCGGAGCAAAATGCTCCATGCGTACAGCACAGTTGACAAAGGTTATGTCTACAACGTCGTTCAACGAGAGTAACACTTTCTTGGATGTTTCCTGGGCAGCGCTGTCTTTGTACCGCTCGCTGTCAAGCTCAAGCTGAGCAAATATCTCATCAACAGGCATGCTCTGCTGGTGCTCATAGAAGCTGTCAATCATGCTATCGAAAAGGTTGGGGCAATAGTTGGCCTGAAGTGGAATTATCGTGGCTTTCAGACCATTGAGTGTGATCTTGATCTTGTATCCGGTCATCTCAAAATGCACCTCGACTGCCAGTTCATCGATGCGGGCGTCATTGATGATGAACGGCAAGTTATACTTGGAGAAGAGCTCATTGAGTTTGTCAGGAGCAAAGTCAACGTCTGTGAGGCCGGCACAAAGCACTGACGATTTCCACGTGAAAGTCACCTGCATCTCCCGTGCCAGGTAAGGCTGCAGCCAATGATTTAGGCATCGGCTGATGAACGGCTGGGCGAAGCTGGCGAACACCATCTTTGCTCCGGTGCCAGACATCAACACACACCACAGTCAGCTGTAAAAACGAAAGTTGCCAGTCATTTAATACAAATAAGGTTTATTGCACGTCACTGAGGAAAAAAGAGACACCTCAATTACAAGACGCTGAAAATATACTCAGTAGCAAGAGACGTATTTGCGTAACTTGAGCACCAATACTTGCGTAACTTGAGCACCAGCAGTCAGTCGAATTTATTATTTTAATATAATCCAATAACTACTGAACTTTAACATTTTTTATGCTTTCAACTTTTTAAAATGTTTATATTACTTCTCATATACGTACAGTCAGTAATATTTTTTACAGTCAGTATTTATATCCAAATCGATGTCTTGCTTGAATCTGAAGTTTAATAGTCTAAGACTGACAAGAAAGCAACACAGTCTTTAAATGGAATTAGCTATCAGAGAAACACCTTTTGGTAATAATCAAAGAGAATGCCAGAAATGTGAAAAAAAAACATAAATCCCTCACATTGAAACTTGCTTCAATTACAGACTCGTTGATTCCATGCTTACACCTAAACATGTATATGCATGTGAACTTTCACAAAAACAAGAAGCTTAGTTAAGAAAAACGTGTTAAAAATATGCTGATGAATTCCAACTCCAAGTGAATACAAAATTTCCATATTAGCAAAGCACACTTGGTTATATTCAAAGTGAGAAATATGATTTTGTACTCCAACAAGGGCAGGGTTGGCAATGATTAAATCAAAATGATTAAATCATGTGATTAAATCACTTGATTTTTTTATAAAAAAATCATGATTTTTTTTTATTTTTTTGATTTTTTCACATATTTAAATATATTGAGTGGCAGTCTATAATTTATATTGAGGTATTGTTATTCATGGTTTAGTATAAATGTACTATGAATGACAAATTGGTATATAAACTTGTTGTCTTTAGTGTGTATTAGGTTCCAATGTATTAGGTTCCAACATAGCTAGCAGCTTAGCTAATTCTTATAAGGCTATAAGTAGTCTTTAACTATTTGACTATTTGCTATATATTGATTACAATATACAATTTGAATGTGTTAGCTAGCTTATACATGGTGGGGCAGAACTGATTGAACAGTTTTGAGGCAAAATAACAGAGCAATGGAGGTACCTAAAGAAGAAAGTTTATTTTCCTCAAGATTAGCATAACATACCATTTAAAATACTTATGTTTTGAAAACAATATCAGGAAGATGGGGTTTGTTAGCTGCATCATACTGTTGGAGTCGTTCTCGGAATTTTTCTACAGTACGTTCACACATATGGCGAGGAATGGCCATAACCTCTGCTGCAATAATCCATTCTCTTAGCTGTGGTAGGGTGTGAGGGCAACTTCTGAACCCCTTTCTTTTAGATCTCCCCAAAGAAAGAAATCGCAAATGCTCAAATCAGGTGACCTCGCAGGCCACTGTAAATCACCCCTCAGAGTCTGGGCACATGCATTTCAAAACATTGAGTGACATTCAGGCTGTGTGAGCTGTAGCCCCATCCTGCTGGAACCACACGTCTCCCAATGCTTCATTTTCAACAATGTTTTCGTCCATCATAGGCTGCAAGAAATTGCAGCATAGCAAACATTGCAGCATAGCAATCGGAATTCACTGTTGCGGTTACTCCCTACTCTGAGAACGACTCCAACTGTGTGTTGCTGCTAATGGCCACCATCTTCCAGATATTGTTTTCGAAACATAAGTATTCTAAATGATATGTTATGATAACCTCTAGGAAAATAAACTTTCTTCTTCATGTACCTCCATTACTCTTTTATTTTACCTCAAAACTGCTCAATCGGTTCTCCCCCACCCTGTATATTGAGAGGTTGAGATTGTATTGACCTTTTTAGGCAATTTGAAAGATTTTCCACCCCAATACGAGTACCGGTATTCTAATTAAAATATTTAATTTCAATCTTTTAAATATGTGAATTTAAAACTAGAAACAAAACAATTACAATTATTAGGCTATATATAAAATAATTAAATGCAGTGAATGGATATAAAATATTTGAATTGTGCACATGTTTATTTCAAACAGTATTAGATTTTCTCATAACTTAAGTCTCATTTCAAGTCGTATGAGGTTTGTTTAGTTATCGTTCAGTTTATGTTTAGTATTGGTTTATTGGTCTGAATTAAATGGAAACTACTAGTCGGTGTGTATAGAGGGTAGAGTCTGGTAGATTTATAGGACATAAAACTAGTAGATCTATTGATAGTGCTGTGCACTGTGCTATCAGCTACCTATCTGTTATGTGACTCTTCAATGTCTGGAAGATCTGCATTCCTGAAGTGTTTTTGTATATTGAAGCCAGTTAAATGGTCAATATTTAGCTCATTACCTTGCTCCATACAAATTTTACAAAGCTAATGAATAGACTTATCAATAATTGTTTACTTAAAAATCCCTAAGTGGTAAACACCACCTTGGCCAGTTGGCCATTGTTGAAGGCAATAAGTGCCCTTTTTAGCCATCCATTATGATCCATATACTGTTATTGTTAGTAGGCTAATTGCAACATAAAAAAATAACACTTCAAAAAGACAAAAAAGTTGAAAAAATCAAAAAAATCAAATAAATCAAAAAAATCATGAAAAAATCAAAAAATCATTGATTTTTGTTTTTTTTTTTATTTTTTTAAAAAAATCAAAAAAATCGCCAACCCTGAACAAGGGATAAGTAGACAATCTGCAGTTGTTTAACAAGTTATTTGCCCACCTCTTTACTTGGGGGCTTCTAAAGCAGTAGCTGAAGGCGGCGCCTCACCAGCACTCAACTCATCAGCAGATCTGCAAAAACACAATACTGAAAAAAACTCATAGTATAGTACCGTCATTCAGGGCTTAAAAGGTTGTCCAATAATAAACTTCCTAAATAAGGGACATTCAATATTTTTGTAGGCATCAAAGTATGTTTGATGCTTATTACTATCAATTTTATTAATTAATTTCATTATTTAATGTATTTATTATTTAAAGTATTATTCTTTGATAAATTGTTCAAGCCATCTTTTATATGATGCACTAGTTTATGTATATAGGTTCCTTTTTGAGCCCATGATATTTTTAACTTAAATAGAAAATAAGATCAATAATGTTACATTTCAATCATAGATTGTAAAAGTGGAAGTGTGTGTTTGTGCATTGGAAGCCTAGCACAAAAGACATCGCATATACCAGTACTTGAAAATATATCTGCAATATCTATCATTTCCCCTCCTATCATGAAAAGTCATCGGTCAATTTTATGCAAGAAACCAGATTAAAAAAATTTTTCTGTCAACTCTCAGCAAGAAACTAGATTAAAAAAATTTTTCCTGTCAACTCTCAGCAAGAAACCAAATTAAAAAATTTTTTCTATCAACTCTCAGCAAGAAAGTAGATTAAAAAAATAGTGCCAACTTGAAATGATCCAAATAGCTTATGAGCACAAGCACAGGTTTGGCCAAGAGATCAGAGTACCGTACCTATGTTGTTGATGATAGAAGTGGAGCATAACCACTAACTTGCCATACGAAGGACAACCAACAATAAAAGAGGATTGAAAAAATTGTTCGATTACTATTTATTTTTAACTAATAATAATAAACTATAATTTGCACCCTACAACTTTTATATATGTTACATACAATTTATTAGATACCTAGGTTTATTTTTAGTAGATCAGTTTGGGATTGCCTGGGATATTTATATATGTATAACCCGCCCTTGCAACATATGTCATTAATGAGAATAAAAATGTTATAAGTTAATTAAAGAATAACTCATTATAACTCCCACTTTTTTGCCTGTTACACAATTTGAATTAAAAAAAATATTCTGGTTCAACAAATGTATACCTACCAATTCAATAACTTCCCATCAAGTATAAAGGCTACATGCCTGAAAAAAAACGTACAGACTTGCGGTGCCAGGCTCCAAACACTTACCAACCCACAAAACAACTAGTATGATATATACCAACAGTGGAACCCATCCTAACAAGGCATTGCAAATTGTTTGTAAAAAAAAAGTAAAAACTTTTCCCATGAAAATTAGGTAACTAGGACCCCCATAATCTGGGGGGTTTACCTCTCTTGAAAGTCACCTCTTCTGTGCATATATTTTGCACTTAAAGGGTTTTCAAAATACATTTTTATTTGGGGTGCCAGATAAATGATTTTTTTTACCCAAGATGAGAGATTTTTTAATTCAGCCACACTCCCTGGCCAAGCCACCAACCCCACATGCTTCTCACCAACCCTGGTCAAGCCACCAACCCCGGCCAAATCACCAACCCAGCACGCTTCTTACCAACCCTGCATGCTTCTCACCAACCCTGCATGCTTCTCACCAACCCTGCATGCTTCTCACCAACCCCGGCCAAATCATCTCACCAACCCTGCACGCTTCTCACCAACCCTGCACGCTTCTCACCAACCCTGCACGCTTCTCACCAACCCTGCACACTTCTCACCAACCCCAGCCAAGTCACCAACCCTGCATGCTTCTCACCAACCCTGCACGCTTCTCACCAACCCTGCATGCTTCTCACCAACCCTGGCCAAGTCACCAGCCCCACACAATGTCTAATTCATCATTGAAAGATGGACACTTTTTGTTGATCCACAATGTTTTTGCAGCTTTAAGGGTGGTGCAGCAGAGCACGGTCAGGCAGGGGGAAAACATTTTTTACAATGTGGTGGCTTGTAAGGCAGTTTGGTTATAAGGGAAGGCAAATATATAAGACGGGGTTGAACTGTATAAAGTTTCCATGACTAGTATTCCTCACCTGATATAGGAATGTGAAGTGGATTTCCAAGATGAGGATTGGATCATCAGGAGCCTCTTCTTGTCAGAGCCATTGAGATCTGGAAATTTAATTGGCTTTAAAAAATGAATGAAAATCAACAGTTCAAAGAGCAAACAAATTTCAGTGCCATTAACAGATTTTACCAAAGAAATTAACATGGACACCCATCTCATTGTACAGACAAATAAAACTTTATCAAATCCCATGTCAGTTTTAGAATTTTCTAAGCATTATACATCATATTTGCAACAGCTTCAGTTTCAAGAACACATTTGTCAGCAAAAAAGGATTCATTGGTTGATGGTTTCAGGAGCTAAAATGCAAATTATCCTAAAAAATTCCTTTTTCTTTAATACAGAATGTAAAATTCCATCTAGTAGATTAAGTGAATTCTGCCAAAGAATACCATTTGCCCAGACTTGGCAATTTACTGCCAACCAAACTGCAGAGCAAATTCATATAGAATACTTGGATATCTAAACTCAAAAGCAATGATTTTGTGCCAAAAACATCTTCCTGAAGATTTAGACAGCAACTAAATTCTCAAAATTATCATTGCTTCGAGAATCAGCCTGCTTGATGCATTTCAATAAAAGAACACTTTATTGTTGTACTGAAACTGATAATTTATTACTCATAGCCAATCTTTGCCTGTAATTCATGGAAAACTACCGTACCACTGAAATAATTTTCACTAACTATTCATGGTAAGATCGGCCCACCATTGTAATCTAACTTGCAAAAATCTTCATAGTTACCATTAGTGGTACTGTTTTCTTTAATTGATAATTTTGCTTATTACCACAGTTATTGCATAGTCTTGACAAGTCTTAGATCAAGATTATTTAAATTATGCACATCATTGTTGGTAAATTATGATGGAATTTGACTTGCTTCCCTCACCCTGTTATATACGTACCATAATATGAACAAAAGAAAGCCTTCCATAAATGACCCCGAATAATGAGATTTGAGAAAAGCATTACCTACTGTGGATGAGTTAGACTTACTAAAATGTGGATATGTGGGAACAAGTTTCCATCTGCAATTTCTGGGAAATTTTTCTTAGCTTTAAAACTTTGACTGTGATTGCTCATTCATCTAAATTTACTTGCCAAGACAAATTACACTATCGTCAAACGGGATAATAAGGGACTGACAGGGTATAAAGGGACAGACATCCCACATCTCATAAAAGTGTTGTAGCAGCTAAACTAATATAAACATTGCAGAACTAAAACTAGTGGTGTAAAGTTCAAAATTTTTCCTATCTATGTAGGTACCATAAAGCAAATAAAGAAATCATACGTTTACTACTGTCAAACAGGGTAATAAGGGATGGTTTTGAGCATTTTTTGTTAATAACTTCTCACATGAAAAATTTCAGAAACAAGTTTGGGCTCATTTTATAGCTCTTTGTGAGGGCTATCAAATGGCATTACCAAAAAAATTCCATACGCTATAGGTGAGGCACCAGACGCAAATAAAAGCGTCCAGATTTACCCCTGGGAACGGGGTAATCCGGGACACTTGCAATAAAAGTTCATTTTAAAATGTTTGAAGCATGCAGAGTGTACTCATCCATTACTAACAGTACTCTGAAGTCCTCCTCTTTCATTGTAGATGATGTAAATGTAAAATAAATGAAATTTTCTGTGATTTTTACATGCTTTCCTTCATTGATATTATATTACCATATTCATTAATTACCATATTATTAATGTGATATTACTGTATCCATGGACATGCCATTGAGCATTGACAACGACCTTGTCCACTGCAAGCTTCATATCAGCAGCCATGCAGCATTTCTTCTGTATCTGTAAGCTTACAGGATGGTTTGTAATTTCGCACAATTTTAATTGAGTCAAGTGATTTCACTATAACAAAAAAGATCGTGAAAAACATACATACCTGAAACAGAAAATAATGTTTTAGTGATGACCATCATATGTTTTGGAGAAATAAATCATAGTTTAGGTCAATTACTTTTCATTCTATGATGCCCGGTGCACAATTCTATATACGTATAGCATTCTATGTACAATTTTGTGACGACCGATGATGCACTAATTTTTCAATAAGTGAATTTTTTTTTGCTGAGTGAGGTAAATGTAATCCAAATTCTTTGTTGGTAATCAATTTTTTGTTAACTGGAACCTTTGCTAACTGAGGTTCTACTGTAAATGCATTTTTAATGGTGTCCCTAATTACCCCAGGGGGTGTCCCTTTTTACCCCGTCATGCGGAAATAGCTGCCATTTTTTTTAATGAGATAGGCAAATTCCGTCAATTACGTTTTCAAGCAAGTAGGTGAGTAAAATAAGTAACTTACTTTTATGTAGGTAAAATTTTTTAATACAGCGAATATTTCTCTTGCTCTAGACCTTAGCAGAGGTACTTTTCCAAATCGCACTTTTCACACTTTTTTTCAGCGATTTTTTAGAGATAGTAAATGTTTGATTTATTGACTAGCTTTATACATACTAATAGATAGTAAAAATGTCAAAGTTTATGCCACTATTTTTAGTTTTGCAATATTTTGATTAGTTTAGCTGATACCTACAAGAGTTCTACAAAATGTGGGATGCACGTCCCGATTTACCCCGCCTGTCCCTTATTACCCCATTTGATGGTACCTCTAAAAAATCCCTGAAAAAAAGTGTGTAAAGTGAGATTTTGAAAAGTGCCTCTGCTAAGGTCTATAGCATAAAAATATTAGCAATATTAAAAAATTTTATGTACAAAAAAAGTTGCACACAGGTGTTGACTTAAAACCATGATTGACAGAATTTGCATATCACATTCAAAAACAAAATGGCAGCATTTTTGCAGGTCAGGATAATAAGGGACACCCCCCCCCCCCCCAGGACACTCATAAAAACACATTTACAGTAGAACCTCAGCTAGCAAAGGCTCCAGTTAACCAAGAAAGATATTAACAACAAAAAATTCTGATTACATTTACCTCACTCAGGCTCTCAGCAAAGAAAAACCTCAGCTGTCCCTTATCACCCAGTCGGGCGGAAATGGCCGCAATTTTTATCTGGAATGAGATAGGCTAATTCTGTCAATCACATTTTCAAGCCAACACCTGTTTGCAAATTTTATGTAAGTAAAATTTTTTTATACAGTGAATATTTTTTTTTTTTTGCTTAAGACCTTAGCAGAGGTACTTTTCCAAAATTGCACTTTATTCCAAGGATTTTTGGTAATACCTACTTCAGATTAAGTGCATTAAAGATGGTGTTTTTTTAATTATATGTTTTTGGGGTGTAGATTAAGAATCTGAAATTAAGAATCTGAAATCCGTTTTTGGCGGTTGGCATCGAAAATTTTTAATGGAACCTGTTCCTAACTGGACCTAACCTGCAAGGTTTTCGTTGATTAGCTAGGTTTTTCCTGCCGCCGGATGGACTCCAAACATAGAAAAAACCTATTGGCTAGGTTTTTCTGGCCGCCGGACGGACTCCAAACATAGAAAAAACCTAGCCGATCAATGAAAACCTTGCAGGCTAGGTCCAGTTAGGAACAGGTCCCATTAAAAATTTCCGATGCCAACCGTGAAAAATGGATTTCAGATTCTTAATTTCAGATTCTTAATCTACACCCCAAAAAACATATAATTAAAGAAAAAAAACACCCTTGTTTTGGATGCACTTAATCTAAAGTAATACCGGATTTTCTAGAGACTAGAGGTAGTAAATGTATGATTTCTTAACTTGCTTTATGCTACATAGATAGGAAAAATGTTCAACTTTATGCCACTATTTTTTTTTGCAATATTTGAAATCGTTTAGCTACTACAACATTTCCACGAAATGTCAGAGGACTGTCCCTTGTTACCCTGCCGTCCCTTATTACCCTGTTTGACGGTATATATCACGGACAATTGACATAAAAACCTAAGATATTATAATCTTAAAGATCACAAAATTTGAAATGAACTGGATTAAAAATAATTTTATTTGTAACTATGCAATATGCATAATATTTTAGTAAGAAAATGAAATTAAATAAATAATATGACTTGTCAATTTCCCCAAACATTTTTATATCACATTACTAATTCTATTTCTCCAAAATCAATGTGAAAAATCAATCGGGAAAAATTCAATACTGGCATCTTAGGCTTGGTGATGTCTAGCCTCATGCCCAACTGGAAAGATCGGCAGAAGCCAGGGCTGGAAAAGTCCATTTCATGTATATTTGTTTGATTGAAAAAATCACGGTTTGCACTTAGCAAACATGTCATTCCATAAAATTTTAAACTTCTGCAATCTGCATTACTTCAATACTGCTGCCAAAATATCCTGCAGAATGTAATAACAAGCCAATATAAAAGGTTTCCTTGAAGATTGCATAGCTGTTGTCACATTGGAGTGGTCAGACTGCCTTATCATGTGTTCAGTTGCCAACTTGCCACTTAAGTGAAGACAAATGTTGGTGTTGCTGTAAAATTGGACTGTTTTTAGGGTTAAAATTAGACTTGGGGTAACATGTGCACAGACTTTGTAGATGAGTTTGCGGCTAAAATAGCTTTTCATGGCCGAGATATGGAATTCACCGCTCAAAGAAATGGAATCAAGGCTGGCAAACCCAAAAACCATGGCTCGAAAAATTCAGTCGCGGCTCAACAAGTAGATATATTCCATGCTTGAGTCAAGCCATCTCTAAATGAATAATAGCCAAAAATTTCAAATTTCAATGAATAAATTTACCCATGACCAATTATCCCATGGGCCATGGCCCAGGCAGCCAGGCCTCTATTCTTTAAAAAAATATAAATAAATAGATTATATATAATATATTATATTTTTTATTATATATAAAAAATATATATAAATAGATTAGATTTCAAATTGTATCTACATTTTCTACAATACCCTTGATTTGTACTACCATCATTTCCAAAATTCAATTTCAAGTGTTGCAAACCTTCACCTGCTTGATAATGAAAATTGTATTTTCAAAACATTGCAATCTATCAAAATGTCATTTGGTAACAGCTTTTTGATCTTGCAGTACCAGCAAAAAATTTTGTTTGACTAATTGAATGAACAAATAACAAGATTAGGTATTACCCAAAAGCATGATCTGGTTTTTACTCAAACTTGCAAACCCAAATATATATATATAATATATGCACACACAATTGCAAAATTCTACCGTTTCCAAAATTCACCTATTAAATGTTCATCACATGTAATTATTAAACAAATGCAACTCCTAAACAGATCTTCAAGATGATGAATTGATGATCATAGATAACTTAGATAAAATATGACCATCATGGTCCACAGGGGTCACAGTCACAACTCACAAGGCAAACATGAATTTTGAAGCAAACAATTTATAATTCTGAAAGAATGCAAAACAAATAAATATTTTTCTTCCACACTACACTATGATATAGGCATTAGCCTGATAAGGCTGCTTTTTATGCAGTGTACAGTGTACACTCTACTCAGTACTCAGCATAGTGGCAAAGCAGAGAGTTTTTTAGACTCTCCCTCAAGTTCAATTTTGAGTCCTATGAGTAGGCCAGTAAAGTATCGTGGATACCAGCATTACCATACATAAGAAATTGGTTTAAATCTTGAGTAAATGAGGAAATTAAAAATAAACTGATTCCAAAAAAGCTCTGGTTTGCCACTATGGTACTCAGTCTACTGTAGTCAGTGAAGTGTACACTGACTAGGTACAATGTAAAAAATATTATGGCCCACATGAGACTTGACAAAAAGAACAAGAGGCAACTTTTACAAAAATTTAACGATTGTTTTTACGAGTAAACGAAATGAATAAAAATAGGTATGATTTTATAAGCATGATGAGGTATTTATTCATAAAGATGGCGAATGAACAAAGTGCGTAAAGAATTCGGCTAAGAGAACAAAGGAATTGGTATACAGCTGAGAAAGACTAAATAGGATATATACCTACGTATCGATTTTGTTAATAGTTTGTGTTTCTATGGCTGTAACTTGTGATAGATATCAACAAAGAAGTAGTAAAAGACATAGTTGCTCTACCAATTGAATTTGAACGTTGAACCAAATACTTAAGAAAGTAAAGAAACGCACCTTCTCTAACAGCATCGAACGGTGACGAGATAATAAATGAAACTTTCAGCAAGTCGTTCACAAACGTCAGCTTCGTCTTTGTTCTACTTCGCAGCGATGCAAAAGAACTACGCACCTGATATGTTAGTGTCGGATTTCAATACCTAAATATTCATAATAAATAGTAAAGCTTCTGGAACTTTCAGAATATTTTATATTTATCATGAATTCTGCGAATACTATTAAACAGACGCTAATGGTAATTTATAAAACACCAGATATTTATTTTTAAAAGGAGACATGCCTCTCAGCTGACTGTTCCAATAATATTATCAGCTGTTCGATGTAAATAACCTTTGAACGTACTCATTCATGCATCATCTTGGTTCATTGAGTTCAACATTAGCAAGTAAAGAAGTCACCATCATTTTGGAATTCAGAGCGACGAAAAGATTGCGAGTTAATCAATACTCGTCCCGCATGATGCAATACCACTTATGTATTCTGTGTCATCAGGCAATCTTGATCGATGTCTAAGAAAATCGGATTGCTTTAATATAAAGAATGGTCATATTTGTGTTTTGGTAAAGCATAACTATGTTTCTGGAAATATATAAATAAATAGGTGTTTTTTTTCGTGGACATTTTCAGGATCATTCGGTGCAAGACGGGTCGGAAAATTGTTGAAGATGCACGCTAATTGATTTCTCTAATTATTTTCATCAGATCTGATGCATACTTGAATTGAAATAGTTTACTTTATATCGTTTGTGCTTCCTACATCGGGGCTATGGTCATGAAGGGAATATCTGTTGGCTGGATGTTGGTCGAGCTGAATGTATGGACCTCTGCTTCAATTTTTTTTAATTACAGATGTCTTCTTTTTAATTGATTTTTTTATCTTCATATGTTATTGTGGTGAACGCAACATTGGTTGAATGTTTTAGCTTCCGATAAAAATTGTGGAAACACCGTTGATCTGTAATGGACGATTTTGAATTTTATGTGTGTAATTTTTCGGCTGCCTCCTAGAATTTTGCCCGACATGATATTACTTGCGCTGGCAATGCGACTGTGATCAACATATGAACATTTGCAACACACGTAGACCAAATCTTTATTCGTTTTAATTGAAAACGAAATAATGAAAAATCTGTAAAATTACTACCGCAGCGTATCGATAAAACCTATTTATTTACAAATTTAAAACAAATCCGTTTGGTATAGAACAGTGGTTCTTAACCTTGGGTCGATCGAACCCCAGGGGTTCGGTGAGTCGTTTTCTGGGGTTCGACGGTCTGGGGTTCGTAAAGTCTCTCGACGGATACTTCCCCACCACAATCTCATACCCAGCATGGGTGAGACAGCCGTTCACGTTGAGTGTTGCGACCGAAGATGTGAATGATGAATACCTGGGCGAATTCATTGGACTGCAGGAGAGCCAGGTTCAATAGCAACTCTTCAGAACAACAACGCTCTCAACGTTTTGGTGTCTCCAAATCGCAGCGTACGGGCCCCTTATTGTTAAGAAAACCCTGTATATTCTCATACCGTTTGTTACGACATATCTTTGCGCGCAGTCCTTTTTGATGATAGTAAACATCAAAACGAAGAAAAGGAACAAACTTTGTTGCGAAAATAAATATGAGAGTGCAGCACTTGCGAAGGTGAAGCCGAGCATTCATAAAATTGTTACACTGATGCAACAACAGAAGTCACATTTATTTGAAATGAATATTTATTTTGTTTTTGTTTATGTGCGAATTTTATGTTGTGTAGTTTTTTCTTGCAACAAAATGCTTTTGTGCGCAAATGATGCATGCTACAGTTTATGCAGTTATACTGTTATAGTTGTATAGCATAGACATATGTTTTGAATTAAAAAAATATTCAATTTTCCACCTACGAAGGGTTCGATAAATGCATGTATGGAACTTGCAGGGTTCGGTACTACCAAAAAGGTTAAGAACCACTGGTATAGAAGGACTTATGAGTTTTTAAATTAAGCGTATAGGGGTCGCCTGCCGAAGACCACAACTGCCCTGGATGTAATGGACCATCATGATTCCTGCCTTCCGAAACGTAGCCTTCAACATTTCAAGCCGTACGTATCTAGGCCGTGGGTCGAACCAGCTCTCGGTCGAACGGCCACTTGTAGAAGGATGATAAATTTTAGAACAGAACTATGCTATCTGAAACCTAACCTCAGATGCGGTGAACGTAAAATTACGTAATTTAACGATGCCCGGAAGTCAGATTCGATCCGCGGCCTGTTGGTGCACGGCAGGTGGTGGTCAAGGCCGGAGGAGGACAAAGCCGAGTGGTTCACGGCTGATTAGTGGATATCCGGAGAGATCCAAGGCGTTCGATTCAGGGCTTATTGGTGCACAAAATTGGTGGTGCACTGCTGCGCTCCCGCGTATAGTTAGGTTTTGCGTTTGAGTCCGCAGTCGAGTACGGAGAAATATCGATTCCGTCGTAGTAGATTTAGTATCGACAAAACAGTGTCGGTTGTTGTTAAATTGTTGTTTAATACATTAATTTATTGAAGACATTTTCTTTCAGAAGTGTCACATGTAATCGTAAGACGTATAAAGAAGTCATCATGGAGAATTTTTGTTAGCGTAACCTGAAAATTCAACCAACTGTTCACAATTTTTCAATAATGCAAAAACTATTTTCTTTGGTGTACATATCCGATAAACTAAGGCCAGATTAACGATGTACATAAATTTAACCGGCTATCCCCAACATCGTAAAATTTTCATCTACTCCAGAATGGAGTTTTTTCGTTACGTCATAAATTACATTAGTTAAATTGAACTGATGATGGAGCTGGACTCCGAAACGTTTTCAATATCGATATGGTAAATTTTCTTGGCGTTTTCTTTGCTTTTAAATTCGTATAATTGTATTTTTATTTCAAAAGTTTTCTATCTATATTACACCATTTTTCCTCAAGTCTTTTTCACTTGATTATCCGCTCTATCTACTTTCTGGGTTTCTTTCATTGCCATTCAGCCGTGACAGAGAGAAATAAAACGAGGATGCTCAAGCCCCGCTCGTTCCGTTATTCTGGACCACCGTCGCAGTCGGAACTTCTCAGCGCGGCAGAAAACCTCGACTCAAACCAACTTGTTTGCAAGTAGGAAACCTTGGAGCTTTGCCGCCCGCAAATAAAACAGACGATCGACTCTCCGTATAGTTCACGTAGGGCTGCCTATTGGCAAATATTCCGCCATTCCCAATTTCGTTCCACCGCAAATGATAAAATTTGGCACTAACAATGATTTCATCGAAAAAAAACACTGTGCATAATTTGCTGGGACATTGAAAGAATGTCGACTCATCGAAGAGGTTTGGGCAAATTTAGCAACTACTAGTATAATATACAACAATGAATTCAAATTCATCATGGGAACTTCAATGTAATCTCTCAAAATTCGTTGTAATAAAAGCAAGTATTACTATAATTTGCCATGAAATAGCGAGCAAATGCACTAGACGTTCACGCATGACGCTCCAAATACCTGACGAGTTTTCACTTAACATTTTTTGTGCATTCCAAATTGATAATAAATGCAAATTTAAAATTTCTCAATCAGTAATTCTACTCCATAATTCAACTTTTATATTATTATCGCACTTGAAAATCTCAAGTAAAACTTACTAGTGCAGACGTGTTTCATGAGAGAACATTTAAGCATTATCTTATTAATAACGATGAGCACATACGATATGATGGCCTACCCTTAGGATGCCAATTGTTTAAAAATAATTGCGGTTCAAATCTTCTTGAAATATTTTTATTCTCACGGGTTTGTCTCTTGTAATTAATTTCTCGGTTTAATTAATTTCCCACGAGTATTCAAATTAATATGCGAATAAAAGTATTGGGAACAAAAAAGTGTTCCTCATTTCATGTATGATCTATGATCAAAAGTGTTCCACTGATCAAAAGAGTTATATTGAGTAGAAGTGCTTCATTGACGTAAAATGTAAGTATTAAAATCGCTTCTTTGCTTAAATCGCAATCAAACCAAGAATTTAAAAGCAAAAACAATATCACAAAAATTCACCATTTCTTTATAAGAGAAAACGTTTCGGAGTCCTGCTCCATCGTCAGTTCATTAATCCTAGAAACACAGCTACAAATACCATCGATTGATTGTGTTTGAAGCAATTGATTGATACAATCTATTGATTGCATTTATATCTGTTTTTCTAGGACTTATGAACTGACGATGGAGCTGTACTCCGAAACGTTTTCTCTAATAAATAAATGGTGAATTTTGTGGTATTGTCTTTGCTTTTAGATTCCTGACGTAAAATGTTTTAGGAATGTCAACATTTAAGAAATTAAATTGAAGCGATTTCCTCCAACATCGAGACCACACATGCGGGCGAATCGTAGTTTCCCGTCGAATGGCTGGCAGTCGAAGGATCAATTGGAGTTAAAAACAAAACTTTTCCGATTTGCCCAGCGCGTTCCCTCGAAGAGAAAGTTTGGTTTTGAATGACCCAGTATGGCTTCACTTGATCGCAAAGTTTACACTCAAAAGTTCCCTGTTTACTATCAAGTTTCTAAGTCGATCGGTTGCAGCTTGAACCCATTGCTATCTCAGTTCAGCCTTGATCCTTAAAACAAATAACCTAAGCGAAAATTTAAGTCAGGTCTTCGGAATGGATGTGATGCTCATGTTTGTTCAAGCGATAACTCGTGTGGAGGAAACTGACCGGCCACGCGAATAGCCAGAACTCCTGTGCTGCATGTTGGTAGTGAGAATAACATAGCCTTGAGATCAATTGTTTTTTTCTAGAATAAACAATGCAATAATTAAAATAATGACCAAATAAAAAAATGCCTCAAAGTATTGGAGTAGATAATTATTTGCTCTAGTGTAACAATCGCTGTCCATTGAAACGAAGCAACTTTTCATGCATTATTACATTAATGAAACATGGATGCACAATATTGCACATATTATGGACACCTATTGCTGGAACACAATAGCAATCATCCTAGATACTAAATTGTTATACCAGATGAGTTTCTCTCAAATGAAATTGCGTTGTGCAGCGAAACAATGCTGAAATAATCATAATTCGATCTGACTCGTAGGACTAAAAAGTCCACGCACCACGGTCATGCTCCTGGGGCAGAGAACTGCAAAGATCTTGCAGTATCTATCTCCCATTTCCCGGCGCAGTGGCGGCTAAAGGTGTAGAGTTCTCCTGTTTCTTTTCTCCAAGGTCAGTTCAGTAAACTGGTTCCTGGAGGCTGAACACTGATAAGCCGATTTGGGAAGGCTCTCTCGCCTGCAACTCTGAGGGGGAAGATTTGTAATGGTTTGAAGTTCAGTTGGAACCTCTTTTAACGATGCTCAGGACATAGGAGCTTCATGAGAGCTATTTTCTTGATACGTGTTACACATGACAAATTATCAAGAAGGAATAACTTCAAGTGTCATATTTAGACATAAAAAAAAACTCGAGTCTACCGAAGTGCCATGTCAGCGGCTGTGAAGCACCTGAGCTATCATATATTAGATCTTAATGAAATTTTTGACCCGGCAAGATTACTGTTGATGAATTGCGTCCCTGGAGCTGTAGAGCGTCCGCGCATGCCCACTTCATACGCAAGAATGAAACGGTCTTCCTCTCATGTGCAATCCAGACAAATGAAAGTTAACTGAGATGAGGATATTAGACTAGAATAGAATAGAAATGTCGGCACTGAAGAAATAGGCCCATGGCCTGTTGCTATCGTATGATGCAATGTAAAGTATGATGCATCGCTATAATTTATTACAACGTATCTCAACATTGTGAAGGAGTGAATCCAAAGTGCGTTACTCTTTCGGTAACTGTGATTCATGGCCACGATCGAACGATGTTCGTGAATAGAACAGCGACATACATACGTATATCAAATTTGGATAGAAGAATCAATTTCTTTTCAATATTTATGTGATTTATAGTTAAGAATTACTTAATTAAATTATTTTGCAGCCATATGGGTTCTTTTTTGGCCAAATAATTTTGGCCAAATAATAATTCACCATGAGATATAATGAAATTGATCGATAATGAAAAAACTGTGAACATTTTGAAATGGCTTATTCTAATTTGTTACTGACTATAGAAATAGTTATAATAATAATCGAAATTATCAATGCGTCAGTTATTAGGGACTTTATTTATAAAAAAAATCGTCCATTTATTTTTAATGGCCCAGATAAAATTAAAATTCTGCCTCACAAAAAAATTTTGTTGACAATGGCTGATCGAAAGGAAAATTAAACATAATAATGCTTAATTTTCCTGCATAAACAATTCAAATCTGCTTAAACAGTACACAGCTAATATTCTCACGATTGTATGAACTGTGAACGATGTTAGGACAAAGTTTATAAGTTTTTAAGCTATACGTCGCACTTGATCGATGTCAATTTTTATTTTTAGCACTTTCGTGTAAATTTATTGTTGAATTGACTATACTTATATGCTTCGTGTTTATTAACTAGTGATGGGTGAGGTAAGCGAAGAATTTTCCCGGAAATTATGAAGATTTTTCTTTGTGCTTTCGATGAACTTAAATTCATATGATTTTTTAATGCATTGCGACTAATTTCAACAATCTTTAAAATTCAAACGTCAGAAAATATTGTGTAAGATGCTCAGAAATTTCTATTGTGTAGAATACGAGTATATTCGTTGCGAATATATTATTTGTTGAGTAAATCTTTAGGTAGTTAGGATTATCTCTACATTTGTCAGCATGAATTAATTATATAGATGGTGGCAGAAGCTATCACATGAAGTTCCGCGTCGTATAAATTTGTAACGTTATAATTATTCGTACATGTTAATGTAACTTGAAAACAAAATAAGTGTCGTGGAGAACACAGTAACTCGAAGGATATAAAGAACTTAATTCAAATTATTGATACAAATTTATTACATTTCCTCGACGACATCTTCACTTTATACGAATAAATCTTGTTGCATTCAACTCACGCTATTCACTCAACAAACAACTACTTATAATATAACAACAACAACAAACATCCATACTAATCTGACTATCTAAGTGTTCACAAAAATTACGTTGCTTAATTGATAAACCGCAGGCTGTTACGGAGATTTAAAATTAACGATTTTACATGATACATAATATCTGTAACAATTTCCCTGCCCTGCATCGAGAAGGTATCCTAAATACAGAACAATACAGCACAACGATATATCTTCTAAATAATTTTACGTGACTCGCAACTTTTCCCACATCACGCATAAAGAATTTTTTTCTTAAATATGTGATTAATGGCGAATAATCCAGCAACCTTAACTTAAAAACTCGAAGAAAACTATAACAACTTGCTGTCTTATTTTGTACTGGATCAAATCGTTTGGTTACTTGAAAATAGCAGCTTGATTTTAAAGGCTTTCGAGCTGCGAGATGAAAAATTCATTTTTGAGCTCCGTTTGAAGCTTTACGAACTTTAAATTTTGATCGGGATTTTTGAGTGAATTTTTTTCAAATTTTCGGATGAAAATCGAGAATTTTTTTTAGATTGAATGGTTTTCATAGAATACGTACGAAAAAGTTTATCGATCCATTCTATAACAATTTGTCAACACAATTAACCTAATCACGATAATGTGTTATTTATACTGAAGCAGCACCAAAATTGCCAAACTAATTTAACTAATTGGGTTTGATGCTAAAGTGGAAGAATAAAATTTTCTTGACGCATTTGAGCATTTCTCAAAAGAATCGGCATTTAGGTTATATACTCGCATGCGATGAGTTTGCACTTGATGGAAAATCACCAGTGTTTATTGAGACATAGAAGAATGTACTAGCTTAATCTCGTAAATTTTTTGACGGATAGGGAGTGACACCGATTGTACTAGTCGTAGAATAATTCTATGAGCCATCATAAATTAATTTATCCAAACATGTTGAGATACTTGTCAATTGTCATAGTATTGAAAAAAATGTTGAAAATATCGACCTGAATCCCGATAATAATCTATGCAATCAATATTGCATATAAGATTTTCTTTATTTTTCCAATGGGCAGCCAGCATCGAAAAAACAGATCGTATACCTCGAACTGATTTGATTGAAGGACAGAAATGAAAGCGCTGAACTGCAGCGCGCAAGGAAACAAAAGCTTCATAGCGCGCAACGCTGAACTGCAGCGCGCTAGGAAACAAAAGCTTCATAGCGCGCAACGCTGAACTGCAGCGCGCTAGGAAACAGAAGCTTCATTAGCGAGCAACGCTGAACTGCAGCGCTCTTGGAAACAGAAGCTTCCTAGCGAGCAACGCTGAACTGCAGCGCGCTCTGTTCAGCGTTGACAGCTGGCTCTCAGAGCGAACTCTAGAGATCATTGAGCTTCAGTTGCTTCGTCTCGTCATCAGCCGTGAGCCGTGAACGACCGCAGCCTCCCGCACAGATGACTCGAACTTTTCCATTTGCTCTCTTTTTATGGGGATAATTGTTTACGTAAATTATCTCGTATACATATGTGATGAAATAGTTAACTTTTTCATCTTTTATATCGGCACTAAAAGAAGGAGGTGGATTCATTTCCTAATGAATGCACCATAGTTTAGATCACTATGATATGCAGACATGAATGAACCTTCGTTAAACTGACCAAAACAGCCTTACATTATTGATTAAAAAAATATTTTCTTGCGCTTAGGAACGGTATATAATATTGTGCCATCGTAACATCACGGATGATTCGAAACATATTGTGGAACGGTGAATTCATTCTCTTTGAATATTTATCGTTTGGTTTTATTCTAACTTTTTACTGCAATGTTTGCGTTATAACATATTGGTAGTTTATAAAATGTGACATTCAGCATTGCGCAACGTTTACATTTAAAAATTGTGGATGGTTTATTACGCCTATTACACCTATAGGCATTTTTAACTCATCATAATAGATCCAATAATTAATTTTTCCCGAATAAACCTTTTTAATAATTAATTCGTGGAAGTTCTAATGATATATCCAAGGTTCAAATATTATTGCTTTGTATCATGACTTGAATGCGTTACGTCAATTAATCACGAACGCTAATTAAAATTCTATGGATATATTCAAGGTCCAAATATTATTGCATTATATCATCACTTGAACGCGTTACGTTAATTAATCACGAAAGCTGTAATGTTAAATTTTAGCCGTCTAATTGGCCAACTTGGGAGAGTGCGGAGGGAGCGAGGCACTTGAACAGATCCGCGGTGAGGGCAAGCGTTCTTGTAGGCTACTGCGGTCTGTGCTGCTGAACGCAAGTAAAGATAACTATTAACAAGTATTCTTATACGAAAAATATTTATCTAACGACTTCGAACTACGTTCCCTTCATAGGGCTTAAAACCTGCCAAAGAGATCTAAATACTTCGAGGTAATATATAAATGACCGGGAAATCATTTAGCATTTTTAGATCATTTTCTCATTTATGGAAAAAAGGCGCTTTTGTGCTCGTTAGGTCCGAATGTCTGTCCGTCATCCGTTCGTCTGTCTCTGACTTCACGTTTTCGTCGACGAGAAAATGCGCCCTCTGTCACTCACTGCAGCGAGTGCTGAGTTAAAATTTTTTTGCTAATACGTGTACTTGGTTAACAGCTTGTGCTCTTGGAATATGTTCGGTCACAGCCACAATAAATTCCAACACTAGCACCTCATGACGGCTGAACCTGGCGATTCAAATAAAGAGTTCTTTACACATCGCTTTAATTGTGCCTCGTACTTGAGTATCTTAAGAAGATGAGTGAGCACAGGAGCAGCCGAGCAACGCTGTAGAACGCATTCCTCGAGTTCATTGTGCGGCCACTTGAGGCTACGCTTTGAAGAACAGCGATCTCCTGCACATCCGCTTCTCGCGAGAGTTCGGCTACTGGGGATTGAGTGGTTGATGTGGTTGTTGTGGTAGTTGTGGTTGTCGTGGTTGTGGTGGTAGTTGTTGTGGTCGTGGATTTGTACAAAAGTTGTGTGACGGATGGTAAGTTTAGTTCGGTCATGTTATGTAAGTAGTAAGGAGGGGAATAAATTGCTTTAAGTTCTAGCAAGCGTTGGTCCATGTGGAGTCCTTGTATAGTACGCGTGAGGCGGCCGCCGTCTGAGTAGATGGATATCAACTTGCCGTTGTATTGAGCCTCAGTTTTTTGTATCACTGCGACGACGCGAGCGGTACACCCAGTCCCAGGAGGTAAATCTGCCTCCAGCTCGACCTGGTGCGCTCGGTCCAGCTCATTCTGGTCGCCCCACACCAGGAGTTGCTGGTCGCCATCAGGAGAGGTCACGAGGGCGTTGCGACCAGCCAGAGTTCCCTTCACGCGGCCCCAGTATACCAAGTGCCTCACCGTCACCGCTGTGGCTTCCATTATTCGTTCCTGAGAAGCTCCGGGGTTCGATAAAGTAACAACGGTTTTTTCTACTTCATCTTCATTGACGGTCGTCCGTTGTTCATGAAGCTCAATGTCGCGTAGTTCGTACCGCAGAGGTTCATCTTCAACGAGCACGAGAGCAGACTCTTCCTTGACGACTTTGTCGCCCTGTACAATATGTGCTCTGCGTTCCTTAGGCCTCAAGAAGCCGGTATAAGACTGCCCATCATCGGAAATGTGCATCGCGAGAAGCGTCTGCTGCTCAGCTGCGATGGAGTTGGGCGGCGGTGCTCTGTATTTATCCCACTTGATCCTGAGTACCCGAGACGACCCGTGCAGGGACACAAGAACTTCGACGTTCTCGTCCTGTGTGTGGACGGCGCTGAGGAAAGGAACCGTGCACACGCCGGCCTCCAAAGTCCCGCATACGTATACGCTGTGCTGCATGACGCGACACCAAACTTTGGACGGGTCGCTGTCATCCACGGGGACGGCGTGTTGGGGGATCCTCTGCCCTTTGGTGCTCACCCATGCAAGGGTTGATGATGTCACCAGCATGCCGCCCTCTTGGCGGATCTTGGCGAGCTCTGAGGAGGCAGTCGGCAGCCATAGTGCGGCCACAACCACCAGCGTCGAGCTGAGGAAATACAAAACGGATTAGTTGTGATATTAGATGTTATGTTAATACTCGTATAAAGAATATGTTGGTGATTAATTGGATAGTTAAGCACTCGAACGATATAAGTTCATATTCATATCATAGATGCTTTGAGAAAAACATTGAGAATTTTATCTCGATAAGATAAAGAAGATAAAATGCAATTCTTTGCTAAACCAAAAGAGGCAATTAAAGTATATTGGCAATTGTGTCAATATGGAAGAGAGATTGTAAAGTAAATTGAAAAAAGCCAATTTAATGTAAATGAAGTGAAATGGCATTGATTACATAAAGCAAGCATAAACAAAAATAAATTACACACATTTTTCAATAAATAGAAGAATAAAGTGAGTTGATGAGTTCGCCGTTGTTTCGTATTGTAAAAATTGTATTTCTCAATAATTAATTCAAATTTGATTGGAGTGAATCAGTCATGAAAATTAACTTGCATTTTTTTATAGAATCCTCAAATTACCTTAATGAATGAACGATCAAAATATTGCCTGGAGAGCTTCAAACTGAAAAGCTCTTATTAAAAAAACTTAATAAACGTATCAACATATAATAAAAGTTCAATCAGAGTAGGTTATTGCTTCCCAAAGTGGCCAGAAGCTCAGCTAAAAATAATAGCCGATACAAACTACGGTTCAATCCGACCAGCAGATCGCGGTCCGCGATTTCAATGTTCAGCAGGACAGAGTGTCGGATGTGAGGGCCTGAAGCGAAGCGGCATTTACTTGTAGTACATAAATACCGTTGAGCTACGCAGCAATTTACGGCAAGAGAGCGATAAAATGTGATGAGGAACGCTTTGCGGCGTCCAGACTTGAGTGGAGAGGGCGTAAAGTTCAATGCTTTAACGAGGGCGGTGCAGGGCAAGTTGTTTGGCACCAGAATTATTGATGTGCTTTCAAATGGGATTATAAATCGGGCGGCGCGATAAGGGTTGCCATGGCAAGATATAGAGAGCTGAGGCATGACCGATGATGCAGCGAACGCGTAAATTTTCCCGCGCTCAAACTGAGCAGGAAACTAAGAGGTGTTGTGACCGGATTTTTTGAGACAGCATTGAACGGTTCGATAAAATTTGGTTAATGTGTTTGTATGCAGAGTGAAGGCAGGTGCAATTTTTATTTTTTATATCATAAGTAAAATTCTCATCTGCCGTTTCATTGAATATTTTTCTTTATGCATACAAAATTTTTCATGGCTGCTTAAAAAATTATTATCGTTGATATACAGACATTTGTTGTATAACAAACTCCTGTTTTTAAATTCGGTGAGTGTTCGATTTTCAGGACGTATTAATGTCCTTGATAAGCTATTTCATTAGTCCATCCGTGGAAAACTGGCAATGTGTAACATGAGAAGGATTATAAAACACCGAGTGGCAGATGTTTCGAAATTCCGAAAAGATATATACAGTCAGAATTCATGTACAAGCAAGTATATTTGCGTACGAAAACTTTTGAAAATAGAAGAAGACGAAGGTTTGGCCGCAGGCACGCGCTGCGGTCGTTGAGGTTGTTCCGAGGGCAGCGTTTGTGACCCCACAAACCACAACCAGGGTGTTACCACAGCTCTGACCTATGCTGCTCCCACATGCCACTCAGGATAAGCTCCTAAAACATGTCGCACAGGGAAAGCTCAAGTAATATATGTACACCACCTGCGAAAAGATCTTGCATTATACCAGCCGAGACAAGTTCATGCAACATACAACCCTGAAAATGTTCCTGCAATACGCAACTTAGAACAAGCACCGGCAACTCTTAACTTAGAACAAGCTCCTGCAACAAGCGACTATGAAAGAGCTCTTGCAATACGCCACTTAGGATAAGCTCCTGCAACACGTCACTGAAGACAAGATCCTGCAACACGCCACTTAGGACTAGTTCCTGCAACACAAGTCGTGCACTAAGTTTACATAAGTATACACAAGTTTACACCAAGCATAAAGATTTACCCTCTGTTTACCAATATAGTAGTGCGCAGTGCGCATCTGCGTGTGTCGGTATGACATCACTTAATTTTTATACTAGGCTGGCAGAACATAAATGAAGGAGTTTTAGAACAGATAACCTGCTTGCGCATCCCCCTCATTCAGCAGTATGCGTTTATGCCGAGCAGTGCAACGTCCCTGTGTCCGATAGTGATTTTAGACTTTTAGACTCCACAACCGGTTTTTCAGACGTTCGAATTTTATAGTCCTTGTATATTTTTAAACAAAATCAAAGTTTAAATATTGCCTACAGTTCATTCTTATCGCCTCATTCATATTTATTTTCATTTGACAATTTATGGTATAATATCTTCAATGTTAATTTTAATTTGCTAATTGTTTGTACTCGTGTTTAGGTTTTTGAACTGACGATGAAGCTGGACTCCAAAACTTATTCTCTCATAAGAAATGGTGAATTTCTGGGCAGTTTTTCCTGCTTTTAAATTGCTTTTCGGAGAATTTTTCAGTCAATAAACGTGTAAATTTTACCCAGTTCGGGAAGTGATGCATACCTCATTCCATCGACTTGTTTTGATACAATGCCGCGTTACTTGTTTAGTAAACACGGCCGTGCAGGTTCCTTGTTTTGTCGACTCTAACCTTGAGTCCCGACGCATTTAACGCGTAGGGTCTCGATACATTGGAATTACCTAGAAAATAGTGAATGTGTTTCTCAGAATTTGGTTGGTCGAATCGAATCTTGATAAAAATTATTTTAATATTATCGTTTCACTATAATCATTTTAAAATCAAGTGAAACGCTTGTGGACGCATAGATGATTTTGATAAGTATTCATATTACAACATCAGAAGAATTATATGCTTATATGATCTTCAATTTCTGCCTGAAGTAACTTTCGATATTCTGATGCATTATTCAAAAAGATTTATTGAACTAATGGGTACTAAGGCGCACCTCTTTGAAGCAGAAATATCGCAATGCACTAGTGGCGTTCTAATCGCGACAGATGCATCGCAGCGTGCTGCCTAATGGAATGCAGGAGAGCATTTTAATTAAATCCTTGCTGCAGACTAATGAAATCAAAAGAATCATTTCTACTGTGTCCAGAGGGAGCTTGATTCTATTTGTATTCATATTTCCCCCATCAAACTAAGTGCAGTGTTTAAACACACGTCGAGACTGATTTCAACTTAAAAAGCTATAGTATGAGTAACGTCTATTTTAAACTCACCCGATGCAATAGCAGATTTCCCTTGAATCCTTTACAAAATTATTGATCGTGACACACATGGCCTGGGATTCCTTATCACGATGCAGATTAGAAGTATCGTGCAAAAATAACAGACTAGATGCCTTCGTAATTATAGACATGGGACGATCTTAAGGTTGTTTCTTACATGATAGGATCGTGGAAGTTGAAAACTCAAGCTTAAAACCAGATTAGTGTGACACCGTTTCTGCTATGTTACCTGCCTGCGAAATTCGAGCTACTATACCGACACGTCTTCGACCACAACAATGATTAACCATTGACATTTGGAATGGTCAATTATTGAAGGCTATTTTGGTTAACTATTGATTACTATTATGATTAATCATAAAGTCCTGCAATGGTTGACCATCGACGACTATAATGATTGACCATTGAACACTCTAATGGTTGACCATCCAACACTATAACGGTTGGCTACACATCATTTATTAGTTATATCTCAGATTGGTCATTAACAAGTGCAATGGCGGACAAGTGACAACTATAATGGTCGACCATTGCTCACTATAATGATTGTCTTTTCACCACTATATGCGCTGGTTGACCACTGGCCACTATAAGTGAAGAACAGTAACGATAAAGTAATATTTTGTACTGAAGTATAAAGCACAAGAGTAACCGAACAACAGCAGCAAAACCGTACAACACCATCAGTACCTGCCTATAGTCTCTTCCTTTTCTCGGCCTGTCCATAATTTCATTCCGCAATGCCGTCACGGAGAATACATCCGATACGATCACCGCCGATGAATTTATCATTCGACGACAAATTTATCGTTCGATCTACGATACGATCTCGGGTGTGAGAAATTCGCGCCGGGCTAGAAGATTCGATGATAATTCACGACGGCGGATGGAGAGTTTGCGATTTCGCGAAGAAGATTCCTTGAGTTTTACGTACTAATTAACAGCCGGGAAAAATCGCCAGTGAAATCAAACGTGAAATTAGGAGTTTCTTTCGAAGGAAATGAAATACGTCTCATAAATTGGATGCGAGCGAAAACATTCAAATTATAAAAATTAATTCGCTGATTATTTATAATTAGAACTGACGAATTTCTGTGCAAAATTTTTCAATCGTGTGACGCAACTCAGTCTCGTTTGAATGGCACAGGCACAGAAGTATAGGTTTTTCATTATGATATCGGGTATTTAGAACGGTATCAATGCTACCGGCACATTAATGGAGGAACCTATATATAACTAAACTTAGTTCTAAATATGCAGAGGTGACGTTACACCTCCGTGAGTATAACGTAAAATAATTGTTCCAAAAAACTCATTTATAGGGGCAGTTCATTGATACTTCCATGGAAAGTACTTTAAGGTGCGAATAAATTACTCAAAAATTTTGACTTGTTTTCATTAAAATCAACTCTGATGCTCGAAAGGTTCTATCGGAAGGTTTTCTATGTAATATAATTTTGGCCGATAATATACAATTTGTTCATCGTCCTTGTTTTTATCATTCAGATAATTATCATATCATCAGCAGATAAACAATGTTTTGTTCATTGGTAAAAATTACAGTCATAGAGTAACAGTTTCATTCTCACGTCGTAAAATTATAGGGCCTAACAATTCGATTGTTTATTTAACATTTCTTCTCGGAATCGATTGTATTTTGCAAGACTTAACGTTTACTACATAATAGTCTGAGTAGAATTTTTTTAAGGTTTAAAAAATTTAGTTGTCTAAATATATTTGAATCTGTTACAATTCCGCTCGCACGCTGACGATAGGCTTGTGATACCACTCTCAGAATTCCAGAACAGAATAAAGAGTAATAATATTATTTATTCTTTAATTAATTTCTTAAGAATAATAAAAACTCGATTAGGGTTTGAAGTGTGAGAATATCTGCCCTGGTTTTCGATTTCTCGTTTCCGCAAATCAGTGATAATAGATGGGAATAATCACAGGCCAATAATATGTAAGAAATTCGCTTCAATGCGTGGCGCGAGTTAGCGTCGAGCCGATAATGAACGACAGGAATCTTGGTGGAAGATAATATATAATAATTTATTAATTTAGTAATTACGATAATTCAAAAATTACGCAATAACGTTATAATCATATTTAACATTAGGACGCACAAGTTCCTTGATTTTTTATTCCGATTAATCCGGAAAAATTCCTGATATGACAGCATGGGACAATGAAACCTGTATGGCATGTATACATAATTTTAAAAATGAAGGCGTTTTCGATGAATCATTATTCTACGGGATAAAGTTTGGTTTCTAGACCAAATAATGCTAGTTAGTGATCAGATGTGGACGAAGAAAATTCGACATCTTCTCGTGGTCTATACAATTAAATAACGATAACCCACTTTGCGTTGATAAAACTGGTTATTTCAATATCTTGGTTATAAAAACAACAATCGGCATAACACCTCCTTCATTGATTCATATTTAGGTATACAGCAGAAGGCGCAGAGTCATGGGCATCGAGAATGATGTCTTACTATAATAGGAACATCCCATCAGTTTAGCCTAGTTAGATGATAGCTACAGCCTTCATATTCAAAGAGATGATACTGTCTTTAATATTAAAGAAGTTCATTCCAGCAGCATTAATGTTAGAAGAGATGATGCTAGCATAAATGTTCACTGAGATGATGCTAGCATTAATGTTAAAGAAGATTATTCTAGTAGCTTCAATATCCAAGGAAATGATGCTAGCAGTAATATTCAAGGAAACGATTCCAGCATTTATATTCAAGACGATACTATCAGCAATGTAGTTAAGGATTAATGGAGTTTAGGCTTATCAAGGAGTTAAGCTTGGGATCAAAATTGTGTAAGCGCAGCTCGAAGTTGTGTCGGCATCGGCAATCGGAAGGCGCGGGCTGCGGTGGCGGAATGGCCTGAGGTATAATGTCTTCCTTGGCGCGTGCGTAATAACAGCCTGCCAAAAACATGAGCAAAAATGGAACATTTAAGGCAATTAATACGCAAAACGCAGCACAACAGTTGCAAGTATAGTTGTATTCCGAGATTCTCTGGGAATACTTTGGACTTCAATTATATTGTTTGAAGAAAGTACTTCGCTTAAAACAAGCGTTCGGAAGTAGTCGGAATTGAGAATAAAACTCTGCATAACGAATTTTCCCCATTTCTAATAACTCTAATAAAAATTACGCCAGGCTTATCTCGGTTTATAAACAACCCTCATAAGTGCATTAAAACGATTGAAAATTTTTGCATTATTTTATTTTAATTTGATTTTTGCGTTATTTATTTAATTATTCTGAAATCAATAGCATTTCATTATCTTCGTTTAGAGTTTTTGAAAAACAAAATGTACCGCGAATAGTTTTTTAAATAAAATAAATCAGCTGCAGTAGTTTAAAAGTGTACTCAATTCAGTTTCATCGAAATTACGTCTTCAGATTAAAAATATTTTTCCACCTTGAATGTCGCTGAATCGTAGTTTAAGATTTAATTGCGGTATGTAGACCCAATCATTAGATCGCAAACCAATTAGTATGATCCTAATTCACTGTAAAATTTTTAAAGTAAGGTTCATCATCAATAAAATTAATTTCTTCGCAGGAAAAAACATGTTTATGAGGACAGCAAAGATTTAAAAAGTCAGGCAGGTCTGAAGGCTGCAATAAAATATTTGTTACGGAAATGTTGACGTGTCGGAGTACAAGCAGCGTCTGGCGGCGCGGAACACGTGCGGTGCAGACAGTCGTTGGATCTTTTTTTTGCCGCAGGAAGCTGGGAAACCATAGACAAAACTGCGCTGTAATTTGCTATGCTCCCTTGAACGTTTACGAAGCGACGCTCGAAAACTGTGTGTTGAGAAGTACGGGTATTTTTTCCTTATGTTCGTACGGGAGGAAATGGTCTGACACCATCCAGTGTAAAAATATGTATTCCTTTATTCTCGAGGAAAGTATTTTTTGAGTACCTTTAATGAGAGTTTAGAAAATAACAAAAATCATGGGGAAATATTAAAAAATGAAGCGAAAAGTATGAATTTACTGCAAAGAGGACGGCATTCTACAACGTGGCTGAATACAATGGTTTATGCAAATGAGTGACTGGCTTAGAACCTACAAGGAAAAGCTTTTGTAAACTTCGTGGTTTCTCCACGTCAACTCTCCATGCATATTCAACCCAGTAGAGTTGTATGGAAAATAGTTTAGCTGAAATTTAGTCCATGAAAGACAACACTGGTCTATGAACGAATATAAGTCCTTCTGTCCTCTGAAGATCGATGAGATTGATGTTTACACGGCCTTTTAATACAAAGAACTATGTACAGAAGCTCTCAACATGTATTCTATGCACATTTTTTAAAATACGTCAACGTTTAGTATAAAAAGAATCTGGCAGCGTCACGGATTTATATGATTCTAAGTCATAAACTCATCACGTAATTACGTAAACACAGTCATCACGTAATTTGGCCAATAATGGCTGTAATATTCTATAAATGACCCGTTTGTCGATTGAATGAAAATAATAAATGTATATGTATAATGTTCCTAAATGAAAGGTTATGGACATGACTAATAGGACTCGAGAGATCTGCCAAAAACCAAACATTTAAAATAACCTGATACTATAATGAACAGATTACATGGATTCTTGAAATAAATAGAACAAGAAGTGATTCAAAAATTGGGACACAAAAAATGGATATGTTCTAATTATTGGCGTTGGTAGTTAATAACCTATGCTCCAGAGTGAACATATTTCATGTTCAGCCAAATTAATTTTTCACATCATACAAATTTATTCATTAATTTGTATGGTGTGCAATAACCATAAACAAACCTTCCCAGTGATGATGCAGTCTAACAAAATGGGAACATAGCGAATACCTATAAAATGTAAGTGTGCATTATGACTCATTTAGATTTGGGGTGGCTCGTAATACCCAGATTAAGTTGTGAATAAATAAAAATTCAAGTAGCGTGCGACCACATTGGGTAAAGTCCACAGATGCAAGTGCGAAACTGGGCCCTAAGTCTACAATTGGAGGGCTACGTGCGCGCGAAATTCATTTCGACAGATCGAGCAACTAGATAGCAGTCCAGCATTGTACAGCCGTGCTGCATTGACCGTGCTGCATTGACGCGCTACAAGCGCCTTACCGTGCTGCAGTGACGCGCTACAAGCGCCTTACCGTGCTTCATTGACGAGCTACAAGCACTTTACCGTGCTGCATTGACGTGCTACAAGCGCCTTACCGTGCTGCATTGACGCGCTACAAGCACCTTACCGTGCTGCATTGACGCGCTACAAGCGCCTTACCGTGCTTCATTGACGCACTACAAGCACCTTACCGTGCTGCATTGACGCGCTACAAGCACCTTACCGTGCTGCATTGACGCGCTACAAGCACCTTACCGTGCTTCATTGACGCGCTACAAGCACCTTACGGTGCTGCATTGATGGGATGAATTGCAAATATCAGAACCTGTCTCGAATAACTGGTTTTTGCTCCTTGTTTCTCCAATGCGCAAGGTAATTCTTTGAAAATTACTGGTGAATTCAGTGCCGGGTTATACCGCGCCATATGGGCTCCACACATACCACAAGGGAATTAAATCAAATTTGTTGATACTTTATGTCGAAATTCTAATATAGAATTCACTAGAACAAATTTTCGATGCTGGTCTCATATTACATTAGAAGGGTACAGAATAGAGTTCATGACTGGTTAAATATCGAGATAAAGAATATAAATTTTGCGTTTAACGTTTTTGTAGCATAATTCGTGCAGGAGTGGGTTAACTGTTCCTGAAAGTAGTTTTACTGTGGAGAAAAGACATTTGTTGAAATTAATACCATTTTATTAATGCAGCAATTGATGAATATCACAGCTATTTGCAGTTTTGTAGGTTAATCTAGAATTGACACTGGCGCGTCATTAAATGCCTCACTTATATTAATAATGACTTATTTTGGCGCCACGGAAAGAAAATAAAACTTATTAAAAAAATAATTAAGCGAAAAATCGTTACGACGATTCGGAGGGAGGACTTTGGAACTTCTTTGAAGTCAATGGGCAAATTAGACGGACCATGCATGGCTAAGATTTATGTCCTTAATTACAGTCATTTGCCTACTTGACATATCCCGTACGAATATATCGAGGCCCTGAGGTGAGCCATGCGGGAAAATGCGTTCTTCGTTATTATGGAAGATTTATAATGAAGTTTTGTGCTGCTTGATTGCAGGAGATTCTTCTTTAGTATTTAGACTCTAACAGTGAAAGCATCTGCAAAACTTAACAGATTAGATATTCATATCAGAAATCACAATTAAAAAACAAATCGGACCTGTCTTGAATTCTTGGAGTTAAAATTAATGCAAAATAATAAGCGAAATAATAACTTATGACTAATAAATTTGAATAAATCGAAAGAATTTCATTGACAACATTTTCAAATAGTACTCAGACATGGTAGTTCGTCTGGGTTTGATTCGTCATGGTAGTTCAGTATGTCTGTATATAAAATTCTTATTATTTAATCGATCGTGAGTCTATCTCAAGCTCGTAATTCGTTGCAGTAACCAATTTGACCGAAAACAATTTAATACTGGAACGATGCTGCAGTAAACGCCCATGGAAAACATTTAGAAACGCAATACTTATTTCAGGTCTCGATCATGTCTTTTTGAAATTGAATAAATCGAGATGAAAAGCTGAGACTAAATGATAAAACCTCCTGGATTTGCTTTCACGATCAAATTACCCCCCAGTAGAAGAAAATAAAATGAAATGATTGAACAACGATCGTTATCATTCGTGCAGAGAAATATAAGAATGTGCTTCAAGGACTAACATTACTGCCCTACAAGCTATAGTACAGGACACGTTGTAAAAATTGAGTGCAGAATGAGTTTTTTATCGTTTTCACTTGAGGCAAACGAAGAATTTTCCGTCATAATTCTTGATGTTATCAAAATATTGCCTAAATAAAGCAAGCTGGACAGCCATAACTGCGTTTGAAGTCTGCAATGCCTGGACTGCCTAAGCAACGTTTGAAGTCTGCAATGCCTGGACCGCACAAGCAGCGTTTAAAGTCTGCAATGCCTGGACTTCCTAAGCAGCGTTTGAAGTCTGCAATGCCTGGACTGCCTAAGCAGCGTTTGAAGTCTGCAATGCCTGGACCGCATAAGTAGCATTTGAAGTCTGCAATGCCTGGACCGCATAAGCAGCGTTTGATGTCTGCAATGCCTGGACCGCATAAGCAGCGTTTGAAGTCTGCAATGCCTGGACTGCCTAAGCAGCGTTTGAAGTCTGCAATGCCTGGACTGCCTATTAAGCAGCGTTTGAAGTCTGCAATGCCTGGACCGCATAAGCAGCGTTTGAAGTCTGCAATGCCTGGACTACATAAGCAGCGTTTGAAGTCTGCAATGCCTGGACTGCCTAAGCGCGCCTGAAATGCCTTGCTGCATCGTAGACGCGTCGCACAGATAAAACTGCTTCAGCCGCACGAGGCCGAGTAAAAAAAATTGCCGATTTGTTTCCCCAGGCAACGCTTAGCATTGCCGAAGCTGGCAGCGTGCAGCATGCAGGTCCGTATGAAGCGACCAATAAAACTACACTCTCAACATACTCATATTATTTAGAGGTGCAACTTTCTCTACTCTTTTGTATAGTTTGCAATTGTTCGAATCCTTCGCAGAGAAATTGAGAATCAAACTTTCGAAAGGCTAATCATTCTATGTACTTGAGCCTGCAAAAGTGGATACTTGGTATGGAAGTTTTACGATGCTCCTAGATCATCATGAAAGAGAGATGGACTGGAGATTCGGGATAGAGAGGCACCATATGTTTAGCTCGAGGAGGCCGTTTTTGGGAAGGCCACTGAACATATAAAGAAGCTTTAGAAAAACCTTTCTCCCCATGAATAGAGCAGCTGATGCTCAAGAGACTGTGTAGCTTAACAGCCTTTGTCCCAAGAGACAAGCATGCATGGAATACCTGAAGCACTTCTCGCACAGAGATGGCATGTCAAATCTTTACGTCGGAACGATTAAGCGAACGTAAAAAAAGTTGCACTGTCGACTTAATAAGTCGGCTGCACAGACCGTTGGCAAAAACGCCTGTGGTGCTTTGATGTCAAGTACCTATTTGTTCCTGAAAGTTTTAATTTATGGAATGAACTGAAGGTAAATTCAACAGAAATACAATATAGAGACACCTCATGCACTGAGTCTGCGGCAAATCTATGTCAACCCCTGCATAAAATTTTATTTAATAATTATTATTCATGCAGAAATTAAGTTACCTATTACAACGATGAAATCATTTCGAAAATACAACAGCAATTTCATGATACGCATTTTTCGACGCATTTCCACGTTCGGCAAGTCTGTGGAGCGAAGTGACATGTCATTAGATTTCAGTCTAATTTTATGGCTGGAGTCTGATTCTCGTTTCCACGTCACTTAATTAATGAACAGAATTTATTGTTATTGATGCACCTGTCGCCGCAACTACTGTAAGTACCTGAAGTTTGCGCTTGCTTTGGTGATGCCGACATGGCTGGTGTAGCTCAAGTTGATAACTTGGTTCCGCTTAGCAAGGCTAATAATATATTCGTTTTACTTGTCAGTCGGCAGGAAAATTTTCACGCATAACTTAACTGGTGGCAAAAGCTAACCAGGCTGGGGCTTTTGTTCGGTTCATTAACTATTCAGTCGGTAAATGTTGTACAATTCAAGCTTGAACTTTAATGCCAACATAAAGTGAAGTCCATTCTTTGAGAGTGAATATGAAATTAGGATGTCTCCAGGATCCTTAGTATTGAGTAGATCCTTAGTAGATCCTTCTCGTTATTGAGTCAAGGAACGAAAATAGAGTTAAATCTATTTTATCTCGCGGCATTGGATTGAAATAAGACCTCTCTTTGAGTGAAGATTTTGAAGGAGCTGTAAAAGTTGATTGATGAGTGGAAAGTTTTCTATATTGTTGATTAATTGAAACTACAAGTATATGAACAAGTACATTTTGCAATGAATTCTTCCTATTTAATATCTTACTTTGCTAAAAATAGTAATTTCGTAGCACATGAATGAAGGATAATAATTGAACTCATTCTCAGTGTTGACAATGAAAACTTGAATGAAAATAATCGCAAAAGAAATATTAATAAGAGATTTCTCACAAAAATAAGGTTTCGCAAATTATTATGAATTCAGTTTGAGAGTTTGCATCATGTAACGAGTGTTGGTACTATAGAGAATCTGTTGATTTTCCAATTTCCGTAGGCTTCGATTTGACCAACATTTCGCGTCAACTTCAGATTATATCGCGTTCCGATCAGGTTTACTTCCGAGGCTCAATTGAAGTGACGGACGCAATTACCAAGAGTGCGTTCAAGGATAACTTATTCGATGACAAAACTTGAGTTTAGTTCTTCAGAGCAAGCAGGTTGAGCACAGTTTAAGTTCCTACTTTGGTGAACCGTTTAACAGGGATAAATATATAAAAAACATGAAAAAATCAGTAAGGATTTGAAAATCATATTTTTCTCGATGCGCTCAACTAACGGCCGATTTCCTTTTTATGGAGTTCATTTCATTCTTCTTCACAGCTCGTAAATAATGATTATAAATTAAGCCATAAATTTAATATAATATTTCCACCTGACATATGGGGGGCGTTCCTGCGCTGCAAATAAGTCTTGTGTTCCCGCACGAGCCTCGAGACGCTGCAAGAGTTTACCCTCATTACCTCTGTCATTATTGACCATCATATAACCTGTCATGATTACCCTCACTATCCCTGCAATAATAACCCTCATTATCCTTACAAAACCCTCATTACTACTACCATAACTGACCCTTTTATTACCACTGCCAGAACTAGCCCTTATTATCACTACAATAACTGACAATCATTACTCTTCACCCAATAAACCCTCGTTAACTATCCCACAATTGACCCTATTTAATCATGTCATAATTCAATCTCATTACTTCCGCCCCGATTTACCTTCATTACCCAAGCCATGATTTACGCATACATGTGGCAGTACGCATACTCGGCACTCAGTCAGCGGAGATCTACTATATCTACTTTCAACGTAGACGTTATAACGTAGTATCGGCTATTTATCTGCTACCGCAAATCATATGTATTATATGTATATATTGCCTACTACATTTTTATCCTAATAAGGCCCATTATTTTGCGCTTTTATTTTCCAGCCAATTTCACCGAGCTGTGTTACTTCCATTATAAATATTTATATAATAAATTCCATAGGATTATCATTATCATCAGCGTGATTTTTCAGCTTCTAATACTAGGAAAGACGTACTGGGGAGGAAAAATGAATTGACACACATTCGAAATTCCCCATATAGAATAGAATAGAATAGAAGTGTCGGCATTGAAGAAATAGGCCCATGGCCTGTTGCCGATTTTTGAACTTTTCGTGACTTGATTCACAAGGGATCCGGCCTTTGGAACCCGATCTTTCCATAACTGACGATTGATTGATCGTAATTTGCTAGGCATTTTAAGACTGAACATATGCTCCTGCATAGCTTCGTATAGTCTGTTCATGAAGGCGTTCATACTCGGAGCGTCAACGATGCTGTCAGGGAGGCTGTTCCACATATGTCGGTGACTCGAAGCGAGAAGAAATGTTGTCGCATGGATGTGTTCCAACGCTGTTTTTTTAACACGTTTTTCTTAGCTTAGCTTCGCGTTTGTTTGTTTGTTTGTTTATTTGTTTGTTTGTTTCTTTGTTTGTTGTTAACATTGACAACGAAAATTAGCCCACTTCTGATTGTTCTAGAGATCTGAAATTCGGCATGCAAGCTATTTTCGCCTAACAATTTCAGATACAATCATAAAAACTAGTAATTAGAGACCGAAATTAGTTTAATTGAGTAAAGTATATATATTATATATATATAGTAATACGTGCGGGCGCTCACGTTATAGACGAGCAGGCGCTGACGCTGCGTATCATCGATACGTACGTCAAGTCATACTTAATCAAGTCTTAATCGTTTTTCTTGTGGACTAAAAAGGAGAAAATAAAATACTTAAAAAAACTTTTTTAAAAAACCACGTTTTTCTTGTGGACTAAAAAGTTGAAAATAAATTATGGCTCGCCCCAAAAAACGTGGGTCGGGCTGTACGTTCACCATCAAATTGCCAAAATTTAAGTGTTGTGTGCTTTTCGCTTTAATCATAAATCTGCCCGACACACGTTTTTTGGGGCGAGCCATAATTTATTTTCAACTTTTTAGTCCACAAGAAAAACGTGGTTTTTTAAAAAAGTTTTTTTAAGTATTTTATTTAGTTTATAGCCGTGGCCCCTGGTGTTGGTTCTTGTTTCAAACTCTAGTAATCCTTCTGGGACCTTGTATAAGTCATGACTATATACTTGTATACTTCAATGAGGTCCCCACGCAGACGTCGATAACTGTCGATAACGTCGATATGAATCCCCATGTATGGCTAATGCCCTTATATAACTCATATATGACTGACGTCGCGGTGAAGAGCGGCCACGTCGCCGGCGTCGCGGTGAAGAGCGGCCACGTCGCCGGCGTCGCGGTGAAGAGCGGCCACGTCGCCGGCGTCGCGGTGAGGAGCGGCCACGTCACCGGCGTCGCGGTGAGGAGCGGCCACGTCACCAGCGTCACGAAGTTCAGGACTTGATAGCGATGCAAGCATGGGCTAGGCTGCATTGATGGGCTCTTATTTGAAGCAACACCGACATATTTATTCCTTTAAGCCTTTTCGAATGCATATGAACGCTAGAATTTTTGACGGTTTATGTTCGAAAAAGATAACCATGATATGAGGTTGAATGGGATCAATTATGAAAAAAGACGATTTTCACCAAAAAATAATTTTTGTTTTCAGAAGTATAATTTCCGAAGTGTTGAAGTTGCTTGGACTACTCGCAACATATTGCAGATGTAAGCATCTACACGAATTCTGCTTTACTTTCCTTATTGGATGGGCTTCAAAATTTATAATACGCAAACTTTAAAAAAAATTATTTGAGACTTCAGATAGTGAGGTGAAATGAAAGTTCTATCGGGAAAATTTTTTGAAAAGCCTTTCTCTCAACAACATTTCATCAGTCTGAAGTTTTGCATCAGGTTGGTGGATTATGTGGGATTCGGGATGATGCGATATTCAAATTTCAGGGTTTATGCAGCTCGGAAAACGCCAGATTTTACGTTGCAAATTTTTACGAAGTGCACATACATGGAATGATTTAAAAAGTGCTTCAATATTTGTACTTTACCCGCTCGCAATTTATCCTATGTATTATAGTAGAGATAATTGCTCCCTGATTTATACCTATTTATGTAACAAAGCTATCAGAAAACTTGTTTTTTTTTTTCATAAAAATTTCTCGGATTCCATTCAATCTGGAACCGAATCTCGTGTTCATTGGATTAATGAACTGAACAACGAGGATGCTTCCATTTGAATGATGGTAAACTAAAAAAAGCGTTACATAAGCATGGCGAAGAATTGCTCATAACAATAACAGTGCATCGTGGCAATAATTAATCGTGCGTGGTAAACGCACACGCAGTAACCGAAAATCGGAATGCCAAAGATTTCCCGTGTGATTTGAGCATTCTGCCGGTGAAACCGCTTCAAGAAATGTGCGATTAATGCAATTTTAGCGCCCATGACAGGAATTTCTTTCGGTATTTTTTGGGTCTTACGACGCTATTGAACGTCAGGTATGGAACGAATTTCCTTCCGTACGTCAAGAAACTCGTGACGAACTCATTAAGCGACTGCACCTCACGATCTGAATGGCATGAAAACAGTTCATTGCCACTGCATCCAGGCGCTGCACGTTATGGAAACGCGGCGGATTGCCACGGTATCCAGGCTGCAAGAACCGTCGACGTAATGCAAAAAGGATGACTGCCATTTTCATTATACATGTTATTATACATGGTACTATGATGTTTATTGATCCAAAATTTTGATGATTAATAGAAATCGAGTGTTCCATGAATCGCTGTTGATCAATAATTCGAGCCAGTCTCTTTGTACATATTAAAATTCTATGTACACACAGCATACACAGCTGTTTTGTTGTGTCAAATATGAACGAAGATCGAATGTTTTTTTCACCCAATGCACTTGAATGATGAATACTTGATACATGAGCGAAGCCTCGCGATGCCCAGCTCACGATGCAGACGTTGGTGCAGGCGTGATGCCCGACGATGATGTGGCGTGACTGGAAAGTTCGTACAGCGACTGAGCGGGGCACGAATGGCTGGGGTGAGTGACAGTTGGTGCAGGTATACCACATGTTTGTTTCAGCAACGTTTAATTATGAGTTATTAGCCCCTCTTTGTATTTGTAGCGGATGAGAACCACATGTTCGATTCAGCAACATTTAATTGTGAGTCATTAGTCTTGCTTAATTTGGTATTCGTAGCGGACGAGAACCACATGTTTGGTTTAGAAAAGTTTAGAGATAGTGAGTCGTCGGTCACGCCTGGCACGAGTAAAGCACGTGAACATCATGTTCGGTTCAGAAAAGTTTAGAGTTAGTGAAATGCAGAAGGATGTTATTTGATAATTCATTTTTAAAGTCCTTTGAAAGTATTCAATTCAGCTATCAAAATTGATAAAAGTCGATTTTATTTCTTTCAGCCGAAATTATGACGAGAATTAGAGGAAAATTTAAATGAGGGGGATAAGTGAATGCAATGAATTTTTAGAATGACTGAAAAAAAATCAATTCAATGTGTGAACCATTACTTCAATCGCTGATGAACAAAATTTGAGGCAAGGCATAACTCACAAATCACTTCTTATAAACGTTGCTGAACCAAACTTGAGGTTCACGTCTCAGCGGTGCATGCCAAGCGTGATTGATAACTACTATTGTACCCTGTATTCCATTTCAAGTACAATTAATGTAGAGGTAACATAAAATTTCTTGTATCCGGGAATAATACGAAAACTCATAGGGTTTATAACTCTGTTACAGAGGCCAGCATCAACTGGGCGTAACGCGAGACTATATATATGCTATATGCAATAACCCACCAGGTTCATTATACCTCTTGCGATTCAAAGTCAACAAGGGAAGGAGGTCTCTCTGCATGAGAGATAAATATAATAACTGACAGATTGCACAATAATCCGTTCCTGAAAACACACAATAAAACTTGACAAGATTTCCTTTGACCTAAAATCCCTTAATTAGATCGGATTGAACTGTGTCCAATTAATATTCAAAGTCTGGTCATAAAAAACCTGCTCCAAAAATCAGGTTTTTATGACCTGACATATTAAAATCATCATATTAAAATTAAATATTAAGAAATCATACAAGTGCTGCAACAAAAATCTGGTGATGAAGTTCCTAGCACACAACTGCTCACTGCGATGGCGCAGAAGCAATGACAAAACTTAGGGCAACTTTCTTGGACTTAGAGCACAATCCGGCAACATGGTGTGGACGAAAGTTCATTTTGGATACAAACCTTCAATATATGAAGCATCTATATTCTATAACATGTATATTTCCTCCCCTACAAGTCATGAACCCAAGTGTGATGAGAAAGTTACAAGTTCTTAACTAATTGAACATCACTGGTAAGCATTTAAATAAAAAAGTCAAAAAAGTGTTGTATGATTTTGATGATAAGATTTAATTCTAGCGATGAAAAAAGCGACTAATGAGTTAAAAATTCAAGTCTCATGCCAGTCGGATATGAAAGGAAGTTTGTTTGTTAGAACTTGAAAAGACGTAACTTAAGCTCAGCACAGCGGGGGGACAAGCTCCCTGGAGCGCAGAGTGAGCTGGCGTGGAAGGCAGCTCAGGTGACGGCTTAGCGGTTGCACCGCAGCGACTTAAGTTTATGTCATCCATACCCGTAGCCTGGATACTGAATATATGCAGGCACTGTGCACAGTATACTGGAGCATACGTAAATGCATGAACAGTGGCATAACACAGTGTCTTGTGTTATGCGTACATGCACATAACAGAGTGTCCTGGTGGAAAAAAATATAACTCAGTACTCACTGCAGTGAGTGACAGAGAGCGCATTTTCTCGTCAACGAAAACTTGAGGTCATGGACAGACGGACATGGCGAGCACAATAGTGCATTTTTTCCCTAAATGAGAAAATTCGCTAAAAACAGTGAGCAGCATACAAAAGGTTTTGAACGCTTGCAAATGCTGCTTCGGTTGAGTTAATTTTTGTAAGCAACAACGAACGCGAACAAGTTTACATTCTTCATGATGAACAGAACTGTTCGTTGCAGCGCTGGCATAAAGCTGATATTTAATGGGGGTGAAAATAAATGCTTTATTTTATGGAAGGAATAAACTTTGTCATGAAAGAAAACTAGATGAAAGATCTCATATTATCTCTTGTATTCTTTTATTGGATTTCTATTCTATGCATATACTTAATTCTCATAAGCCACGAGCAAATTATCTTGCACAGAATGACTTTGAATTGAACAGATAATAAGTGAAAATGAATGAAAAAGGATATTTGAATTTCCTTCCTTCTTCTTTTATTAAAAAAAGAATTTGTGCTATTTCCGAAAAGAATATTTTCTTTCATTGAAGTGGTGATAGCGATCGTTCATATCATACATAAATTAGCGCTGAATTACTGCCACGAAGCTGCTCAAAATTATGAGGACTGATCTTCAGAAGACGTTCAAACGCAAAAGTTTAATGGAAAATTAGCCGAAATGCTTGCTCGGAATTTACTTCACTGATGCATTCACTGGCCATGAATAACTATGCGCCGATGATTTAATGGAAATTCAGAAAATACTCGTGAAATGAGTGATTAACTGAGTAAAAATCGTGAGACTTACGTTGACTCAACTGATGAATTTACTGAAAGATGACAGATATGCGCGATTAACTTCTTGTAAAATCAAGAAAATATTAAGATAAATATGGTTGATTATTTTAGTGGAACATTAAGATGAATACTTGACCTTACTAATAGTGATTTATACACTGGAAATAAAGCCAAACATTTTGTTTTAGCAATGTGTTATTCACTGACTGGGAAGTAAAGGAAAAACTTTCGAAATAAATACGCGTGACTCATTCACTGGAAAATCATATTCAAATATTCATGTTCATAATAGTGTTCATGTGCTATGTATAAACTGTCTCATCAGAAATTGCTACGTGCTAGGAAAATTGAATTTACATATTGTTTTAAAATTCAATTATTGCATCAGTTTTACATAGTTACCCTTCGCTCACTCCAAACCCAGTAGCGCGTGCAAAGTCACTGCCATCTCACGTCAAAAACCTCAATTTTCTCTTGAAGTTATCCAAAATGAAACAAATGTTGCGAACAGTATTTGTGTAATTCATTCAGCAGTTTTAATCATTTTCAAATTATACTCGCGAATTCTAAATTGTAAATAGTTTTCATATATCCATTTTTTATAATGAATTATTGGCGTGGCGAAAGATGCTCATCAAAACGTATGGTCTGTCGCTGATTATTGGATATGAACATCTCCGCGTGCCTGGAACACGCAACAGTAATACATTCATCTAAATTGCAAACTTTATCACGAGAAGTATGCATCGAAACAGTGCTGGAGTTGGACGAACATGTCTGGGTTGGCATCCTGTGTATTAAGCTGTGAATATCTCCGTATTTTATTGTGTTTTTGCAAACAATGACGAGCATGTCTGGGTTGCAATCCTATGTGTCAAGCTGTGAATATCTACGTATTTTACTGTGTTTTTGCAAACAATGACGAACATGTCTTGGTCGCCATCCTGTGTAAAGCTGTGAATATCTCCGAATCTCATATCACACTTGACAGCAGCCCATGGCTCGACTTGGAGTGTCAAAAGCCGTAAACTTTTCGTATGGAGACGTCAAGAAATGATGGGATTGGATCCTCCGTACTTTGAAAGTTATTTTGAACTTTACAAACAATATTTGTTGTTGTGGCAAGGCTGAGAGCAAACGAAAATTTATTCAGAAGTTTGAAGCTCAACATTGACTTGATTTTACATTGCATATATCACGAATTTTAAATAAGAATCTAAAAATATGGATTCATCAATAAATTGTATAACTCAGTATAAGATATAATTCCTTTTTAGCCATACGTACGGAGTTTCTTATAAAATTCACATTCACAATGAAAGAATAACACGTTGAATGTATGAATGAGAATTTTTCACTTTCCATTTGATGTTCAAGTTTGCTTGCATTCAATGCCCATTTTGAATGTTTGGCCAACCAAGTTCAAAAACTTTCAGGAGAGTTATTGAATGCTATCTTCAATCATTGTATGTTCAATAAGTCAAGAGGTAAGAGCAGTCGGGGCATTGCAAAGCAAGAGAAAGCTACAGCAGGCGCGCGGTCTTCTCTTGAAATTTTTCGCAGTATCTGCGTGATAATTGTGTGTCTGAACCACGCGTATTACAAAACAAAATATCACTTATTTTGCCTGATAAATAATATATTCCTCATGCGCTTCCTATATATTAAATAATAATGAAGTGCTGCGTGGAAAGAAATAAAAACTAATCATTTATGCGTTTTATGGAACTAAAAAAAAAATGAAAATGTTAAACTTTAGAAACGGATGAAACGGTGAACCGCGCAAAATTACTTAACGCTCCAGATGGTGAATCATTAATTAAAAATAAATCATATAATAATTAACGGTATGATACATTTTTTTTATAAAATAATTGCATACTATTTTAGGCACGAAAATATTTTCACCTGGCATTTAATACGGTAGTTTCTAAATGCATTTTTACCTTGCATGCCTGCACGCCATTACACGGTTTATTGGGCATATAGCCTGGCACATTCCTGACTTCTACTGTTCATTTCATGCGAGGCACTAGTGCATAGGCAACAAAAAAGTCTATATAGATGGAACATAGTATCCAGTATGCCGATTATATGTATATGGCAGTGTTGGGCTGGTGCAGCAGAGAACCGGTATATTGCACGTCTGCTGGTCTCTAGCCGGCGCATGCAAGTCACTGATGGATGTTGGTAAGAAATCTCCGTGTTGATGTTTGATCAGCAAGCTTTGTCGACTTCGTTAGAGTTGAAGCCTCTCCATATTTGGCAGGCTTGGGTGCTCGTCGCTTCCCAGCGGGAAAGTTCTGCCAGCTTTTCCATTCCTTCTACTGAGAATACTGCCTATTTCTTCAGCGCCGACATTTCTTTTCTATTCTATTCTAAGACTGAAATTGAGGCGAATGTGGAATAACCAGTGAATTCGAACCAATACTTCTTGCGGGAAATTTGCGACAAAATATGCTATGATTATAGCTGTGAAAAAAATTTAATGTAACGTGATTTACAAAGTTCTTGAGAGCCACAATATGTAGCATTTTTTTAATTGATTGATTTTAAAATTTAACCTTAACTAAAACGTATCACTTTATTCGTTCCAGTGAGCGTCTCGTTCGCTGAGTTTTGAGTCTGTTGATTGAAAATAATTTCCTGCTCTACGAACATTTGATGGTAAAATCAAGCTACGGCTTGCCGTCAAAGCGTCTCCATTAGGAACACAAAGCAAAGTCGGGACGTGCGTGTGGCGTATTTTCTTTCAAATCAACGATTTTTTACAGAACGAAAAGCGCGTAAATTGTGCGGGAACTACGCAAGTTGCCATGGAGCTCTCCAGGCTCCGTCATCACAGACTGAAACTAATGCGCTTTTCCGGCGCTGTGATGAAGCAAGCAAGAAATCATGCGCCTATCATGCAACTAAATTCCAACATGAATATTTATTTCATCTAATAAAACCATTGAATTCGTCCGAGAGGCTTAAAGTAAATTTACAAGACATTGAGTGGGAATACAATACGGGATTATAAAGCGGTGCTCGAGAGGTATAATCGATAGCCGTAGCATTCATGGCGGTGATTCACCGGCAGAAAATGAACAAAGCTGACCTCTCGTGGGGGTGTAGGTACGGACAGGTTCTGGGGTCTTGCTTGGTCTCAGTCACGCTGTCGAGTCTAGCTCGGCGCTCAACCTTAAACGCCTGACATGCAGAGCTGTTGCATGCACGACACATGCAAACTATTGCTTTAATTTGGTGCGTGCGCTGTGTTGAGATGCCAATAAAAGAGACTGGGTATTTCATAAAATTTATTTGTCCCAAATATTTGTCTTTAGTTGAAATCTTCTCCTCAGAAACTTAACAGAAGAAAAATCTCAAAGAGTATCAATCCAAGGGGCAATTAACATGACACTTTTTCAGTGGCGGAATTACGCTCAATATTATGAATGATTATGAACTTCAAATTTCATCATTATTCATGAAAAAATTTAGAAATTTCATACTGCCATCAATTCACTATGTGTTGTAGTGCAAAGAAAGATGGTTCAAGCACTGAAATTAATGTAGAGAAATATCAGTCTAACATATAGTCATCAATTCAAAAGCATTTCGGTGCCTCTAGACTAGAAATCTCCCAGGGATTAAAATAATCTTTGGTATAATCGGAGGCATTCACGCCGCATTCCGGCCAAGATGAGCTCGCACCTGAGAGCCTTTGCCCTTAATTCTTCGACGCCTCTCTCTTATGTCATTGCTATTCTGAAGCACTAACTGCTCATTATTTCCAGAGGGGCTGTTGCGAGGCGCTTAATTAGTGTTCACTCTGCTCAGCGTGGTTTTTATGAGGTACGCACTGTTCACTCTGCCCAGCGTTTAATTTACAAAATGCACACTGTTCACTCTGCCCATTGCCCTATTCTGCTCATTAAGAGGGATCGACTGTAGCATTTTATTTTCATCTTTGAGGAATTAAGAGTGGAATTATTTCATTCAAATGACGCTTAATTTGTTAAAGTTACTATGAAAAGTAAGTCCACAGCTTGCATAACTTTTCCTAAATGACTCAACGATTGACAGCTAATGTTATACACTATTTTATGCGTTTGATTGCCTTTTTTGCTTGTGCTACTTGAACGCTTTTATTGTGCGGATTGCGCGGTGTAATCGAGGATCATAAACAAACGCAGATGCAAATTGAGTCAAATGACATGCTTGTGAGTAGCTCCGTGGATTTTCCTGCCATGATTTTGTTCAAGGTAGCAGAGGTGAGGCGAGAAGCTGCTCACTGTAATGACCGTGGCACGAAGCGCACAGGAAGCACAGAGCATCAGGTGAAGCTGAGGCGCGTGAGACACAGTGCTCCTTTTTTTTTGCGTGAATATTTTAGTGATACTTTTATGGTGCGGGAATAGTCATGAGAGACAAGAGTGCTTCATGTTGCTGGAATGTTGTGGCTGCATGCGGGCTCAAACATGCGACATGTGGGACGACAACGGCTGCTGCGACGAAGGCTGTTTTGTATCAGGTGAATATATTGTGCGATCTCATCGTAGTGAGTACTTCGAACGAGCAAATATTTACATTAGCTGTAATGAGGATAATTGCTATTAGGCACTAAATATTCAATGATTAATGAACCAGCAACTTGAGCAGGAAACACTTGCGTTAACATAACTGCATGCACAGTTGACATAGCAGGCTCGAGTCAGGGGCTTGTTCCCACGTTGAATTAGAGATCCTGCATGACCGCAAACAAGAATAACGATGGCAGTATTGATAGAATGTTTATATTCAAGCTATGCAATCAGAGAATTCTGCACGAGCTCTTTCACCCGTCGTGAATAATAATGCGAGGTAATTAATCTACATAGAATAACATTAAACAATAAATTTTTTATTGAATTGATTTATAACCCCCTGAGCAAAATATTGGGAGGCCCATATGGCGGGGTGTATCACGTAAAATGCAAGTAAAGTTAGACGTACATTGATTGCGTAAAATACCAACGAACAAATACATCGGGCTTGTTTTTACTACTTTTTAATTTGATAAAATAAAATCAATCACATGTTATAAACATATGAGGAATTTTGTCCTTATTAAAGTATTTTAAGGCATCTGGCGACTTTTTAAGTTTCTTGCTACTGATTTTTTATGGCAGCTGTGCTTTATTTGCTTCGAAGTTAATGCCATGAAATGACGAGGTTCTCTCATCCGATAGCATCTCTGAATATGCAATCTTCGATCGATAATTTTAAACAAACGACTTACAACACGCAAAAATGTTTGCGTCCAACCATCTGGCAAACTTGATTTCATTTTGTATAGAAACCTAAACAAAGATTATTCATGACATTTCCTACACGGAGGACTTTTTCATGAAAGCTTTTTTCAAAAATCTTCCAACGTAACCGCCATGTGATATGATAAGGTCTAGAAAATGATGTATAACATTGGGTTTTACAACTTTACATGCTCTCCCAGTGATAAGTATAGCCGGTGTAAGGAGAGGCACTTGCGAAGCAAGTTATAGGTGCACTTAAGGCTCAGCTGGATGCATGATCTGCATAAGCCAAGCTTTCTAGAGGTTTCGTGCCAGGTATTTGGGCCTGATTAGAATACAATATTACGCCCATCTGCAACGCTTCAGTTGCTCCTGACTCGTGTAAGATTCTTTTCTGCTGTAGAACTTCGTGATATGCTTAGGCTCAATTGACTCAAGAAAATCTGCATAAAAAGACTGAATATTAAGTAGAATTTTAGAAGTAGTTACTGGAATATGATCTTATTGACTCATTCAGTGTGGTTCAATTTAGCAGCTTGTGTTTATTTTTAACTGATAAACGCATTGAAACAATCATAACATATACAATTTTGCTGATCCGTGAAGGAAAACGGCTTAAATAACTGTTTGTGTTTTACAAATGGCGTGTCTATAATGTAATCAGTTTCAAAATTTTGTCATGTATGTCTGTTGTAAATTAAAAGCTAAATCATACGCTTTGCAGAAAAGGTGTTGCTGCACACCGATAATGAATATACAAGAATCATCGTGTAACTCTAATATGAAACTCTAAAGTCTAAATTCTAATATAAACTTTAACATATGAAAGTAGAATTTATTTAATTTTTTGAAGTCACGGTGTAGGGTGGGAAACCAAGTATTGAATATTAATGAAAATATTAACAAGGCGAGATTCCAGCGAAACGAGGCCGGGCTTGCTGATGCACTCTGACCACATCCATTTACATTGCTGACAGCTTAGGTTATTGGGCTGGACGACGTCAGAAAACGATGTAATGCGGGTAAACTATAACCAAAGAAAAATTTAGAAAACGTGGGAATCTAAACGACAAATAAAATGGATTTGAAGGGCGACTGTTCGAATGCACAGCCAAAAGTAATGATATGTATAGCAATGCGATGGAAGAAAATGAAATGAAAAATAAATAATGAATGAGGTAAAAAGTAGTAGATAGAACTTGTAACGATGCGGCTAATGGAAAAATTGTAGGTTGCTTGAAGAGCGGCGCGTGACAAAGAAGCCTAAAGAATAGATTAATGATATACAAGAAGGTTCCTCAACGCCTTCATTTAAGGTAGAAATTAATACTTCAGTACAAACGCGAACAGAAAAGACGGAGAGAGTAGGAGATTGTGCTCGTATTGTCCGCAACGAAATGGATGGAGAGAAGAGTAGGAGATTGTGTGCTCTATTGTAATTCGTGTGTGCTCCTTTGTGCTCCATTGTCCTTTTTCAAAGAAATTATAATGAATTTACTTGACGATTCCTTTGATCTTAAATACTTTATGATCGAAGAAAAAAAGGAAGAATTCCTCCGTAGGCCTCAAATGTTGCAACAAGAACCCTCAGCGAGCGTTTGGAAACAGATTTTCTGTAGATAAATAAGTGAATGAAACACTCATATATTGTAATTTAGAACAGGTTTTTGTCTTGAAATAGCTGAAAAAACACCGATAGCACAAGGTATTCGTGTGATGATACGTTATCGGTGCCGGGGACTAAAACCAAACACGTGCCGGCAATTTGCCTTTGAAGAAAAACGAAGTGTTGCCAACCCTCCAGCTAGTCTTCCGTCGATGCCATGAAGATGAAAGTTCCGTGAAAACGCCTCGTGGTTCATTAATAGTAGTCAGGAGCTCGGATACGCTGGCACATTCTTCTCAGAATGGATATTTTTTCTCGCAGCCGCGTTCCGTATTCCGCTGTAGACTGAGCGACCACCCACGGTAACGAGGAGGCAGAGCAAATCAGGAGGATTAGGCGTGGCTTGTGAAACAATTATGAAGGAATTTTGGTTGTTAAAGAACTTTTTCACCGCAAATCCGTTGAAAATAACTGCAATGTGCAGGGACACTGAATGTGAATTATAAATGAAGCCTACCACGGCTGATAAATATTGAATTTATACATTTTTGCACGACATAAGTTTTATTTCAGCGATTAAAAGGAATTAAAATTACGAAAATGTAGAAAAAATTCTCATTCTTGGGCATTGTACTTGGAAACCTTGGTAAAACCTTGGAAATAAAAGCGGAACTTTCAAAGGCCTGAAATGTGTGGAAAGTATGAGCTTACCAGCGAAATAGAATTCACTTATGAAAGAATTGTTTTTGTGGCTAAATCGTTTTCCATAATAGCAGGAAACATTTACAAGTAAACAAAACATTGCTGTGATTGTATAAAGTTTTGTAAAAGCGTGTTTTATTAGTTTTTGTAAAACTTATAAAGTTTTATAAAAACGTGTTTTTTGCGTGTTTTATAAAGTTTTATAAAAACCAATTCGTGAACCACACTCACGCCTGTCGAGAGCAACCGTCAGCACTTCAGTAGGTGTCATGTAGCGTGTCAGCGCGACACGCACGCGTATCCAGGACGACCGTCAGCACTTCAGTGTCATGCAGCGTGTCAGCGCCACACGCACGCGTGTCGAGAACAACCGTCAGCACTTCAGTGTCATGCAGCGTGTCATCGCCACACGCACGCGTGTCGAGAGCAACCGTCAGCCCTTCAGTGTCATGCAGCGTGTCATCGCCACACGCACGCGTGTCGAGAGCAACCGTCAGCCCTTCAGTGTCATGCAGCGTGTCAGCGCCACACGCACGCGTGTCGAGAGCAACCGTCAGCACTTCAGTGTCGTGCAGCGTGTCATCGCCACACGCACGCGTGTCGAGAGCAACCGTCAGCACTTCAGTGTCGTGCAGCGTGTCAGCACCCACACGCACGCGTGTCGAGAACGACCATCAACACTTCAGTGTCACGCTGGTCGTCGGAGCGACGGCCGTCCAGCCTGCGCCTAAACGGCCGTAACCCGGCGGTGCTAATGGCTGGGCGGGCCGATGCCTGAGCTCAGCTACGCGGCCATTACCTGCCGTGCCCCGGCTGCCTAAATCACCACGAAGCCTTGGGTTACAATCAGACCACTTACAGACATCCATGGACCTGCCTCCCGCCTCAGCTGCTCACCAATCAAGCTTAAATCACCGGGCATGTATCGGCGGTTCTTTCTTATGCACACGATGTGGTCGAGGATCTTACAGCGATTTTCATCGCTTAAAAAAGTATGTATGTGCTTAAAAGTACGTTTTCCAGTCTGTTAAAAATATCCATGCAGGAGTGGCTTCCTTGTGACTGAAATAAATCGCACGGTGGCAGAGAAACACGAAGAAAATGAAATGATGAGGATTAGAACATAAGTTTTGTGCTAGTGTGGATAACTTAAAACAATATCTTTTTTGTTTATAAATTTGTATGCTTAACTAAAGATAGAAATACTGTACTGTTATTTTCTGCTGCAACAATATGAGCATTCTAGCGAAAAAATTGCTTTTAAAAACGGATTACCAGGGCGCTGTAACAATAATTAATTAGTATTCGCAAATTGCAACATTTTGTCTGTCACGAGGACGCGATTTTTTATATCCTGGTTTTCAAAAAATGAAATTACCTGATAATCAAGAATGTATTTTCGATTTATGAAGGCCTGGACTAATAAAAAAATGTTTCGACACTTTGATTATTTATTTAAGAAATTTTCCTTAAAACAAGTACATTCTAAAATTTTTTGGGATAAATAATATGGTATTAACGCTTTCTTTTCAAAGAAGATGGCGGTAAAATTAAACGGTTTAAGCAAATGTTACAAGCTTCCTCTGACGATGAAATGGATCATCGAATAAACGAAGTACAATATAGCGCAACGTCCAAGTCAATGCAACTAAATGTGGTTGGGAATGCTTTCAGAAATTATAACGTTGCAGTTTATTTCGTGTCGTTCCTTTTATTAATATTTTGCGAAAGTTATCTTGTTTAACTGTTACTCTCAACTTCAAAGTGTACCTCAATAATGGTATTCAAAGACGCGAAGATTGCTACGGACATTTTAAATTTACGTTCATGAAATGTACTAATATTTTGACCATACGTTTAGCAGTTTTCTGGGATATGATGGCATCCCAATTGTTCTGTGAACAGGAAAAATCAACATTCACGTTAAAATTCTTTATGGCATAGAAATCACATTCATACTTTTCTTCATACATGACAGACGTATTAAATGTTCAATTACATGGACTTCATTAATAGGCAATGAACAATCTTCAGTTCATTGAGGTTTTGCAAAGCATGCGATGCTGTCCTCAAGTCTACGCTCTTACTACACATTATATGCGCACTTACTGTGCGAACGTCCCCATATGCAAAGGAACTTTCATCATGTACAGTATGTGGTGATATAAAAATTCTGGGTTGGCATTAAAAGTTGTGGAGGTAATGAATCAATTCATTTATGACAATTGTTAAATAGTAAATTTTAATACTGGTGACCGAAAAGAAATTATTATCTGCGCCACTCTTTTCCCATTTTTAATATTCATTTGGTAGAAATACCATACTTTAATAAACAAATTTCATGTATCAATGAGCCTCGATATGTGCCATTCCAGTCCTTCTATCGTAACCGACAAGTTATTTGGGAGCAGCGGGAAGTCGGGAATGCCCCGGAATGAATGCGTTGACTTATCGATTGACATTTTCCCAGCTATAATGGTAAGTTTTAACATGCATTAAGGAACATATTTTTTTTAGTAATAATAATAATATTGTGGGCTAGCTTATACATTGATGATACTTAGTGACCAACTGACCGTCCACATAAGGTATGAATAACAAATTAAATTTTGATGTTACTATAAAGGTAAAAAAATGAAAAATATGCTATGCAATTATTACGTGTTTCAAATGCTTTTAATAACAAGATTGATAAAACCCTGAATAAATTATTTTCAGGGCCGAAACCACGCAGGCCGTACGCACCGTACAGCCAGGTTGACGAATGTAGTGAATCTCAAACTTTGGTGTTGAAATATCAATTAAATAAAATTGACGAACACAATGTATAGAGTTAAATAGAGTTCGATAGCATATATTTAACCTAATGATGTAACATAGTGAAATATAGATTGTTTACGCGTTAAACATAACGTTAATATAAAAAAATGAGTAAAATTACACCGAACTGAATACTTACCAAAGCAGCGTTGAAGTTGAAGTCATGCTCGATGCAAGAAGCAGGGCAACCGCCTATTAATATCACAAATTAATTTGTATTCAACACTTTGGTTTGCAATGCAAAGACTGAATCTATTCGCTCATACAGCGTTCATGTATGCATGAAATACTGGTTCAAAAACTTACGTGAATGCATTATTGAATACGTGAAACCTTTCCTCTATGAGTAAATACTCGAACCGAATTTAAAATTGTAATTTACAAATCTTTCATTCCAGTCACAATTAAAATGAGGTTTGCAAAAATGGGCCAAACTTTGTGCAAATTATTGATTTCAATTGAAGAACCTGGAGAGTTTGCAGCGGCACAACCTCACTCGGCAACGTCAGGTAGGGAACTGCGCGCCGACACCCGCACCTCAGAAATCAGAATGCGGCACTTTTGCACTTGCTTTTCTCCGCGCACTGATTACACGGGATGACCAGCGACTGATTGCTTGTTGAAGAACAGCGAATTTTCATTCCAATAGATCTGTATGGTAGGATTTTTTTCAACAATGTGTATTAAATCATAAAAAAAATTTAGTATTTATTTGATTTATAAAAAAATCCGAAAATAAAACCTTCATTGCCTGTATAACAAACGTAAATTCTACCTGCAATCATAGTTTAATTAGTATAGAGACCTTTGATTAAGGAATTATTTCAGAAGATGAACAATTATTAGAGTAACAGCAAAGCATTCAGGGATGGAGCAGACGCTTACATCTCCTGACCCTTGACCGACCACGGCGGGCGACCTCAACGAGCGGCGCGAGCTCCGTCCGGCGCAGAGAAGCCGCGGAGCGAAGCAAGAGACTTGAGAAATTCGAAACTGGGTGTCATGGGTGGGAAAATGGAATAATGGGTGTCTTGGGTGGAGAAATTTGAATATATCTGGGTGCCATTGGGGAAGAAATTCGAGTCTGAGTGTCATGGGGAATAAGGGGAATAGACTTTTAAACAATTGATTTAAACGACAGAAATCATATTAATGAAGCTCCAAAATCTTGAAAAAAAAATTTCCAAAACCTTTACCAAAACTTTGGACTTCAAAGATGATTTTTTAAATTCCAAGATTCCAAAACATTCCCTGCAAACAGATACAAAAATGGAGTCAATATTAGCCCAGATACGGGTGAGTATCATCCTCGAGTAGCCCAGATACGGGTGAGTATCATCCTCGAGTAGCCCAGATACGGGTGAGTGTCATCCTCGAGGAGCCCAGTAACGGGTGAGTGTCATCCTCGAGTAGCCCAGATACGGGTGAGTGTCATCCTCGAGTAGCCCAGATATACGGGTGAGCGTGAATAAAAATCCCCGATCCTGCTAAATTCTGGACGAAAGGTTGCCTCTTCGAACGCAACAGAAATTGTTTGAAACTATAACGAAATTTATTAAATGACTTGTTGATTGAATTGATATGAAACGACACGTTGAAAGTACGGAGCGTTCCTTATTTATTCCATTTAAGTTGATTGGAGTAAATTTAGCTCATAAAACTCGGTAGGTTTTCATTTTTTCACATTGAAGGCTATTGTGTATTGACTTGAATAAAAAATTACTTGGCCTTTCCTCTGAAGGCTGGGAATGAGTTTTTTTACTTCTTATTTTTGCCACGTGAATCAAAAAGTAAAAATTAGAAATCAGGCACCAAACTAACAAAGTTATTCGTCGTAACATAATTATTCTTCTCAGTCAACGCGAACATTATTAATCGATTATGTTTCGCGCATCATCTAAAGCAAATAACATAACGTTATGAATATGTACATTGTGTTGTTGTCAGTCAACAAACTCACCACCTTATATGCTAAGAAGGCTGGTGCTTAAAAAATAAACAAAAATTAAGTCAGTAAAATCAATAATCAAACATGAGAAGAGGAATATCTGAATGATCAATAAAACCTTATACTTTTATATAAATACTTCCGTTTTTTTTATATAAATAAAGGAGGTAAAAACAATATAAGATAAGTTATTTTCTTGCGCAGTTCTTCGAAGCTAGATTAGAATGTAAAAGTTATTTTAAAATATGATTTTTAATAGATTAACAATAATTATATTTAGATAGTGCTTCGGATAAGCGGACATGAGACAGGCGCAGTCTCTTTAATATTGTTTATTGGCAAGAACCCATACATAACGCTTTAAGATTGGTTGCGATCCTCGTGTACTTATTTTCTATTTCCTGTAATTTATTGCATTGCATTTATTTAACTTTTCCGGCGCGAATCCTTCCGCAATTCATATTTTTCGAGCTGGGTGAGTCTTGGTAGAGAAAACTGAACGAATAAATAAGAAGTTGAATAACATTCAATCCTTAACTTTTCACAATGTTGTCTTCATTGTGAACTGTTTAATCACATTCAGAATATATTCTCTACAGGCTACGACCTGAATAATCTGGCAACGTGGGTGTGCGTGCCAAGCTTGTTCTGTGAGACGTGATAAAAGAAGTCATTTTAGCTCGCAAGTCGGGGTTTCTCAAAAAAATTGTCAAGGTTTCCACTTTACCTGTCCATTTTCATAAAGCGCCCGCGTATTTGCATCAGGACGTGTTGCGCAGCAAGTGCTGAAGCAGCAGCAACACCAGCACCAGCAGCAGTACCAGCAACAGCTCCAGCAGCAGCAACAGCAGCGCAGCACAAGCCGCAGCTCATGCAGCAGCACCAGCAGCAGCAGCAGTAGCAACAGCAGCACAGCACAAGCCGCAGCTCATGCAGCAGCACCAGCAGCAGCAGCAGCAGCACCAGCAGCAGCACAGCTCATGCAGCAGCACCAGCAGCAGCACCAGCAGCAGCACAGCACAAGTAGCAGCACCAGCAGCACCAGCAGCAGCACCATCAGCAAACGCACTAGCAATTTCTCCAGCTCTGCTTCTTCAAACTTCGTTGCATCGAAAAGAAAAGCCTTAATGGAGCCGAGCTCCTGAAATTCCAAGAACCCGCTTCGCAAGATCGGAGTTGCTTTTCAAAATTTTCTGAGGATCTTTCAAGTGAAAATGTTAGAGACGAAGCGTCTTGAGGGTGAGGGCTCCGGATGAGGTGAGGGAAGTGACAAGTCGGTGCTTTCGTTTTTTTATCTTATATCATCGGTATATTTGTGAAAGTATATAGCCTACAACAAAGGATATAAACATAAAGTCAGGAAATAGCAATTTTAAAGCTCAGGAGGGTTTTGGTGAGGGAGCAATAATTGGTTTACACGTGCCAAAGACGTATTAGTTTTATGAATATTGATGTCAAAACGAACTAATGACATGAAGAACTATGCAGAAATAAAGCAAATCGTACTTTCAACACAATTTGTGTCAATGTATAATTTGTTGATGATAAATTTGAACGCCCATGCTGAGGATACAGGAAGTGTTGAACAAAAACGAACAAATTGCTAAGCAAATCCGACAGCAACAAGCAAGCTGAAGGTCGGTAGCTGAAGGTCAAGGCAACAATGATAACGATCATAATCACTGTAAATATATTTTTTTAGACTTGGCCACTGCATTAAGGGCTGAAAAGTAGGATACACAAACTGAATAAGTGACGTATGCAGAAGTGACCTCAATAAGTGACCTATTGCCCTTATAAGCCGCATTAAGGGGATCGACCTGGCATTTTGAAAACTTCTACAGTTATTATCCGATTGTCATGTGTATCATTTGAAAGAACAGAATTCCAGCTTTAAGATGAGTAGAAAAACCGGAAAAGCCAAAATTGATCGATTTTAGCCAGGTCGATCCCCTTAACAGTTATTATCAAATGTATCACTTGTTCATCACAAATTAATAATTATATCATACTAAAGCATCATTTGTTGCGAGTAAGTTATAAGACAGGGTTAATTACAGCTTGTTAGGTTTCTCTACAAGTCCAAACTATTAAAGTTTTTGTCGATATTTTTCTGCTGTAATTCTATCTTAAATGATATATACTTTTATTTATAATTATTCTGCATCATTCAAAGATTAAATAAATGTCACCTAACTACTTTTAAATTCCTAGCTACTTACTTTAGTTACTCTTTTTACCTAGTTACTTACTTTAGTTTAGTCGATTCTCGCACAGCTTTTGCGTTTTGTGATTTGGTGCGCTTCTGTTACAATTTTAGTACACCTTTTGACCCATTCACGCAATTTTTATCTCATTCACAATTTTTCACGCACATTTTTGACCCACTTGTCTTCTCGTGGGTCCTCACCACCAAGCCGTAAAATACTTGGCTGCGTCATGGTAAGTATTTTATGGTAAGTATTTTACATGGTACTTGGCTGCGTCATAAAATCATGGCTGCATGTGAGTCTGCGATGACTCAAATAACTGACATTACGGCTAGGTCAAGATAACTTAGAAAATATCGGTTTGTAAGTGCGTTCATTTACGAAGATACGGTTACGACATTCATGTGTGTAACACTACTCATTAATGTTTCTGTGTGAATATGTAGAGATATAAGTATACCAGTATCACTAACGATATTAATGAACCTAATAATGCCTTGCCGAGAGTTAGCTGCTTCGTTTCTTATATAGCATGCGATTAATAATAAAAGTATTAACATAGTGCAAAAATTAGCAAAAAATGTTGCTGGAAAAACATAGAATAAAGCCTGTTGTTGTTCCTAAAGCATACTTAATTAAAGACACCTATTAATGTTCAGTGGGCCGCGTGCGTACGCCCATCATAATTTTTATTAGCCTTCAAGTCAAGTTCTGGAATGAATGCTAAATCTTAATTACATGCAATGTTGATCAGTGAGGCGGTCACAACCATGATTGGATTGATTTTGTTGATGCGGATGACGCAGCACGGAACTCAGATCTGGGTTTAGAGCGTATTATGGGCGGTGTTCCGTTGGCCGACGGTTAGCAGTCCCCGGATTGCAGATGATTTATATCTGGGGCGTCTCATTTGATGCAAATCCTGCCTTCTTTGTGTGTCGGATCGAGGGACTCTGACAGCTCCCCTTGCTCGAGGGTAGACTAGATCATTTCCCTCAATCCCTCCTGACGCAATCAGCTGCAGATTTGCCGCACGCGCGAGCAATACGAACTCGTTAAGAATTCATGACAGTGCGTGTTTGCACGTGCTAATCCGAGCTGAATACGAATTCAATTTCTAGTCGGTGAAACACGTTATATCAGCGAAACATGCATTTGTATGAGAAACTTTCATAAGATACATTACGTTGACTCTTGGTGACTTATATAACGTGAAATTCGATCCTGTATTTTTTTTCATAAAAAATGTTCTTGAGGCCAACACCCAATAGATATTTAAGCGACGATAAAAATAGGTGATGTTGATCAGTCCAGTATAATGGGGAAATATTTTCCATCTAGGTCAAGTTCTACGCGTAAATCTGATGCCATTAAAACGGCAGGTACAGATGAAACCTGAACTAAACTCATGAAATTTAAGCGGAATCATGTTTTTTTTGCGTTCTCTATTTAGGTGATGAGAAAACATTGCGTCTCAGTTGATGGTAATGAAAGAATCTTTCGTTCTTATGTTATTGGTGATGAGAGAACCTTGCGTACGCTGTTATAGGCAATGAGAGAACTTTGTGTTCTCACATTATATACCATGAGAGAACATTACATTACCTGTTATAGGTCATGAGGGAACCTTGTGTCCTGAGATATATGCCATGAGAGAACCTTACATTACCTGTTAGAGGTCATAATAAACCTTGCGTTCTCTGCTGTAGGTCATAAAAGAATCGGGTTGGACCTAATAACCTATTTTAAAGTAAACCTCCCACATCACTCCTTTCTAAATTGGAGCGATCGATGGACACAGCAGACTGATTGTTGGTACACAAGATTGCTGCGCGGAGGCTAACACATGTGCGAGCTTCTGTTTGTTGACGAAGTTCCAAATTGAATGTGAATACACAAGATTGCTCGAGAATAGCGATGTGTTCCATCCATGAATATCAAGCAGTTGCCCGCAGCAAACTTTGTGCCATTGGGGGCGGTCATCGGATATGGATGTGCATTTTAGTATTGCTTGCTGTGTGGTGTTGGTGTCTTAGTAAATACTTTATAGAGGTAATGAAATTTGTTGATATAAAATGCGAGTTAAATGATTAGTTCGAACGTCAATAGTGAGGAACGAGTTTAATTTAAAAACTATTTGTGATATATTCAAGTAAAAGTGCAGATTTAATCAGTTAAAATAAACATATCGTCCAGAAGAACTTTTTGAAGAACCTAAAAGCAAATGAAACGCAAAACAAGTTCACAATATCTTCATTGAAACATAAGCAATTACGTTTTAATTGTAGATATGGTGAACTTGCTTTGAAATTCTTGATGAATTTGCCATTTAAGCTGATTAATGATAAAAGCAACTTCCCTGTTTACTTTGCAACTGACCTTCAGCAAGCGCACTTCCTCTGCACAAGCATTGTTATTGTAGATGTTCGTCTCTCTGCTGAACTTGTTGTGAATAAAAAACCTGCAGAACATTTTGTGACTTGGAATTGCTTAACCCTCTAGCGCCTGACATGAGTAACAGGAGCCATATTGTCACAAGCCTACTTCCCAAAAAGGATGCGTTCTAGTGAGCGCAAAATGACTTGCACTGATGGTTGCCGCCACGTACGACAACTTTGAAATGTTCTTTGTTTCTTGCAATCGTCCTCAGGTTGCTACACTCAATAGTTTATGTATAATTTGAGTTGAAAGTTATGTTCCTGGGGAGTGACATACGGCGGTATAGAAGGTTAATATTTATTCATTTTTAGGTTGAATTTTCTAATCATTTGCTTTAATGACTCTGCTTTGTCATTCTCTTTCCTAGAACTGTGTTTGTTCCTTATACTATTTGCTAAAACCGGTCAAAAAATTATACTGAAAATTGTGTGGCATTATTTTACTTCAGGAATGAAGGATAAGTGGGAAGATTCTTTATGTTCATCACCTTATAAATTTTTGTTGTTTCTATAACAATGATTATTTAAGAATTCACGTTGGCTTCTATTGACACACGTTGATTAAATAATGCTAATTTGTGTGATTTTATGTAATTAAAAAAAATAATAGATTATGTTTACTAAGAATTGCCCTAGAATTGCGTTAGTTTTAGGAATTCCCAAGCACTCAGGGATAAATGCAAAGAAGTCAAAAGAATAAACAAAAATTTAATTCAAAATAGATGGCATGAAGTTTAGACTTAGAAATCAAAGTAAGACACACACATGGATTGCTTCTTAAAAGAAATTTTAATTTATGAGTTAGCGATTTGGAATAGTCGAAGTAGTAATATTCGCAAATAAAATAAAAAAACGGTTATGAATAAATTAGTCAAGAACTTTATATTTATTTGGTAGAAGTTACAATTTAAGATTAAGAAATAGTGCCATAGGTGCTCCGGCGACCTCGGCAGCGAGGAAGACTTGCCTGCCTGGGCTGAAGACGGCGGAATATTGATTCAATATTATTGAATTTCCTGCGTAAATTTATTGAAGCTGCTACATCTTCATGGAAGTACATTTGAGCTAAATGGCCTAATTAAAAATCACGATACTGGGTCATCCGTCATTTAGACCCCGGGAATAAGTTACTATGAAAATGCCAATTAAGAACGAGTGAATTGATGAAATTCATGCATAAACTGTGTCCCCTTCTCAAGAAATCGGTCTTTTCTTTCCAACGAGAATTACAAGACAGTGATTTGAATTTTGATCACAACCCGAAGTAGGGCGTTTCACGTGAGGTCTTTTCTGCATTAGAAGAAATAACTAGGATCCGATGAAAATTATTATGACGTTAATGTTGAAGAATTTCTAGATTGTAGGGAACAATTATAGGTGGAATTCGTAATCTGAAAGACTGAAACAAATGTCAAAGTAAAACCCGCTATAGACTTTGACGTGAAAGTTTGATTATTATTTGATTAATTCTGTCCTTAACAACATTCATCTGAATTATTTGTAAAATCTTATTTAAAAAGGTATAATAAGTAAATAATTAATTGAACCCAAAAAATATTTATTGACTTAAATTTGCTAATAACTTTCTATGGGAAAAGAAGAAAGCGAAGGAAATTAAACTCGCGCCTATCTCGACATGAAATGATAGGTACCAAATACCAACAACGAGGTACCAAACCAAACACGAATTGAATTTTTTATAAATTCTAAGAGAAGTTAAAAAAATAACGCTTACTCGTATAGTCGCAAAATGACAACAAATACTCAACGAAGCTACAGCAGCCCTTTGTACTCTACAGAGACGACGAGCTATCAAGTTGTGGAGCAGCGTCCCTGGAGAATGCGTGCTCCATCTCCAGGTCTTGGTCTTTCCATTACGATGTCATTAATGCTCTTAATTGGAAGACGGAACGACGTCGCGGCCATCGGAGACTGCGTAAGTCCAAGCCGTAACTCTAAAAGACCGAAGCCTAGTGCAGCTGAACTAAATCTTGATACACTAGCCGCGGTATATACGTTGATCACGAGCAGGAACATCCCATCTAAAATAGACAGGACTGCGCACTGGAGATAAACGAATGTCAATACTCCGCAAGCTATTTTAAATTGGAAGCGTAGATTGATATTCCGAAATCCAACGGCTCCAACGATCCGCAGTAACTCACCAAATTATGCAGCACCAAATTATCTAGCAAATTTTCCAACTGTTCAGTGTTTAGTGATGGGAAACATACAACTGATCGAGTGACTGGATGTTAAAATAATTAATTAATCATTGAATTTCCTCTTCATTCTCGCATGTATTTATTGTGTACTTTGGCATTGATAATAACATTAATTGTCAACTTGGGGACATAACATAGGGTCAAATGTCGCAAATTTCGCAACATAGGATCAAATGTCCAGAATGTCGACATGAGCGACATTCCATTCAGTAAGACTTGTTTTGAACCGTGCATAGAAACTGGCGTTTATGTTCCAGCGAGTTGCAGGTCTCCTCTGAGAGACACTCTGAAAGCCGAGCTTCCCAGACCCAGGCATCTCGGATTAATGTTTGCTTTCAAGATTGGTCAGGAGTGCAGCGCGTCTGCGACAACACGTATTGAGTAACCAATTCTGCTGCGCGCCTCGCACTGCAGTGCCGACTTATTTGCATGTCAGGCCAACGCAATGGCCATTCCAAAGATATGGATAGTCGTGCGAGAATGCCAGCGAGCTTTGCTGTACAAAACCACGAATTTTTTCTTGAGCGGAAATTTAAAGAATATTTAACTCAAGTATGATTGGAATTTGTATATAAAATCGATGTTGTGTTAAAAGAAGTATCTAGATTTTTGAGCCGTAATTGGAATATACATAAGAGTAGCAGCAGCAACTGCGGAAGTATTATGCGAAATTGCAGCCTTATGAGCAGGTAAAACACTTGTGTTGCAGCCCTGGCAACAACAAAAGTTAATATAATAACCACAACTTCCGTAGCATCGCCATTATAGAAAAACGATACTATCTTTTCCATAATAGATCATAATAAGAGCAAAAGGCGTGTCATTATTGTCAATATTTAGGCCTATATTGCAGCTGAAAATTATCATCGAAACGAACAGCCACAGCAATATATGCAGGAGGTATAGTGCCCATAATAACTGCAGCAGTCATATGTACTGCAGCAATAACTGCAGCAGCCATATGTACTGCAGCAATAACTGCAGCAGCCATATGTACTTCAGCAATAACTGCAGCAGCCATATGTACTTCAGCAATAACTGAAGCAGTCAGCAATAACTGCAGCAGCCATATGTACTTCAGCAATAACTGCAGCAGCCATATGTACTTCAGCAATAACTGCAGCAGCCATATGTACTTCAGCAATAACTGCAGCAGCCATATGTACTGCGGCAGCAATAAGTGCAGCAGCCATAACTGCAGCAGCCATATATAGCGCAGGAAGAGCAACGTAGTAAGGGCGCAAGAGGCGTGGTAATGGCCGCTCGTAACGAGCTTTTAATCCTGCTATGGTCCCTCAAAGTCGTTAAACCGTCGGAAATTCCCTCTGCACGTCCCCTCGAATTCTTCGCCTTCCGTACGTCAGCATCCTGTCGATCATCCCTCATCAATGATGGAGGCGAGACGCTCAATTATCAAACTCTTTTCGAAATGAACTCGCAGCTTCAGTTTCAGAACACGTACTTGCGAGGGAGTCTCCCCACCGAACAATGATCAACAAATGAGTAATGAAATCAGAAGCGAATTATTGAAAGGGGGAAATGTGCAAACGTCAGAAAATAATGTGACGATGAATTTTCAATATAATAGTTCCAAATAATTACTATTCGAGCAGAAATCACTCATTAAAGCGTAATGCAACCGAAGTAAAGCTTCGACGGTCTCAACCGATGCATACGGTCTTAATTTACATAGTTACTATTCTGACGTGGAGAAATCATTCCAGTATAATGTATCACGATCACCAGAGAAAAATTTCGTTTTGAGTATAGAATATTGCCTTAAGCCATCAATTATATTCAAAGTGCCATAGACATAGCACGAAACAAAATAGATCACGTTAGATTGACTCATTTTCTTGGGCAGAGAATCGTATTTTTCACTCGAGTTCCACTCAATCAAGTCAAATGTTTACATGACTTCAGGGCACCAAAAATATTCAAATTTATTCGGTCTCCGTGCGATCTTTTATCAATGTACGCTACGGGATCAGTTTCAGCAACTCGTGTTTCAGCGTATGCGTTATTCAAGCCTCGATACCGCAACATTTTGCGGATACCTTTAATGAAATTAAACTCGTGAATGGCGCTTGGAACGCAACACTGAAACTCGGTCCTATTCTTCGTCCTGCAGCCGAACCAAACCAAAACGCTGATAAAGTGAAGTCCATTTCATTTGAGGCAAAGAAAAATAGGACCAGGAAACTGTCTATCATTTATTTACCGCAGACACGGCGCTCAGCAATCGTAGCACGTATCCTACCTACAATGATCGGCGGCGCGCTAGGGACTTATATTGACCTCAGCTCAGCCGTTCGACACAACCTCGTCGTCTGGGTCTAAAGTAAAAAATATTCTTTCGTCGTACCGATTCTTATAGAAAATCAGGTGAATGAGTGTAACAAAAGTTGTTGTTAAATGTGGAATGAAATGTGTAATGGCATTATACATTCTTCATATGGTAGTTTGCTTAAGAAAAGTAAAGCGAGTTATTATTTCAAAACTTGACTTCTATGATTTTCGCGATTTTGGTTTATGAGATTTTCTAATCTTGCAGTAAAATCGTTGATGATCGATATTATTTGAGCGAGAACTCCATATGATTCATGAAACTTACGAAACGAATAATTTTACCTAAATACCGTACTTTGCAGGGACAACTCGTGTTTCCGACCGTGCATGAAATACTGTTCAGGAACCTCATGTAGCACGGCTGGTAGAGCTGATTTTTTTTTAAATTGAATACAAAAAATATTACTTTACATTTAAAGGGAACCTCCTGCAGCATGAGACCCCGTTAGAGCTGAATTTTTTTATTGAAAAAAGTATTTGCTTAAATTCAAAGAAGATCGCAAAAAAAGAAAGAAATTACATCATTGCTTCTAAAAAATAGCATCAGCTCGAACACCCAGATGAATAGGTTAGAGCCAATAAATTGTCGTTATTAGTTGTAGCGAAGTTTATTTGAACTCAAATGCCAAGCATCGCGAGAAATTTCGCTGAACTAAAATCTGAATCGCCTTTGTGTGAAATCAGTTTGTATGTGCAAAGACAATATTTCAACAATAAATAGTAAGGAATACAAATTACTTTCGTTCCGTACGCCACTAATGGCGTTTCTACGTAGTGACTAGATACGTAACTGCTGGCCAAATGTGTAGGAGGTCCGGCTATTGATTTTCAATGTGGCTGAGCGCCCCAATATCTCCTGATGCATGGCTTCGTGGAAGGCAAAAAAAATCTCTTGCAGGGGGGCGCCCAGGCGTTCCTAATTCGCCTCCTAATTAACCGAGTTAGCACAATTCGCAGGCCATCAGGGAATTGTGCCGCGGCCGATTGCGATCCATGCCGTTGTTCTCCTGCATGGTTGCATTCAAACAGCTTTTGAACGCCAAAAAAAAACTTTTCGATCGGCTTCGTGACGCAGCGTGGTGGTCTGTGGTGGATTCAAACCCCATTTAGCTTCTCGATCTGAGACGAGACATAGACGATGAATCCGAACCGCCTTTTTCCGTAAATTTATTCTCATTGTCGGTAGCTATAGCCACTGCATTGACTTTATTTATTGGACATTATTCAACAAGAACACAATATTATGAGACAAACGACACTATTATCAGAACATGCATAACGAGTTAACGACAACAAAGGACAATATTCATATGTGATATGTCGTACACATAAAGGAATCAATTATTGAAAAATTTACAAGGAGAACGGCAGTTAATTGTAGGTCTCAAAAGTGCAAGGGCCGAGCCAATTCTGACGCAAGCCAGGCCTTCTCTTATTGAAAGAATCTACGCAACTACGCTATAGGTAATATTATGTAAATATGAACGCCACAATATAAATTTCAAGACACTCATGTACATTAGCCCTCATTTTGAATTAGAAACTATTATTATTACCATTGTAATTATAATAACTTATTACCGTGATTCAAGATTTCCCATCCGTATGCAAAGTTGATTCCGATTATTATGAAACATGCGAGACTGTCATTCATGGACCAGTTATAATGGATGCATGTTTTAGTGTCATACTATATATACTCGTAGTTTACCGCTATTTTAATAAAAAGATATAATGAACCTGAAACTGCGATTTGGTGCTAAATTCAAAATGAGGTGAGGTCTACCTTCTTTTAAACAAGGAATAACTATGCCTATAACATTAAATTAAACTACCTTTAAATCACCAATTTCAAAAATGATCGTAATATTCAGTTGGCTGACCTAAGGGTAAGGCAATGAGTTCTCCGGTATTATTAATAAAAAGATCTTCAGCAAAGTTTCCTTGTGATCTTTCGCTGATATCGAAAAATTATGTCATCAGTTGCTATATGCATATGAATAAAGTCCATATTAACTCACGCAAATAATTCGTTTAATTACTTTGAAGTGAAAAAATCTAATGTTATGTATAAAACACGACATTATTTTGTGTAGCAATGTATCACTTCCAGGAATTTTAAGACATTCAAGACTCATGCATTTCTCTTATTTTTTTATGCTTCACCATTACCATCAAATTCATCCAAACTAATTAAATTTAACTTTCCTCCAATTTTCATTACATCTAACTGCTACGTCCAGCAGTCAAGGGTTAGCATCAAACGATACATTGTAACTTAACTGGAACGCGAGCAATATTGTAGCGTCAGGCTCCAGGTCTAACATGGCGAGTAATCTTGTCAGGCGCGTCAATTATCAGCCCGACACGATGTGAACATGATGAACTGCAGGACAGTTCATCAGCGCATGCTCGGGCACTAACACTCATCGCAGAGAACATGAACATTTCAGTCGGGAATATCAGGAGAAATTGAATCGGCCGGCTGTTGTTAAAGAGTGGCCGACTATAACTGGGCCTTGATTTCCAATAGGGATGAAAGATACAGAGGGTGGAGGCTGGTGTGTGTGAGGGGGCAGTAGCTCACCTGCCTGTAATAAATACCTAAGATGATTTGATCCTACAAGGCCTCTCGGAGGGAGTGGATCTTGTACATGGAGAGCGGCTCTGAAGTGAAACGCCTCGCGAGCAAGTTGATGTTGTGAGCTATAACTTAATCAATAAAAACTGAAACCTTTCTATTGTTGACAACCAATTTTGCAGGAAAATTTAAACTACTTCAAGCAAAATGGTGCAATTATCAATGAGGAAAATGCTAAATATCATTAATTTTTGAGAATGGAGATAACTTTTTTCTACTAAATCTTAAATAAATATCACCGAGACAATAAAATCGTATTTTCAATATTATTGTTCTAAATAGTAAGTCAAATTTCTACATAATTAATAGTCTTTCGAAACTTCGTTTCAAATTAAATTATTTTATCAAAAGATCATTTTTCCCGTATTCCATTTGCTCGAAAATGTACTCGGCCACTTCAACTGAATTTGAAATTTTCTTTCGTTGTTTTGTTCATCTTTCTAGTGGTGGTGCAATAACGGAAATTTTCTATTATCCGATCCATTTTTAATATAAGCCAATGATGAAATAAAATTGTTGTTACCAAACACCCGCGTAGTAATCGCTACGTTCAGCTGACGTCAAGCATAAAGAATATCAAGGCGTGACGATTCCCTTCAAGCGGCGACATCACGCGTGTAAAACTCGCTAAATCGCTCCATCTAATCTCCTGTGATGGCCGCTACTAACAAAGGCCTTTATAGCGTGTCGCTCTATAGCGTGTCACTCGACTACGTTTGTTTTAGAATATGTGTTGCTGATGACGCTATTAAATATGAATTTTTATAAACTGTTATAAAGGCTTGGACATAAAATAAACAATTAAAATCCCAGGAAAGAATTTATCTATAAAAATTCGCCAAAACTATAATGCTGCCTTAACCCTAACATTCTAACTGTTATCTGTGAACTCGAGCCAAAGGCTATTGAACAGAAAAAGCAACTTGAAAGAAACTTGAATGCGATTAAACTTCTTAATTGCGTGAATAAGAACTAAACTTAAACTTTTTAGCCACGTGAGGTTCACATTGAGCACAGAAAAAAAATTTCATTGTTTTTAGTAAGCTATAATTCGAAGGACAGATTTTAATATTCTGCTGCAATCAACATTTTTCTTTTTTTGAAAATAATGGTATTGAAATACTGATTATGATTACTATTAAAAATGATTATTAATCTAAGAATTGGATTCGATATTATACGCGAACTTCGTATTCCAGATTTTCATGCATTAAACGTGCGGGACAATATGTTGCGAAAAAAAATGGAAATTCCAAACAGGGTCATTAGTCTAAATAGTCTTATTCACAGTTTAGTTAACTTTGTGCAGCTTGCGTCATTGATATTCTCTAATAAAACAGTGCAGTGTTCCAAATAGTGACGGGAGTTGTAAAGGCTCGGAGCCTTCATCGATAAAGATTTCACCCATTGTCAACGAATGGAATCAACTCGTACTTTTATAAGTGATTTCAAGTGATTTTATTGATTAAACGATTTTATAATCACTTTAAAAATCCCCTAAGCTTCCAAATAAATTATATAACCAGTTGGGAGAATATTTAAATATTTATAAAATCAATTAAAGTTATCAGAATTTTGAATATAATTCCATGCAAATTTCAAGGCCGGAATCTCGCCGGAATCATATCACGTCCAAATGCATCCGTAAACCAAACCTTTCTTGATCAAAACCTGCCGCCCAAGACGCGAAAAAAGAATTTACGATTACCGTAAAACTTACGATAATAGTAGGAATTTTTACGAATCGTGTCCCGGACTTCGTTATCTCAACCATTGTGTGGGCCCCTTCCGTTGGTGATCAGCGCCCGTATTGTTGTAGCCGAGTCTCCCCTTACCGTGGCGGCGCCTCAGATGTTCAGTTACCACAAAGATTAGCAACAGTGTCGCTTCCCTCGTAATTTCCTGTAATACTGAACGTGCAATACATGCCAAAACCGTTCATATTGCCTCATCTTAGCCGAATTTTTTTACCTTCTGGAAAGTTTGACAGACAAATTTTTCTATAAATTTTCGCCACATTTTTCAAAATGCGGATTAAATCCATGGGCGAGGTTCTTATTGATGCGTTTCATGCAAGTAGAAGCAAATTTGATGCATTTTCTGGCATGAAAGAAGAGTGGGACTTACATGTATTGCAGAATTTCGCTTCGAGTCTGGAGCGAAATTGAAATGGAATAAGAAATTAAACAGAAATATATTAGATAATACAATATCTTGTTCAGTTGATGGGGAGAATCACGAATAGAATTAATTTTTTGATTTTCTCGAAATAATTCTACACCCATGTTTATGAGACGCAGTCACAAATTTTTGAGAAAAACGCTAACAAATGATAATTTGAAAAGTAACAAACAATCTAAGACAGAACAGACTCAGATAATAATAATCAGAACAGACGTTGCTGATTCCTAATTAACCAGTCAAAGTGGGTTTACTTTGAATGTGTCGTGAAAGTGTGGCAGAGTGCACGATGAAAGTTCAAAGTAACAAAATTGGGGCAGTGAGCTGCGAGTTTGATCCCAGCTAACTGTGACAGTTCTTGTCAAAAATATTCGAAGTAGCCGGGTGGCTAATAATCGCTGGATTATAGTGGCTGGTTTTTCGCTTGCACTTTCGTCAGTCAAACTATCCGAGCTATCATCTTCACACCAAAGTAGTGCATTTTCGGCATTCCATCCACGACGACGACGACGCATCTTCATATGTTGTTAGGTTGATTATTATAATTTCAGTTGACTCATCCTAAGTTGAAGACGTAACGTGTTTATTATTTCTTATATCCCTATAAATAAAAACTTGGTATTTTCCGATCCATGAGATATTTGTTCATTTATCTAATAGCACTGGAAAATAATTTTGGAATGTAACTTTTCATAGAGGAAAGATAACTTTTAATAATGAAGGATAAATATTGTGCTATTTTTTTCACAGTGTTAATGGGATTGGCAGGAGAAGGAGAGCGTTAAGTCTCGATGCTGCTCTACTGCACAGCACTGGCAAGGAGAGTTATTTAAATATTTGCGAACTTCAATAATAAAATATCTAATTAGTTAGCCAAGTTAGGTCATGATTGCGTATTAATAAATGAGCCACAAGGTTTTGTTCCCTATTTGAATTGACATCCGTTAGGATGTCAATTTAAATTCGAAAAGAATTTGACATTCGTTCGCTGGAAGTTCTGTACACACTTCATGAGTCCGACACTAATGAATCACAACAGAAAACGCGCATATATATAAATAATTTTTCTCGCATTTGTGTTTATGTATTTACAAAAATTTAGTTTGTTGTATATTATTATTTCAACTAATAATGAACAAATGACGAGAGAATTGCAGCATTGAAAATTGTCTCTTCGCAATATTTTTTTAGATATTTTGAGGGCCAGAGTTGACCCAAATTTAGATTGCTCTTTTTAAAAAATGAAATTTATTACGGCCTTAATTTTACTATTTCTACTCAATTTTGTCAATTTATGCATTAATTTTTTTGAAAGTTTCTCTAAAATATAAAAATATTTAGTCCGTAAGTTGAGGCTTTCCTGACTATGGGGTGAGGATGTTTTCATTTCAGAGTCTGGGAGTTGACAGTTGGTCCGGAAAAAAGGACTTGGTGAGGACGCGGAGGAGGTAACAGTTGAGGGTAACTGCGCACTGCGCAGCGCCTTCGCACTAAAATCTCACAGCCAAAAATTCTTGATCGCGCTTTGAATTGGTCTTAAATGATACTAAAATTACTTTAAATTTCTTGGACGCGGGAAATGATTTGCACTTTCTGATAAAATTATCCACGGCATAAGCAGAAAGCTGTAATCTGTAAACCTTTTATAATGTTGAACGAAAAAAATTTACTTGATTGTATTCATAGTTGAACTCTAGAATTTATGGGGAGGTTAAGATTCAAATAGTATTTTCAATTAATATAAAATTTATGTGATTAAACCTAAAAAATGACCCATTAAATTAACATTTAAGTGAACCTATGAGCCAATAACATTCTCAGAAAAGTCTAAAAATATTTACCAAGAGTAGCGTTGCGCACGAGATATGCAACGAAGAGAATGCCTGAGGAAAGGCTGCAACAAATAATTTGAGGATAGTGCATAGGCTAAAATTAAATTGGAAAAGACCTAAGCTAGAAACTCATACAATTTACACACAATTTTATTGCAAACATATATAAACAAGTAAAATTTGAATAATTAAAAATTGGTATAACTGATATACTTGAAGCCAAAAAAACATTTGATCAATAATGAATACTTAATGATACTTATGAGTTACTCAAACTAAAAGTTTTAATTTAGACATAATTATAATTTTTACACATGCACCTCTGCTTCGGTCCGTGACGCGTCAGCCCTCACGTTCAGCCCTCACGAAGCTTATGATTTTAATGGCTTCCTGAAACACTTCAAGAAAATATACATTACAGGATGGGTTGCGCCATGTGAGCATAATGAGCACAGGAAGAGGCAAGTGACACAGACTAAAAAATGAGGAGGACGAGCAGGATAAACTTTTACTGAAGTCTTAAAAATGTTTCACGAATGTGTTAAGACAACAAAATGCAAATTTTAAATTATTCATTGTATTTTAATGTAAAGTACATAGAAAGTAACGTGTACATCAGTGGAAATAAATTCTACCAATGTTTCAATGAATTAGAATGCGTAGGTTTAAATACAGTAAATTAGAATGCGCAACTTTAGCGTCAAATTAAAATTTCGTCTCATTCTATTCGGTTGTAATACTTTTTTAATGCAAGCATTTACTTCACGAGCAGGTAAATTTTTACAAATTTACAAGTTTTAACTTGATGTTCTAAAGTTGAATTTATTCATCAACATTCTTCACTTACAGTGTTTGCATGAACCAAAAATATTGAAGCTAGTGACGTTGCTGGTGACGTGAAAATTGAAGCTAGTGAACTCATGCCGTTTGAACTCATGTTACTGCTACTAGATCATACTTTTAGATTTCCCACCTGCTCTGACATTTATACCACAATGAATAAATGCTGCAGGTATGCATTCTCGTCCCCTGCCCTCGCACGCAGAACCTATAGTACGACTTCCTTCATATTCCACAGCGAACAATATGCGCGAAATTCTCAGAGGCATTAATAGCGTCATTTTAGTGTTACGCGGCAGTTGCAGAGCGTTCAGAGAATTTTGCGCTGCAAATGAGGGTCTTCACGATGGCTAATGCAGTCATTAGGAGAATTGAAGACGGGCCTTGCCTTGCTAAGCCTTAATTACCTCGCATCCTTAGCCTAAGTTGAGGATGAAGGCCTTGCGTCCGTATGCGATTGTCAGACGGCAATTCGAACGCAGTTCTACGGTGCACTCGTTCCAGGAAATGGGCTTGTGAATTTTTGAATTTCCGCGCGAGAAAAAATTTGGTCTAGCGAAGAAAATTCTTGAATCCTATTTCGTTGATGCAAAACGTAATAACAAAATTGACTGTCATCACAAAAAGTATTACACGTTCTCAATTCAGAACACCTTAAATTTAGATTCGCTGCGTTAAATATTTCGACATGCGATAATGACGCAGTTTTTCAGGACCTAATTCATTATACAGAATTAATTTACACTAATTTTTGCTGAAGCAAGTGGTTTTATCCGTTGTAAAGAAAAGGTAACTACCCATTTAATGTGTTAATCCTTGTGCGTACAATTATCACGAATGTGCCTTCTATGTCGGTCAGCAAACTAACCATGCAGCGCAGATCTGGTCGGGCAGCGCTAGTGAAGGGCAGAGTAGGCATTACGGCTGGACTTTTCCGCGCTACAGTACCAAAGTAATCAGTTGTGTGTGTAAAAGGGCGTACATATGCATATGCTATTCATTTCATTTCGAGATCCATAATTCTGTGGAACGCTTGAGTTCTACCTCGGTAGAGCATGCACTAAGCACCTCTGCTGAGCGCACGCGTTATACCCTTTTTGAGCACATAGGATTAATCCCTCGACAGGGCGCATGTGTTATACCTCGGGAGAGCATACGTGTTCTACCTCAGTAGAGCAATCCAATTCTACTTTGATAGAGCAATCTCGTTCTACCTCGGTAGAGCATGCTTGTTCTACCTCGACAGAGCACATAAATTCTATCTCGGTATAGCACATTCATTCTACCTCGGCAGAGTACACTCGTTTTACCTCGGTAGAGCACAAGCGTTCAACCTCGGTCGGTAGAGCGCACGCATTCTACCTCGGTAGAGCACACTCGTTCTAACTCGGTAGAGCACACGCGTTCTACCTCGGTAGAGCACAAACGTTCTACCTCGATCATTGTAGTAGAGACCGAGCGAAAGGATCGCCCTCCGTCGGGTTATTTATGTTGCGTCGGCGGCAGCGCCCCGAACCTTTGATCGACTTAAATGTCCTGCCTTGATGTTACTTGCACGCCTCTGTGTAGGGGGAGCGCGGTCTATGTGGGACTGGCAGTAGGGATCAGTGTGGGCCTTGTACCTGGGACACAGTGTATGGGGGAATATTTATGGGGATCTGTGTGGGGATCTTGTTCTTGAAGTCCTGTGCTGAGGAGTCTGCATGTGAAGTCATATGATAAAGACAGTTTAAAAGGAACTGTAATGATATGAACGTGTATATGGAACTTTTTTCGTAGCGCTCGATACAGAGGTCTTTAAAGGAAAGCCGGGTGTAAAGGTTCCCGTAAGAAAGGCTCGGTGTAGGGACGCCGGAATGAACACTCGGTGTAGAAGACTCTGAGCAGTGGATTCCCTAAAATTGACCGTGTGATAATGACAATATAAGGAAGATCATCCGCGGAAATCTACTTTATAAGGACCACGTAGGCTGTAATTTAGGCTCTTTCTTTAAAATGGTTTCATTGGAGGCTTAATTAAATATAAATATAACCCTTAAAAGGCAATTAAACTTGCAAGTTATTGTTCAAACAATAATGAAAATGCGCGTTCTGTCGATGTAATATACCTTTTGCCACCAGAGAACATTATTTTGGCTGTGAGGAACACTGAAAAGACTGAACTTAATTTTAAAACTATTTTCACAACTTATTTGTCCAGCTGAATTGAGAATGTGTCCTTCTGACCCGGAACAGAATTTTCTTTCCAAATTTTCCCCGTTATCACATGTGGGAATGCACGTACATTTTTAACGGAAATTGTATGTACACATACATAAATTGTAGGTAACGAAAACGCTCTTCGTACAAACACCACACAAGGCGGTGCGAAACCATGAGATAAGATAAGAAGTATGTTGACTTTATCATGTTCTTGTAATAATTGATGAATTTGAAAGTTTGGAAAATTTTTGAAAATAGTTGTTTTTGGTTTGACGATTGTAATGATTAGTTGTGCGATAAAGGTTAAGTTATTACTAATTATAATCATGCATACTGGGTGGCAAACTGTTTTTATATATGTTCGTTTTCTGATATTATATTAATTCTTGTTTTAGTAATTCAGCGTAGCAATATATTATGTATTCTGTCCTACACTATCGCCCAGCACGCGCTTATGTAAGCTTTCAGTTAGCAGGGAAAGTTCTTTCTTCGTACGCGCTATTTTAGCCTCAGTGGCCACAAAATTCAAGATAATGTAATAGAGATTTGCCACTTAATCTCAATGCACAGATATCATGGTAGTATTACTTTGCCTGAAATTGATATTGGTAATAAGTATATTATACTTTTAATTTTCAAATAATCAGTTTTCTATGAACAAATTAATCACATTATTTGTAAAACTTGAATTTCATCATGAAATATGATGATTATAAATAAAAAAAAAAGATTTTACATATTTGAAATCACTTGCTAAGTCAAACAAATTTCATGGGTAACTTTGGTAGTTTTCGAGACGATTTCCTAGTTCAACTTGCGACAAAGTTGGAGGTTCGTCTTGTAGTAAATATTGGAAATTATTCCATCTATTCTCATGAGTGAATATCTGAAGCTTCATAATGACGACACTCATTCTCCTGAAAGAGTCAGCAGCTAATAACGCTGATAGTTTCATTACACGAGAGAAGTTGAACGACAGTCGTTCTTCCTAAAGTTCCTGTCAGATAAATACGCATTTTTATCTCGATTTGCAATGATTTAAGTTTAAATTGACTTAAATTAATTAAATTATTAAAATTAAATTAATTAATTAAAAATTAAAATTATTAAATTAATTAAAATTATGAATTAAAAATAGCTCGAATTGCCAAACAACTTATAGTAACTTGAAGAAACCAAGATTTATTACCGTTCTATAAAATAATATTGAGTCGGCTAAATCATTTTCTGTGGGAATTATCGATTTGATAAAAAAAGTACTACCTAGTGCATTAACTCATCAAGATCTATCATCGAGGATTTCAACAAGCTTCTTTTCTTGTGGAATGAAGTTTCTCGGCAACACATATAATTCATCGCAATAATTTGTCCTGCAAAGCCAGAGAAAACTTGAATAATAATTTCCCTCTTATAGAGATAAAACTGATGCAGCCTAAACACTGAAACCGTTGCTCCTTCTTTGTACCGACCGTTGTCGGTGCTTTCTCTGCCATTCTATTTTCCTCATAAAATTTCTTTAGTTAGCCATAAGATATTGTTTCATTTATGAAAACATTTTAGTCAATCATGAATAATTTTTTTTAAATTCCTTTGTCAAACTGAATTTTCATTTGAAAAATTATTCTAGTCAATAGTAAAAAATTAAGTATATACCGAATAGTCTGACGGTTTTGTGGGAATAGCCATAATCTCCGAACTATTGTTAGATTCTTTATGATGGTCATAGTTTTGACGTTCATAAGCCTGAAATTTGTCATCAGCATATTGAATTTGGGAGCCCAATGGGCGTAGATGTACAGAGCTGGGCAGCACTACTTGGAAATGTAGCGGCCGCTACCGCTACACGCTCTAAATGTAGCGGGCGCTACTGCTACCGCTACACTGACAAGATTGTAGCGAGCGCTACTTCTACAGTAAAATATAGCGCCGCTACAATGGCCAAAATTATTGGAAATCTCTAAATATTTATTGTTCTGCTATTGGGATTTACTCATTAGCATTTAATGATAATAAAACATTTTCAACACATATCAATGCAACTTTATTGCCATTAACCTAACCGAACTAGTAGCGGTTAGATACAGTAAATAAAAGCTACAGTTACTTTTATGTTTTACCTTCCCTTCATGGATGTCTACTTTAATCTACCAATCTCAAAAATTATCCACATAAACATATAAAAATCAGTCTTTATTTGTATATATATATGTGGATTATTTCTGAGATTGGCAGATTAAAGTAGACATCCATGTAGGGAAGGTGAAACATAAAAAAACTGTAAGCAAATTGAAACATGAAAAAATACCTGTAAGTTTTTAAGTGGTAACTGGTAACAACAAGTAACAACTAACATGTTGACACTAAAAACAGGCTGATGTTGACAACATTACACCGAAATCTTTCGTACAGTTTTATTCTGTAATTTATATTATGTATGTATCATGCAGGTTTTTAAATAATATTTAAATACTATTGAGTAAAATTTAAAGGCTTCATCTATAAATGTAGCGGTAGCGCTGTAGCGGCCGCAACATTGCCTTAAATGTAGCGCCGCTACCGCTACTGAAAATGTAGCGGCTGCTAGTAGCGGCCGCTACATGTAGCGCGCTACTGCCCACCTCTGGTTATTAGCTGCACCATCGACATTAAGCATGAGAGAAAGATAAACGGTCAAGTTTATGAGTGTAATGAAGACCTCAATCACAGGCGATTGATGAAGAAACAAGAGGAACAACGAGTTAAAAAAATTACTTATAATATCCAAACGTATTCCCTGCGTACAGTCTTGCGAGTGAAGATCACCATGTTTCTAGTAATTAGAACTCGTCTTGATGCTTACAATGCCATGTACATAATGCTTACAGTATCAATTCACGTGCAGTAGAGCCGAAGCAACATTCACTCGTAACCTGTAAGTATAGATCACGCGATACAGCAGGGCTTGCGGCGAATTGCTGCTCTCGGGCTGCCAGGCATGACAGAGCAGACCATGGTTAAATAATATTATTAGTTCAAGCATGGATAACACCAAGGTTGCCGACACAAAAAATGTTGCTGTGCACACAATTAGAGCAGTTATTTCCTGTCTGCAGTTGCTGGTGCGCCTGTTGGGAGATATGTCGAGTAGTTTCCAAGTGCTCTGCATGACGATGCAATGAAATGTCGATTATTTAGGGAGTTCGTACAATAGTTATTGTTGTTGACTGAGCCCACTTTTAATAAAAAGGGTGTTTGACATTATTATGCACTTTTCAAATCGATGATAACCTTTCAATAAGATAGTTTATAAATTAATCTTTAAACGGAGTAAAATGATATGTTTGACTAAAACCTACTTTCAGCGTATTTTTTTGGCGGCGCTTTATTTATGGATACATAATCAGTTTTATATTAAATTCGTATCCACTACAGTAACCGTCAGTAGGGAAGAAGTCAATCAGTAGTTTTTTAGAGAAAAATTGTTTTCTCAGGAAAAAGTCAAATACTTAAAGGTTCTAACAAATTCATCACCAGTTTGTTTTTCAAAAGATTCTTCTTTCACGAAATAAGTTCACCGTACTCAAAATATTAATGATTCTGAGGCTGGAGTAAATTCAAAAATAAATCACTGTAAACTATTTTCAACTCCTGCATAACGTCCTTCTCAAATTCGAAATAAGAAAAATTCCGCTACAATCTGTCAATTCAACCACCAACGATAAAATTAGATTATGGTAAGCAAACAATTATACATGGTAACACCTATCATGCGTGACAATCGCTTGCATTACAGTAACACTTGTAGTCATTTCTTCACAATTTGGAAAATGAGTTCACGAAATTTTGTCGTTAATTTTGCCTGGTTTGGTTTTTAAACCACCTCGCCTCGCTGATGAGTTACTCGGACAGCCCAAGAGCGACAGCCAATTTTGGCCTTTGTTTGTTTCTCATTAGGACGTCCCCCTTGAAGTAGACTCAAGCATCTCCACAAGTTCCTTCATTCACGTCCGAGTTGAGGCTCATTATTCGAGCACAGGATAGTTTTATACGAGTTTCCCCTCGCATTATGGCTGATTAGAGGGCTCACGATATAATATCACGCCCCTCGTCTGAATGAAAAGCTTTCTAAGTTCGTTCAAGTTAGGCCGTTTTGAGGGCAGATTGAAAGTTAAGAGGCAGGCTGCTGCTGCAATGCCACAGAATACGGACACTGGCAGTCGCGAAATCTTCATCATCTTAAAAGTTATATTTCACCTTCCTCTCAAAAATTATTCTAAAAATTCAGTCCCAGATTGTGCAGAAGGTTCCCTTCAGCAGACGACACCTCCTAGACCTAAATGCATTCCGAGAACCTCGCACGGAAACTGGAACCTTCTTTGAAGATTGATCTTCCGCCTGAGCGCCGCTCGGAGAGCTCGTGGAATTTAGAAACTTCGCTACTTTCTTGCCTTCCTTCTTTAACTGAACTCCGCTTTGGGACTGCTTCTTCTACGCGGAAATGTAGGGCGAGAAGGCAGTGAGGAAAAAGGAAGTGCGGGTGAACGATGGCAAGTCATGATTAAAGAAAGAACAGAGATCGTGTAACGATGAAACAAAAAATCAAACAGTACAATAACAGTTTTCCGAGATTTTGAACTTTTCTTATTCGAGTTCTAGAAAGATACACGGGCTCTTGACGAGATTCATAATCATGGCTTCAGGAATTATAAACTGTAAAATTAATTCAAGGATAATTTAAGATAGGCATCTTTCTCCAACAAACTCGACTTTGATCTTACTTATTCCTTACCGTTAAAAAGTCACATCAAAAGCCTTTATAGGTTCTGATACATTTTCCTAGACTCTGGTGCAGAACGGGATGAGTTTGTGATACTCAATAATCATTAATTTGTCGCTTCTTAATTCTGTAGCATGCTGTGCTTGATGATATGATAATTTAAGAACTGTATTTTTGGAACTATTTTCAACTAGGTCAATTAAGTTTTAATATTGGCTCATGCATCCAGAAACACAAATTAAACCTTCATAACTTTCTATCAATAGTCCATTCAACGAAAACTTTCATCGCTAATGTTGATATTTGATAACAACTAGAGAGCCGTAACTTAAAGTTTCTGTAAACAAAATCGCTGTCCTGAAGCTTGTTCTGTCCGAGTCAAACAGACCGCAGCGGCAACATTTTTTTCCATGGGTTTAAAGGCCCCCGGATGGGTGATGAGAGCGCTTGTGTTTGAGTTTGTTTAATTAGAGTTCTAGGAGTGTTTGGGAGGCGTATCAGCTAAGGGGGAGTCTATATTTACCCGCTGATAAATTACTTGTGTCTCCCCAGCAACACTGAACGCTTCCTCTTGCTGCGTCTCTAAATAAACTTAAGGCCTCCCCTATTGCTGGGGATGCTGTTCGCAGTCTCCCCTTCTCGTGGGGACGAGCACGACAGGAAGTGTGTCGACTTCCCCTCATTTTTTCCTCCCGTCGCTGCTTATCGTTAGAGATTCTCTTACGTTGAGTTACAGGGGAAGAAGGTCATAAAGTGAAGCTGCTCTTCTGAAGTAACTTTGTTTGTGGAATTTTTCTTGGACACTTGGAATTCTTCTAAACAATTTTGTAAAATTTAGCACTGCATTTGAGCCCAGTTCATCAGGATAACGATGGGCGATCTGTTATTTTGGGAACACAAATGCAGGCAGTTTAGCCAATTGACAGATGTCGGTATTAAAATGGATGCACTAAATTGTTTAATTAAAATTAAAATTAATTAATTAATTAAAACTCACACCTCCGCAGTATAGTTTTAATGGTTTTATGATTTGATATAAAAGATTGCCTCGCAATATGCAAACGAAATTGATGTTTTTTAAAACTACTTGTAGCAGCACTGAGCTAATGAAGATGTAGCAAATCGAAATGTAAAAATCAGAATTTATCAGCCAACTTTATATAAAGACAAGCACGAGAATATCGAATCTAGCAATAATTAAATTGAATGTAGCTGTTTCGTTGAAGTTTTTGAATTTAGAATTATGGTAACATCGAAAATCTAGTAATCTTCCAAATAATTTCTAATGTAATGGCTGCCAGACTTGAAAAAGGTTCCTGTTATATGTTATGAATCTTTAATGAAAGTCTACAGACGGTAATTAAAAACACATATTTTCAAAAATATACATATTTGTGCAAAAAATTTACCATTAACTTGTCATCATAAATTTTGAAGAAAACAATTATTTGCAATAATAAATTCTTAACATAACAAATTAGCGTTATCAGTCAAATCCTTGGAACAAAATAATTTATTATTCAGAAAGTTTGTTTTTATTTGTAGCTTTTATACAGGAATAGAATGCGGTAATTGTTTTTTGGCTCGTAGCTTCAGTGGCGTTGGCCTGTCATTAATTCTTTAAATATTTCCCGATGTAATTATTTTGCCATTTTTATGTATATATATCACGATTGCCATTAATTATTATATTAATGACAAAATATTATTGATATTTAAATGAGAGTTTAAATATTTAAACATTTCCCGATGAGTGTTTGAGAGTCGAATTAGGAGGCATATTTCCTTATAAAAACATCTACTTTTGGACTGGATTTTAGAGAAAATATTTAGTTAATTATAGTTAGGTGAAATGAATAATTTGATACTATATTTTGGAATAAAAACATGCTTTTGATTATTGGAAAGTTTAAAAATAAACGAAATATTTTTGATACATTTTTAGAATATATACAGCAGTTGAACGTCTAAATCCAGAATTTTTAAAAATATTTATTTTTAATAAAATATTTTCCGCCGTTTGCATTTAATTAGCAAATATTTTGCGAAGAAGGTCCTAGAAAATTTCAGCTGCCAACCTAATGGAAACGTGAATCATTAATGAGGCACGACAACAACATTGTCGTGAAATAATAATAAAACGATATTGACATATAAGTAGAAAGCTAGATCAACCATATCCATCATTGACTACGCCTTAAGTCTACCCGGAATACTTTAATAGTACCTACTAATAATCGTGGGAAGAAACAGGAGGAAACTTTACCAAGAATTAAAACGTTTATAACATAATTGATAAGCAAGAAAAAACTCCACTTGAAATTGAAAATACAAAACGGAAAACTGCCTCACGGCTTTTGACTACATGTCAAAATAGACTAAAAGTAAAGGGTTAATTTTTGCTTTGCGTATCCAAATGCTTCAGGGGTCTTGTATCGATTTCAGTTGGCACGTTCTCATGGCAACATCTCAGGCATATAGCCTGGTGCTTGGCTGTGCTCGCACACTTGTTAAAAACTGCAATTAGTATCGATGGCAGCTCAAGCGCTCAGCACCTACACTACGATGGAGAGGTCCCGTGTGCCATTTCTCGGACAGCAACTTAAAGAGGGTGGCTGGAGTGCGGCAGGATGTAAAGGGACCATTTCAAACAGTTCAATTCTGCCAGCCTCCGTCTCTTCTAGAATCTGTTGCCTAATTAGAGTTTCGATCACTTCGATCACTGAAAGTGCTCGGGTAGTTTGTATTCTGTTGGTATCTTCCGGGGGAGATATTTTCATGGGAATTGGGAGTAAAAATGAGTCCAAGCGCTGAATGTATCGAAATAAGGTGACGCTTTCCTCGTTACTCAAGTATTAGGGTCTGAGAGTTTGGTTTTACAATCATGCTTGAATGCCAGAAAATGTTAGAAACAGCTCAAATCTTTACGTAAAGTGATCGCTTTGTTTAGCAAGAATTTTATTATTTGAAAACATGTATATAAATTTAAGCTAATAAAAACGCAAACATTGGCAATGTTTGCGGCTAATATCATCAACATATTCTATAACTAATTTATTTGAGTTGATACGACTGCCTAGCCATTTATCATATGGTAACACTGTAGATAAAAATCAATATTATCAGCCAGGTAGGATAAGTTTGTCCTTTTGAAGGCGTATGAGAAGTGACCAGGGCCGACCAATTACCTCCAGTCCCGAGCACGAGGTTCTTTTGATGAGCTTTCTTATTGATTTGTATCGCCCCTCCTGCCGCTGATCGAAGTGTTTCTCAGAACTGCAAGCGACACTCAATCACAGGCAATTTTTTATATACAGTTTTCTTTGTCGATAAGATACTTTTTATTATTAAATTTATAAAACAATGCTGTTTCAATAGTTACATATCTAACATCACATAAATAATTATTGTCTTCTATGCGACGGATCCACATCAAGAATATTGAAGGAAGGCAGCACATAATTCCTGCACGAGTTTTAGGCGAAATTTACTCCCATAGAAGTTACGTAATTTTTAGAGTTTCTAGGTTGGTACGAGACTGTGGATAGTTCAAAATAATGTTTCACCAGATATGAAGGTTCATCCGACTGATGATTTTGGACAACTTTTCTTCGGCAAAACTTTGTACTTCTATTTTCGGAACTGTTTGCAGAATTTCAGTTGTTGTCAGCAGACATGATTTAAAGAATCCAGGCGCATTAAATCGTGTGATTTAAAAATACACACGTTAGATTTAAAAAATCCACGCGTATTAATATTAATAAAAAGGAACAATTTATGCTTGACCCTGACCTTTAGGTGTGTTCAATATTTGGTTAACTCCCAGAATCACTCTACTTGTGTGAAAAGTTGGTCCAAAAGTTTTTCATGAATAATGACAAAAAATAGTGTCTTCACGCACCACAGAACATTTCATAAGTCGAAATTTATATTACGTAATATCTAATAAATTTAGAGTACGAAACCTTACGGTAGATAAAAAGATCAGAAAATGTTTAGACGAATTATGATTCTTATTTAAAAATTTCCCTCTAACGCACCTGAAAAGGCATTTATATAGTAAGAAAAGTGACAAATCTCTGTCCTAGGGATGAGGGTCGGGGCTGAGCACCGCGATCCGTGAAATAAGCTGTCCAGGAAAAATTTTCCCCTGTCTGCTCCTATATAAATTACTTCAGTTTGTCCCCCACACTTTTCTTATAATTCACTTCCATAAACTGCCGACGTCGAAGAAAATTTACAAAAATAAAGCATTTGTAGCTTATTTGATTCAAGAGAAACTGTAAACATCAGATGAGCAATCTATTAGACGCGTTAAAAGTTTTTCGATTGATTATTTCCGCTAAGTTTATAACGCCTTTTGATTAACGAATGCTTTTGTTGATTTTAATAATAAATCTCCGTTTTCAGTTTCAAATCTGCAGCGAAGTGTGAGCAGCGAGTGTGACATATTCTTTTAACAGTTTTCATCTACTAATTTATTCTTCTATTAGTGAGATTTGCTAGATCCCTGCGTCTGAGATTAAGTTTCTCGAAATGAACCGGGACAACCGGAACAGGACGAGAAATTACCGGGAAAAAATAATGGGACACCGGATGAAATTTTTTCCAAAATAAATGTTCCAATGTTTATTTGTTCCAAAATAAATGTACGATACGAGAAAGATAGATACAAAACGAGACGTGACAACGAGACGAGACATGTCTTAAATATTCAAGGCACAACACGATATTTCTTTATATACGAAAAGAAAACGAAACATTCCAATTGCGCGCTGAAGGAATGCCAAATTACCCCTTTATTGTTAATGAGCAGTTGCCAGTCATGGGCAGGTTCGGGCGACATTTGGCTGCCAAACTGATTTGGCAGTTAAATTAGTGGGCAGACTTAGCGATGCTTGTCTGAATATTTAGTAAATTATATTGCTGTTGAGCTTTTAATCGTGCATGACGAGAACTATACGAGTTTAGTACGCTTAATGACATCATCGCAAGCTGTTGACGGAGTGCCGATTGGTTAGCCGCTGAGAAGTATGTGGAAGGGCTTTCTTAGGCCCTGCAAGATGCCACGAATCAGAATTGCTCACTGGAAATATTTTGAGGAGAAAAGTACAGGCAAGATCCATGATGACCGAGGTATTATATATATAACCAAGCAAATAGTCGTCGTAAACTTTGTGGCGATATCAACAAGGTCAATAATGGTAATACACCATCTTTGTGCCGACGTTGGGTAGCTCAAAGGCTGGAGAAATATAATGTTGGTCTAAGCAAACTCCGATATAGCATTAGACGAACTGGAGAACATCTGCAATGAATAGGAAGCTTTATTGAATATAAAAAGTCGAAACTCACATGAGAATAGTAGACGAATACGCCGTAAGTTTTAATGTTGGTTAACCAAAGCCAAAATTTCCACCCCAGTGAAGCATTGAAGAAAATCTCTTACGCCATCAACACTTGTAGCCTAACGCAGAAGAGAGTAATTAGTCCCAACTAAGTAGTGAACGTGCCACCTTATGCTCTCTGAACTTGTTCAATTGAAATCTCTCGCACTTGATTTAACATTAAATATTGTCTAAAAAGATTCAGAATTGTTTTCCTGACAGGTATCTCGTAAAAACTTGTTGGCTGGAGGATCACAACGGGCAGTTAATGGCCGCTACTCACTATTAACCCCTGAAGCAGGCAGTACCTTTGTACACGAGGCCACTAGCCAGCAGCTGGGCCTATACTTTCAAAAAAGTTAAGAGATCGTAAGTTCATCAGCCAATCATTGACGGCCTTTCAAGCAAAATCCACCAATCATAGACAAGAAAATAGAGCGTAAGTACTTACGTTCACTTAGCGAGTTTTGAAAGTATATGGCTCCTGGTAATTAGTGATGATTATTACTGACTTTACTTTATACAGTAAACGATCAACGTAAAAATTCACGTCTATTCTTACCGCGGAGTCTGGCTATTAATTATATATTTTTTAAATTTCACGCAGATCCGTTCAGAACTGAGGGATTTGTAAGCTGTTCAGTTGCATATTTTCTTCCTTCGAATCTAAAACGAAATGACAAAGAAAGCTGTAACAATTCCTGCCGCTGCGCATTTCCTACAATTAGTTTTGTTTTCAATTCACTCTGGCCTTTCAAATTTGCTATGGGCAATAGCGATGTCATTTTACATATTAATATACCTGAAACGTTGTGAGCAGGCAAAATGTTAATCAGATAATGTCTGAAGCAAGACTGTGTTGTCTCGTCTCGTATCGCATGGTAAAAAGTATCAAACGCAGCAGTCTAAGTTGTGCAGCTGTTTGAAATATAAAAAAGTTATACTGCTGATTCTCTATGATTCTCTATGATTGATGTAAAATTCACTTCAGGTATATATTTCGAGTTCCGATATTTCATTTTCGGTGCAACACGAAGCTATAATGTCGATAGGTGTAGTGCCACTCCAGAGTCAATGTTTCAGAGAAGAGGTGGAAAGAATTGCCGCAGACGTTGCACTGATCATTCCTCGTCCCAATAAATAATGCTATACATCAGATGGGTGCTAGCAACCAAGGCATTGCAGCAGTTCTTGGACAGGGAATAAATAGTTCTTTTCGACAATTAGAATTTATTAGTATGAAGCTCGACAAAGCAGAACTTAACCGTTCTGTAATAAATTTGAATGCTTGGCGATTAGATGGAGCGTTGATTACTTCCATCAGTATTTGTATGGCAACACTTCATGATCAGAAGTGACCACGCTTCTTTATGGTTGTTGCGATAGAACAAAGACAAGAATTCGCGTTTGTCAAGGTGGTCACTTAGTTTATACAAGGGTTTGATTTTGTGATTGAATATGTCAAAGGAAGCGATGATTTTCTAGGGGGATTTGTTCCCAGGAAATCTACAGTAATGATGTAAATTTCTTATAATTTGTGTCGTGTCTGTTTTATGATTGTTGCTCTATGTTCACGCGTATTTTGTCTTAGGAATCTAAAGGAATGCACATACTATTTAGGAATCTAAAAGAAATCTAATGGAATGCTGTTTTCAGAATTTGTTTTCGTTTGAAACGTTTAATAAAGCAACTGAAGAGATTAAAATGATAGCAGCTTCTGATTCAAGTTCCCCATATGAAGAATCTGTACTTTTGGCCAGTGGCCTCTCTCTCTTCCATGCCAGTAGCGAAAGATAGCCTACTTCTAATATGATAATAATGAGTGATGAGTAAGAGCATGAGAGCTCATTGAATACGTCACATAATAATCTTTATTTGACTAAATAAAATAGGTACACGTCAATGTTGAAAGCATGAAATTCAGAGAGCTTAAAATGTTTCAATAGGTCCTTGTGTTATTTTGAATATTTTTAAATGGTTTAAAAATTCTGGCGTTGATGTACGGAAAATTATTTCTCTAGCGTTATGAATATTATGAATCGTTCGTATGAATATTAGGCTAAAAAATCTCAAATACTTCATCACTCTAAAAGCAGAAAGAATAAATTCGAAAATAATTCCACGTTTCAATACATTCTATAATCGGATACATACAATTCGCAATGGAAGTCCGACAAAAAGAGCACATCGATTCAAAATGCACACTAAACAAAATTCAAACCCCAAGCCGTCTGCTATCAACAAGGAAATCCAATCCTAGCACACGAGAGACTCCAATATGGAAGTTTAGACGCCGCTCGTAAATGGTATATGAGATAAGCAATGCATTAAGTCATGGCTCAAAGACTTCTGCTCATTCCCTTCACATTTGCCTTGATGTCTAAGGGTGCATAAAAGACGATATCCAATGAGATGGAAAATCCGCAGCGTTCTGATATTCTGAGAATTTCGCCCAAGGATGTAAAATTCATGAATAAATACAGTTCAAATGGTGCTCTGTTAACAACGTATTAGCAGACCGTGCGATCGTATGTGCTTTCTCACAACGAACATTGACCATGACTGAGAGTTGAATTTGAATGATTAGAAAAATTTGTCTCTGAAACAGAACCAACAGAGAAATGCTTTTTGAACAAAATCGATTCTTACAATGTACAAAACTGCTACACGAAAAATATGTGCTTGCAAAGGAACAATAAATCGGATTATTAGATTTGCCTAATCTCACTAAATGTTCCTATAATTGAAACATTACGCCATGCATGAAGCAGCGCGACCATTAATAAAACTTATAGATGTTTTCTGCGTGAATTAACCGACTGCACAAACATGCTCTCTTAACATCACACAGTTTAATACAGAATGAAAAAAGCAGAATCGGATCACACATTACATTAATTGCATAGAAAAGTGGAGCTGCACTACAAATAAAGCATCGTCAAACTCAAATATCATTCTTCCCGTGAAAGTAACTTCCCACCACTGCTCACTCTGCTTTAAACCATCGCCTGTAATGCACACGATAAAAACTGCAGTTCAAATATTCGGACGACAAATTAATGTTTGCGAAGATAATTCCGTGCGACCGGTGACCGATTCGACACTTCAGCGAACTCGCGTGCGAACTCGCCTGCGAGCTCGAACTTCATTTTCAACTCTGGCACTCATAACTCCTTCAATTATGAACGGATTTTATTCAAATTTGAAATATAAGTAGATTATATCAGTACGCTGCGGAGAGTATTTTTTCAAATTTTTTCATCGATAATTTTTTTTTTAATACGGAAAACCTAACTTAATTTTCAACTCTGGCACGCATAACTCCTTCAATTATGAACGGATTTTATTCAAATTTGAAATATAAGTAGATTAGATGAGCGCTGACGAGATAGCATGCAGCCGCGCGAGCGCCAGATGAGCGCTGACGAGATAGCATGCAGTCTCGCGAGCACTAGATGAGCGCTGACGAGATAGCATGCAGCCTCGAGGCGACAGCGCTTGCCTATATGCATGTATTTATGTAGTTATTTTGTTTGAAGAAGAGTATGAAGAGCTGTTATTTTAATGATGAGGCATTCGGTTTGAAAATAATGAAGCTTTTTGTAGCTTAGTGGCTAAACATGATTGCCTCGATTTGATACAAATTGCAATGGGCAATAGTGTCTCTCCAGGAAAAAAAATTTATAGTGTTCCCGGTCATGTTTGTTTTGCGCATTTATAGTAAACTGTGGCAATATATATGATAACGAGAGGATCGGAGCTACTCTAAAATTCAAAGTTTCGAGACCGAGTTTTGGAATTTGTAATCTTAGCTCTGTAATCTTAGCTCGTCATGAATTTATTTAAAATATTAAATATAGGACATATTACTGATCTTTATAGACATTAAATTTGGATAATATTGTAATTGATGTAATTTGAAAATTGACATTTCGAGCAAAAATGTCCAGCAGATGTGGATTATTCTTCACATACAAATTGAAAAAAAAAAACAAGAAGCGTTTTGAACAGGAATGGCGTCTTCAGAGTGTCAAGTTGAAAAAAAGCTCAACTCAACTTTAACTAATTCTAAGATTTTTATGCGACAATTTGCAATATATTTTGATACGTCGCAAGACTTGCCTTAGAAAAAAAAAATCTTTTGGGTCAATTTGCCAATTCGCGATTGGGTGGAAGCAAAAATTTTTTATTCATCACATACAGAATAAAATTCATTGCAGCTAAGCAGTCTCATCGTGTCCGCCAGACACCAATGGAATTGTTCCTCTGTGTTCTTTCAATGAGTTAAAATTGTGCAGAAAATATACATTGATAAAGCTGGCTTATTCATTTGTATCGTTAATATTTAATATAAATTGATGAACGCATGTTATGAACAGTCGCTATATTACACTGGAACTTGAATGACCATTCAATTTCAGTCAATTTATTAAATTACGAAGTAACGTTTCTTGTATTCTGTAATGTATTTCAACTGAATTTGAAATAATTTGAATACTATGCTAAGTAATAATAGTCATCCTCACTAGTATTATGATTAGAGATAATTTTGCGATTGAAATGCAATCTTGTCAAGTCGGTTACGATTCAATTCTTTGGTCAAGACTCATTCCTAAATTTCAATAATTCAATCCCTTTAATTTCATTAGTTAAAAAAATAATTTTAAATTCATATTGCTCGCTACCGATAGATTGAATAGAAATTACTGGTTAAAATGTAAATTAAAGCTCATCATTTATATTGAGGGATCCAACTACTAACGCATTAATGATTTCTAGAATGAGCGTCGGGCGCTGTGCGGACAATAGCCAAATATCGTGTAATGCTTAGCCATATTTTGGAATTGATTCCAGGGATCGAGTGGACCCGCGGGAAATCCAGGGATGTAACTGCAACAAAGGAAGCAGAGGGCAACGCGGTGCGATTTTATGGATGTGTGTAGAGGGGCGAGACCGAGCGCAGTGAAGAAGGCTTAGGAGGATTACTGAGAGTGTGACGTGGTGTGGGGTGGAGCACTGCGGTGTGGGGGCAGGCTAATGTGACACAACTTACACATTGTTGAGGTATTGATAATATTGACGTTTTGACGTGGAATTAAAAAGGTGTTCATGATAAGCATGGGTGATTTTTAGTAACTTGAATATTTTCCTATTTAGTCAGAACAAAAATTGCGACCACTCTAGTAAACTTAACATATTTTCTTGTAAAATAACTTGGTTAGATGATTTTTATTTGTGCCTGTTCAAGTATACGCGCCCAGGTATAGAAATGCAAATGAATAGGTGTCAAGATTAGGAATCTAACTGCTCATCTAAATAAAATTTTAAAAATCTGCTCATTCATGCTCAAGTTTGTGCGCGGTTATGAGATCGAGGAGATAGACCTACAACGAGAGTTCAGCGCAAGTGTCTGCAGCTGCAGGGTATCGTCATCACCATTTGCTGGAGGCAGCAAATCGACACCGTGACTTGATCGGATCTTTCCAGGAGGGCTTCGCTTTATACGGCAGGGATATTGTCGAAGTCGTCGGCAGCAAAATGCTGCAGCTCCAGCTAGCAATCGGCCAAATGCTGCTGTGGCCCACGTATCGACTTTTACCGTTAGTGGCTGATCGATGGAGAGGAAACTCGTAGCACAATACGATACATGAAAGAAAATTTAAAAAGTTCTCTCGTCATTTTTCTATAGCTACTTTTGGCTGGAATTTTTTTATTCACGGAAAGAGCTGTTTCTGCTGATGAACAAAAATAATTTAGTACAAGCCGTCATACGGTGCTATGGTGTACGCAGGGATAGCGGACATTCTGAATAACGATTTGAAGATTCATGTGTATATGATATTGAGGAAATACCGTAACATGATAAAAAATAATGATATACAAAAGAAAAATACAGACTCGGTTCATCATTGACGCTTGTAATATGAAAGCAATTGACACTAGATGCGTTAGAATTGTTTAGGTAATAAAATAATGCAGAATGTGTATGTGATTATTCTTAATTAACAGTTATTCGCATACTGATCATCAACTGCCAATGATCACGACGTTAGCGATTTACTAATGTCGCTGTCCTTCCCATGAATCCAAGTCAATTTCGTATTCCCATCTGCAATTAGCTATCAAATTTTTATTCTTAGGCAATTGCGAGCTTTAAACTTAAGCATGAGATTTATATTGACACGAAAAGAAATTATTCGCCGGTATCTAAACATTCTGAGCTGTCGAATGCTAAGCGCTACTTGCCATGTAAATGAGCTTCCATCTAGAAGCTTTGTTGAACACTAACAATTGCCTACATTAACTTAGCGAGGCAACTCGCTTACAGTAGAATGAAACTTAGAATGGCTTCTGAGCAATTGAATCTTTACGAAAAGCTCTCTCAATTATTCCTGAGAAGTTTGGCATAGTTGTCTGTCTCACCTATATATATCCATTGATTCTGATATTAAATTTTCAATGCGAAAATGGGACCAAATTTCGTGCACGTTTCAATTCTTGTCAATGAAATTCTTAAGCAAGAATCTACTGTAAAATGCTACCTGATCGAGCACCTGGACGTTTGTTCTTAGATCTTAATAAGAGTACGTGAGTTTGTAGTTAGGTTCTATTCTGAACACCGAGTGGAATAACGCATGTGCCAAAACTATCAGTGAGAAACGTATTATTTACGTTACTAGGCGCTCTTTTAAGTAAATTAAGCAGATGAGCTCCCGAGCCCATGTAGGTCAATTTATTTTTTCATCACTGGAAAATGCAAGCAATGCATGTTTCGCCGTACCTACCTCACGTACATTATTTGCGATTCAAGTGCTGGCAGCTGAACGGGGGGGCAATTAGTACGCTCTCAATCCCTCAGTGCCTGCAAGAGTGAGGCTAATCTGAATTGTTAAACCAAAGTCGCCTTTATCAATTTGATGCAAAAGTAGCGCGGATGAAAAATAAAATTTCGCAGTGTAAAATTACTGTAATTTATTTGCAAGCATATAACGGATTAGGCAGATCAAGGACACTTTTATCAGCATTTCTAAAGGGGTTCTTGAAATGTCGGGGCCTAGTTCCGTGGTTCTGTCAAAGGCATCATTGATGCCAATTAAGAACTAATAATCTAACTGGGCCAAAAAATGAGTAGGCTGTATTCAAGTGATTTCTAAGCAATGCATCTCATTTGGACGGAAGATTTTTTGTTGCAAAAAATTGAGTCTAGAAGGGTATGCGTTTACAGTCAGCCTATATGTGTTTCACTGATTTAGATATCAATTTGCCAAGTAAAGAATACAATATTCGACTTAGTTCTAAGGTTTCTGTAACTTATTTAATTTGACACTGCGACTGATGACTTTTAATGTCAAAATCGGAAATTTCTTTCATTATGTATAAATTTTTAGATATTCATAAGCAACATTCTAGATTAACCTTATTCTATATTGTATCATCCATTCTATGTTTATTGAATATTATACATTTTCAATTCCCCCAGCACGACCACAAGCCACGCCGCGGCTCTAGGGGTCTCTCACCCCAGCCATTGGGTGCACTCTGCATTAACTTGGCAAACTCAAGTTAAGGCACTAAACTTAGCTCAGTCTAAACTCCATAAACTCGAGAGAGGGAAAGGTACCAACACAGTTGGAGCAAAAGATGGTTTCTCGAGAGTGAAGGAATAAAAGAGAGTGATAGATATAGGGGGGACAGTGAGTTAGGAATAAGAAATGATAGTATGAAAAACGAAAAATATATTATAGTAAATAATCGTGTAAAAGTGTTAATAAGCGAGTTGGAAAAAAGACGCATTCAAACAGCAACATGAATATAGTTATTCAAAATATTCATAAAGAAGAGGTGTAGAAGCGAGATTAAGGTAACTTGAGAAAGTTTGTGAGGAAGAGGGATCAAAATATGTGAGGGAGAAGAGGGTATATCCGCGCCGCAGCCCTCGCAACAATAAAGTTAGTCTCCCAGCAACAAGTTCTGAATCGAGGGCGAAGCTCTAAAGGAAGTTGGTTCGCTGGGGCTGTATTTTTTAAAAGCTGGGCAAGCGGGGAGGAAATGTTTGGGTGCGTATAATTATTTTAAACTAAACTCAACCAAGTATCAATTGATTTATTTTTCACAAATGCCCGAAAATCATTCCGCTGCAAAATATTAAGTGCCTTTAACGAATAATTTTTAAGTTGTGATACCGACCAAATACTTCACTTGAACCTGAAATTCTCTCTTCGAACTGCAGTTTCATAAGCCCTCTTACACTAATGTATGCAATAAACATCCAGCGATAGAGATTTTGAACACCCCCATCTTCCATAAATGCTACAAAATGCCGTGCAACATTGCTGCCTGGCCTCCAAAGACAATGCTTCACATAGTTTCCTCAAAGCATATCTCCTGATCTGCTGATTCGAGGTAACTTCCCTAATTCTTCGCTACCTTTTGTAATGCTACTTATTGCCATTATGAGCATTTATAGCTTCTATTATAGGTCCAGAAATACTACGTACTATCCTTGCTGAGAACAGTAATATTGTTCAACAGCAACCCATATATAGTATCGCAGTTGCGCATAAATTTATTTGATATCATTAATGTGATAATATTCATTTGGGATAATGATGCAAGTCATTTGGGATGATGCAAGTTTTCTTTAATGGGTTTTCCAAAATTAGAATTTTATTCTCGACTATATATATTATTTAGCTTAATGCTCTGTTTTTTTTTGAGAATTTCAATTAGAAATATTCTTTTAATTGATTGTTGGGAATTTTGTGAAAATATTCATTTCTCAGTCAAGGCTACACGTTCAATAGTGGAGTTCCTGATAGCTAATGCTGTTGTTATACGTTCACTAGTGAAGTTACGCTGCAAATAATGCTGTTTTATGTCCAGTAGTGAAATTAGTCCGCTAATAGTATTGTTACGTGCAGTAACGCAATCAGTGTGGCACTCTCTCCATCATGGCCGCCATCCCCCACGGACTCCTGTAATCCAATATCGGCAGATTGCGCTGGCCGGGGAAGCTCAAGCTGCGTTCACATTTTACGCCAATTAGCGACATCCGTCGTGGCATGATCCGTTCTCGCGGAAGTTTTTACATCGAAGTGCACGTCGTCACGATCCTGAGAATAATAGATTTTAGAAAATAAATCCAGCATGAAAATTAAGACTGAATTGTATCCGAGGTATACCTTAAGGTATACTTTGAAGTTCAATGGGAGTTTTATCTACGTTAGCCCTTCAATGATTTGAAATTGAAATGGGATGGTTAGTGTAATGATTTTATTGTGCCCTCGTTATAAAAGGTTCATTCTTTGAAGTTCAACGGGAGTTTTATCTACGTTAGCCCTTCAATGATTTGAAATTGAAATGGGATGGTTAGTGTAATGATTTTATTGTGCCCTCGTTATAAAAGGTTCATTTGATAAATTATTCTCACTTTGATAAATTATTCTCTGATTTATATAGAAAGAAATTTGCGGGTATATTTCCAATTAAATAATATCAGCTTCTATGTAATTCAATTTATTATTTGGTTATTTATTTGTAGGTTGTATTGATGTATTATTTAAGCACACTCTTCTAATTATTGCTATTTTCATGTCTGAATTGCATAGTTATAGCCTTTCAACGATTAACATTCCATTTCATTCGGTTTCTTAGTTTGTGTAATTTTTTCATAACATATCCATTAGGACGGTAACAGCACTACATGTTCTGCGTTACTCGCAATCGAAGATACTAAGAATCAGTGAAGAAAAGCTCGACCCCTCCAAACTACTACTCTCCTAACGCAAATTTAGATGAAAAAATCGTTACGATGAAATTCAGTGCTCAGCTAATTACAAGACTTGTTAAACTGCTTTTTAACTAATTTCATTGAAGCCGAATTTAAAGTTAAAAACTACCCAATTTCGATTTCTATGCTGAATTTTCACTCATCAAATAATTTCGCCTTCTCATACTCATGAACCGAGTTTGTGTTTTTGTACAAATGCGAGAAAAATTAACATGATTGCCGAAGTCTTTATGCCCGCTCTAGTTATCAAGTTAGCTAATTGTCAAGCCTTTATTCCCCAAAACAAGCAACGCATTTAACTTTGAATTAAGAATAGTTTTAAGTCACAACAACACGAACCATGTTTGCACAAGCCGAGAGGACCAAAGACATACATTCCATGGCCTTGACTCCAGTGTGACAAACAGGGTAGAAGCTGCCGGGCGACCCTCGTGAAAATCGTAGCACTTAAAAGGCAGGCAATGAAGTGCAGCAGTGCCTGCTAACGTCATTGTCTCAGCAGAGCAATTGCATCCATAAACTCTTTATGAATTGCACAAGTGTGCAGGGGAGAGACTTTTTTGTTGCTTGCAACAGCTTTCCATTGCATAGGGGCAGCCGAACTACAGGGCCAGTAGAGCTCGCCTAGGGACGACGAGAGCCAAAACCAAATTATGTTTTGTTATTTTTCTGGCTTGTGTACACACCAGGCGTCTGTTATCTATTTTTTATATAAATATAGACAGTTTTTTCGTGCGAAGAAGTTTGTAGTGATCGAGGTAGACGGGACATATTAGTATTTCGAACGATAATAACAATAAAACCTAAATTATTGGAATCATGAGTTGAGATCATTGGAATGAAATAACCTAATTATTTCAAACAAGCGAATAATACAATGATTTACCTTCATAAATTTAAAATTGGCAAATATCTTGACCTTTAATTGAAATATCATGACCCCAAGTAATTAACATTGGCCATCATCACAGAATTTGACACTGCACAATGGATGCGATACCTTATAATTCTTTCTATTTTCTATATAAATTTTTTTTTCTGACCAAAAAATTTAATTTATTAAAAACATACATAGGTGGGCACGAGGATCTGAAGGAAAACTTTTCCCATTCTTCCAGAGAATTTCTCCCGGACCGACCAAACATTTAATTATAAGTGACATCGGAACGGAGCTCTGCTATAGAAGACGATCAGCAGTAACAGAAATTGCTAAAAACAACATGCAAAGTAAAATATTTAAGCAAAATGCCATTTAAAATCACTAAATTCAATGTCAGGCTTTCTTCCCAGATTAAGATTTAAATTCTTCTTGTGAAACTAGGTGATTATTTAATAATTTTTGTTACAACAATGATTTTTTTGTTTGCCCTTAAACATGAGTTCGAGAATGAACCAACAATGAAACTACTAATTGACTATAAATGGCTGTTATAGTTACTTGTAATGTTTACAAAACTAATTTTATTACTTTTTTAATTTTATTACACCTTAATTTTTACAAAATGTATTCAAAATATTTGAATTTGAAATTATATCTAGTAAATGCTGGCTATCTCACTTGTACCTATTAATTTCCGTGATGCATCGCTGAGCTTCTTAAAAATTTGGGTTCACCGCTTCCCTGCAAGTTTTGAATGTAAGAACAAAGATATGTATAATCTGAACATTGTTTTAATGAACTACGCATTGTTTTCAGTTTTTCTTCACAAAGCAACGACGAATTGTTTCACTGTTCCCCGTTCATTTTAAGTTTTAGTCTAGTCGAGTTCAAATTGATAAATATTTAATAGTTACAAATGGGTATATGTATCATGTATTTCAATTGAATCTTGAAACACGAACAATCAAATGAAAATCAGCACAAGCACATTTCAGTTTTCCAAACACAATCGACGGCTCAATTATTAAGAGCGTCATGTCCTGATCGGTAAAACTAATTACAGGCGTCCGATAAGGGAGAGGGCAGAACTGATTGCATGAAGATTCTCATCAAATAAGGTATTCATCAACGAAAAAGAAAGAGTGGGCTTATAAATAGTCAAGATATTCAACATGGAAGATTTACAAGTAGACTTGATGATCTTAAGAATGCGAATTTGTTGCGTCAGCTAAATTTTATCTCAGAAACTAATTTACTGACCTTTTTACCGTCGATAATTTCTTTTACTACCAATATTTAACCACTGTTTAGTTTTCTCTAACATAATGTTTATGAAAACGGAGATTTATGTCTTTAGGAATCGTGTTTCTGAGGAATGATAACTTAAAAACGTGTACTGAGTTTACTTCTCCCGACACTTGTCAATGTATCCTGGCCAGACTGAGTGCGATTGATGCAGATAATCTCGAGACGACAACATAATCTTGCTTCATCGCTGAGCTAAACGCTCGATCTTAGTTTATTCTCTCTTGTTCATAGCGGCACAGTCAGTGATGCAAATGTGCCATCCCGTTCAAGATTTCCGATTAATTTCCATCAGCAATGTCCGATTAATTCTACAGAGGGAAAGTCGCGTCTTTCACTTCTCTTCGATCCCCTGATGATTTTAATTGCTGTCTAAGTTGGCGCAAACAGATGCGCAAATCCAGGAACGAGTGCCACTAGATTCATAAGTCGAGTTTATCGAGCGGAAGCGACTGAAATAACGATGAAAAATTCGCACATGTTAGATTAACATGTACACGTCGATAACATTTTCATTATATCAAGATTATAGGGAGCTGTTGCTGAGCTTGAGATAGATTAAATTCGAATCAAACTCAATCTTTCTTTTCGAATGGGACATACATTTTTGTTGTTTGTAATCTCTCGTTCCATAGGAACAGATATTAAAGCTATGAATAGAAGGTTGTTTATGGCATTCAAATAAATATTTCAAACTGAATGAAGTATTCATGCTTAAAGTCTTTAGTTGATTATATAAAACGTTAGTAAGAGCAGACTGTTGAAAAACTGAATTTACAGCCCAGAGCAGCCTGATTGCCCTATAAATAAGAAATTCATTTCGATTCTATGAACTTACAGGGTGATTCGCGGAAACTTCCTTCTTTTTTATTTAGTCCTAAGCAGTCAGATGTTGTAGGAAAATGTCGTGAAGTATTTCATATGAAATTCAAGGTCATGGATATTTGTGTCCCGTCCCTTGGACAAGTGAGCAGCGTGCGTTTGCTTTCGAGACGTACTTTTCAAAAAGCCGTTCCAATTTCACTACTCAGCGAGCATTCCGCACTCGGTTCCGTATACGTCTTTCAGTTCGGGTTCCTGATCAGAATTCGATTGTTACGTGGATTAACACATTTAGGGCAAGTGGAAGTGTTAATGCAAGAGGGTCTGGAGGTCAGCGGACTACCACAACACCCGAAAACGTGGAGTGAATGAGAAATGCGTTTCAACAGAATAGCACGTGAACACGCTGCTATTCTGGGGATTTCGAATATCAGTTTGGTACGAATAAACCACAATAAAACTGAAATTTTACCCCTACAAATATTCTGTATCACAAGAACTCAGCGAAAACTATTTTGTTGCTTGCCGAAATGCATGTGAAGTGCTTCTTGAGTTCTTGCCTCACAATGTAATATGCATTTCATCATCAATCAGAAAGATGCAGCAAACGTTCCCTCCATCAGGAAGATCGAGCAAACATTCCCTCGATCAGGAAGATGGAGCATGCATTCCCTCGATCAGGAAGATCGAGCATGCATTCCCTCGATCAGTTTATGGTCCCCAACGAGGGATTTGAACGCAAATCCTCAGTCGCATCCATAATCTCCCGTCGCCATTTTTCCCCGTCGGAGGGCACAACGCTTCGTACTGCGCGTGTCATACGAAGATAAAAGCTGCTATTTAAAAAATAAAGGTGTTTTCATTATAGTAATTTGGAATGAAATTGTTTTTCACAAAGTTATTGACACCAACCGCCTCAAGGTAGGCGAGTAAATCTCGCTCTAGGTAATTTACATATTGATGCATATATATATTTATTTTAATTATAAATAAGTAACATGATTAATGATTATTCTCTCAGTTATAAGTGTAAGTAAAATTTATCGCTACTTATCATGTCGTCCCATTGGTTGTTCTTAGCCCGCCGCTGTTCTGAGCTACGTACGTCATCAGTTGAAGTGAAAGCGTAGCGTCGCTGCTGCGCCGTAATTTCAGGCAAATTGTTCTCGTCTGCCGCGCCCGCATGAAGAATTGCTTTGTCGTGTGCCGTGTCATACAGAAATGATAAACTGTCCGCGCGGATATAGAGATCACAAGCGGAAAAGATTTCCATTAAAGGCACGATTCGTTTCCCTAGTATTTTTAGATGAATAACTGTTGTGTTTGTTCAAATGACTCTTTTAGCGAGCGAGCATTAAATAGTTTATTTTGTTGTGGATGCTGTGCTGATGAAAAAGTCTCTACATTGTTAAAATATTCAAAAGTTTCTGCCTTGTTAGATTCATATGTGAAAATTATGATCAAGTGGAGTTTACCTTAATTTTAAATGCTTAAAAGATTAAGTGGCTTATAATTATTCATCATAAACGAGCAACGTATTAATGGTAAGTCAATTATATGCGTAAAAATATACAAACTCGATATTTTCATGCAGTTTGCAAAATATTTCGTTCGTGAAGTAAATTTTGCTTCGATTCCTATTCACAAGTCGATTCAAATGTGGAACTTAGAATCATTTGGGTTGAACGTTTGAAAATAATTGAAGCGAGAAACTTAAAAACTAGATTTAAAAATGGAAAACAGAGTTTAAGGTTACGTAAGCAAAAATATGTGATAATGGAGCTAAACTAACCTAACTTCTAACATAATATTTTCTGGAAATTTTGACAATGGTCAAGCTGGTTGGAATCTTTTATATTAGCTGTTCCTAACGAATAAAATCAATAATATAAGAAGCACAAGCATTCTTCATCAAGGTCCATCAACTTAGTAATACAGCACGCAGTTTGTTGAACACTAGTAGCGCGTGAGTTTTTTAACTTTATTCGCTAAACAGTAAGCTGAGATTTTTTAAGCATCTTTTTTGCCAGTAACTTTATAAGGGAAAAAATAAAAATTTCTTTCAACTATGAATAAATCACTGAATGCATCATATAAAATCACAATTGAATGCAAGATCACTAGATTTGCGCTTGAACATTTATTGTTGAAAATCGTCATTGTATATGCCAATTTATGCAACAAAGGCTGACATGTCAAAAAACTGACCGGCTACAATATCCTTATTTGTTGTCTTAGATTGCTATTTATTGGAGCAGAATCGGCGAAGGATATATAATTTTAATATATATATACCATATCGTGGGAGCTATTCAGTTACTAACATGTTCACTGATTATTCTGCGTTTTATAACAGTAAAATGTCACTTTATATAAAATTTATCAGAGACTTCTATATTTCAGCGATACTGGTAAGATCAGACCTCGGTAAAACCATTCTTATTCAAACTAGCTTGCTCATTTTTCAAGGCACACTGTGTAAGAAAAAGTACACTGTGTGTGGTCGAAATTAATTCTTCTGTGTTCTTGGGAATCGGAGCATCGACATGCAGTTATTACCTGTCCGAAACTTACCCATGCCACGAGCACGAATTAAATTTATCGTTACCCAACATTCGAGGTGTAATTCATGATCTCTATAATTTTTTTTATTAAAATTTTCAAAAAAATATAGGATCTGCGATAATACCAGCGTAGTACAATGTGGATCGTTCTACTGTTGCATGCTAAAATAAATCAAAACAAAACACGGAAGTAAAAAAGTGAACTTGTTTGTTCCTCGCCAGACCAACCAGCCGCGTTCATTTATTTCTATGCAAAAAAGTTTCGCTGTCGCAGCCGCAGCTGTCGCGCTCATCCGCGCCTGAGCCTCTTCGTGGCTTATAAGCTCGCGGCCTTCGCGTAACTTCTTTAGTGATCACGTATAGAATTAATGCAGCGGCATTACGCGATGCTTTCGGTATCGGAACCAGTGAAAAACCAATGATAATATTGTATTGGCAGGAAGGTAAATACAGCGGATATTTGTTTGTCGAATTTTAGTGACGAGGCTTTTCCCTTACTCGTTATTTGCACCTTAAACGCTTAGGTAGATAATTTTGCGGAATTTTGAAGTACGAGGTTTGATTTAGATGATTTACTCTCCCTAAAATTAATTCTTTTTATAAACGGATAAAAAAATAAATTGATATAACGCAAAGACGGAACCGCCTTCATTAATTTTTTAATAGAATAAAAAAGAATAACAATAGTAGCACAAATAGCGAAATTATAAATCATTAACGCATTTAGAGGTCTAATAAAAATCCAGAAGCCCGTTAAAAAAATTATACAAGTGTAATCGACACCTAAATTTTGACAACTCACGGGCTTTTCCTCTTAGGAAGACAGGAATTTCAAAGACTGGTTTTCCCTCGGACTTCTGTTGGCCTCTCAGACTCAGCAGCAATGTCAGTGGCTCAGTCTCAGTGCGTGCGTGGCTGCCGTGGAGGAAGGTTGGCGTTCTCAGCTGCGCATCCTGATCGTGCTCCTCGGAACAGACTCTTCAGAGCTCGCTCGAGTTTAACTAACTTGTTGACGGACTGGATAAAGTTTCTCTGGGTTTCATGCCAATCCTTTTCCCAACCACGAGCCCGGCGTAATGAAATTTGCGCAGCTTTGTTAGGATTTTTTTGTGAAAAGAAGAAACGGTTGTTGTGGCTGGAAATAACAAACTGCCTGGCACGGAATTGGTGAAAGCATATTCCTTATCATATAACATTATTATTTTAATAAACATTCAGCGTCTGACTTGCATGTATTCTGCCAAGAGAGTCCCATTTATAGACAGCACAAATATACCGGGTGGGAATAACGACCTAAATCTAGTAAAGAGTGGTTACTGACTGGCAAGCCCACGTAAAATTTCCTTCAAAATAAGCAGCTTAGAAGACGTGTTGACTGCAAGAAGCGCATCCGTAAACTGCGAGCACAAACAATGACTAAACAATCGCTGAGGTGAGCATTGCATGCAAAATGTTGTTTTGTTTCAACACGTCACAAATACGTGTGAATGTCAATCCGATGAATATTCAAATTGAAAGAAATGTTAAGAAAATGTAATTCAAACACCATTTCAGATTAAATTGACACATATATCGAAAATTACCGTATCCATATAATAGCAGCTGTTTGCCTCGAGTGTTTGCCATGAAAAATACCGAAATGCATTTCTAACTTCAATTATTCAAAGCGTCAGCCTAAATTCTGACGTTGGTTGTAGTGTTATTCGCTCCAAGCGCCGAAACATATTACTGTAGCTGGAGCTTATGTCTTCATTGCTATAGAACGTGTTTCTCAGGCAGATCTTCAGAGCCTATTTGCAAGCCATGTATTTCACCTTTACTTCTGAGCCTTCTCACGTGCATTGGGAGACTATAACAACGAAATATTATTCTCCTTTGATGTTTAATTGAAGTTTTTTATTAGTTCGAGGTAAAATATTTCGTAGCAGTCACCATTTTCAAATTTCGCTGAATTATGAGGACTAGTTTGAGTGCCGTCTATGAAGAACTCTGAATTCAATTTTTGATAGCCTTTCTCGGTAAAATTCCTCTAATTTCGCATTCAGTAATTATTACTAAACAAGTTCAGTAATTTTAATTCGTCCTTATCTGCAACGTACGGGAACATAAATACCTAATAATAATAAAAGTAACTAAAGATCTGACATACACCGCAGGCTTTACGTCGGTTTTACAAAACATTAATACATATGAAACTCTGTTTTATAAACAGCAAGCTGATTGGGCGCCGAATGCGATAAATGCGGTGCCGTCCACAGAACGTGACATTTTGATTATTGTCGGTGTAATTTTTTTTGTTTGAGCCTCTTGCAAGCGGAATGAATAATAATACCGAGAAATATTTTTATGGCTTAATTTCACTTAGTTGCCGAGAATTCATCAAAATCGTAGGATCAAATTGTGTATTACAGTTATTGATATATTTTATTCGGTAAATATCGTTCGAGAAAATACACATTTAATGGCATACAATACAATACTAATCGAATGTAATACAAGTTAAATCGATTCAATTAAAATAACTTGAACTTTTCAATAGCATTTATTAAACTCTTTTTCAATCGAAAACAATCTGAATACAAAATGAATTTCATTTACATGATGCCCTGAGCACTGGTCTAGCTGCAGTGATCCTGAAAAGCTTTTGGTGCTCCACAATGATCATTCGAGGGCAACTTTTCCCTTCAACTTCAAAATTGGTCTTTAAACTTGACAAACTCCTGCAAACTTTCATTAGTATGCCTCGCCGCCGAGCGCAGCGATAGCGCTGCTTTTGTCCTGCCCAACTCCATTAATCTGAGCTCAGGAAATTTCTGAATAACTCTACGGAACTTTTGAGACGCATTTAACTTACTTAGTGGTCGGTAGCGGGCGCATCGAGCCTCAATTGCGCATTTTTGACTAACTGTCCAAAATTCTTTGGAAGAATTTGAGTTACTTGGGCAGCCCTGGCAGGCAAGTGATAACTCCGCGTGGCATTTGGGAGGCATTTAAATTTAAGCTGCAATGGTTTTGTGAATGTATAGGTGATGTTGTGGGATATCAAAGTTTCAATGTATTTTTCCAATTAATTTAATTGTGAGCTGGAATTAAATTGAAAATAAATTTTCCGATGACACACCCATTGAATTTTTTCAGAGGCTACTTCAGTGAAAGGTTCACTTTTGAAAAATATATGTTCAATTTACTCAAGAGAGATTACTATGTCGAGCATCTGAAATTTTTGCCCTTCACACCGTAATAAGAAATAAACGAGGAAAATAAGTTAGCAATTAGTTTAAAATACATATTTTCTAATGGAAATTAGACACTCAACAAATCTATGTAAGGATTTTATGAATCTTTTATTAGCTCGAACAGAAGTCGGCAAATTATATCAACAGCTTCAATTATTAATCTTCTTGCATCATTGATTTCGTGTTGTTAATTCGTTGCATCATTGAACAACGTTAAACTGCTGCCCCTGACTATACTGCACAATCAGAATCTATGTCTTTCAGCAATCTACATTTGTTCTGCCAATTTACGCAGTCAATGCACTACACAGTTGATAAAATTCAACCATATTTACGCAAGAAATTCCACAATTACCTTCGAGCTTCGCGCGCAGCAGCAATATTGTGCGAAGCACCGAGCTCTGTGACGCGCACAAATTGCCAGCAGCGGCGAACGCAACAAGTGACTTGTAACTGCGCCGCCTGAGCACGGGTCCAGCGCGCTCTAGCGCATGCGAGACTGTAAACTGAGACGAGCTTTTAAAAAAGCATTAAACTAGTGGATGCTTTGAACCCCAGGAGCATCCACTACATTACATTATAAATTCTTAGAGAACAATGTCATTTTAATTTGTGTGCTGATGGAATACATTAGGTATTTAAATCGTAAATGATGTTAGAGCAAAATTAATTTCTCGCTCATTTTCAGTATTTGATAAAAGTTAGCTGATAGCGAGATTACTTAATTCATCATATCTTTCTCTTAGCAGATCCTGTAATTATATTATTGAGAACCAAAAGTTTTGTTTACTTGTAGTCAAAATTAAATTAAATATAATTTATTGGCAAAGCAAAATATTTATAATTAGTGTATTAAAAAAGGCACTATAATAAATTTCACTTGCGTTTATTCAGTTATGACGAAAAATTTGAAGATGCAAGCACCCTTTTGCTATATACGGATAAACGAAGAACATGTGGAACCTTTATATACATGAAATTCAATTTTATGATAGGTATGCTGACGACTGATGAAAAATTATTCCGTTAACATGAAGAAATCCTGAATGAATAATTAGATCGTGCGTTCGCAAATTTGAATTTTGCATCAGATGACCATAATGAGAAGACGGAATATCATATATCAAGAAGATGAATATCTTCTTCGCATTGAATGAGAATACGGAATATCATTGAAGACGGAATATCAATTGAATCACTAAAGATCAATAGAGGCTTCGAAAGAAATTTGAATTCAGATCCGGTTATAACAATTACACAAGGCTAATTTTTCAGGTTTCCAATTTAAAGTTTTGGCTGGGTAAACGTTTCCTTTAAAACAAAAAAAAACATGGAGAATTAGTCAGCCACCGTTCAACTTTCCTTTCACGACTTACGATTAATTTTTTTTATCGTAAATCATCGGACCGTACAATTAATTATCTTAGCCCAAATCTGGCCTGAAATAATCTGTTCTAATGTAAGTCAAACTTACACTAAAAATTAAAATAATCTCTTTCGGCATTTTTATTGCTCGAAAATCAACGAACAACGTTATAATTTTCCTTGAATCAAAAGTTGCTGAGAAACTTGCCGATAAAAATGTGGATTTGAAAATCCATGCAGCTCCTGTAGCGCCTTATTGCATCACTGCGTAACATGGGTTTAGAACGTCCAGGCATTATGTTACATGCCTTTCTATGCAAGATATCTTGCGGCATGCGAGCGCCCACGTTACGAGCTAAGACTGTGATTAATTTGGCTTGAAACTTCGCTGGAAATATTTGCGCTGAGAGCATCGAAGGATCGATGCACGTCAGGCTATGCAACTTCTGTAATATCAGGCTGGGACGTCATTTATTTTAACCTACTTCTCGGAGGAGTTGACACTTATCGTTCACATGTATTGATTTGTTGAATTGCTTTCTACGTTTAATAATTGAAGCTTGATAATAGGTATTAGAACACATTACTTGATGAACTTAAACTGACAACAGAGAACAACACTGTTGACAGTGTACTTCAACAACAGTGAACTTCAACTAACAAAATTTTTGAAATTCAAATCCATTAAACGTCGATTGATCCGAAGGCTTGAGATTACGATCGAACTCAAGTGGGTTGAGGGTCGTGTACAACGAACCCTTAAATTCAAGCACCGTCCATTTATGGGCGATATGGCTGAATGACTTGCATAAAAGACACCGTACATCATTATGATCATTATGATAGCAATAAATATCAGCTCACATGCAGAGGCTTCGGGTTTTGTTGACTGAGGGATGAGAAGACTCTAGGTCGATCCAGCAACTAGCGAGCACGGATGTGCTTATCCACTCAGTAGATGGCAAATCAGGGAATATTTTTGAATTTCTTTGTAATGAAATGAGATGTGAGCCATTTTCGGCTGTAAATATTTCCCTTTTATGAAATGGGCTGACATATTTTATTAGCTAGTTGATTAGGTCTGAGTGCACCTCGTGGTCCTAAATTCTTATTTAATTAATTTCAACCCAAGCAAATTCTAGCCTAACCTAACCTAGTATATTTTTCACGTAGTATTTTGATTTAATAAAAAAAGTTATTTAAATAGTTTTTTTCACAACTATGTTAATTAATCTTAAAACAAGATTTATCATGAACCAAGAAAGCAATTCTGTAAAATGAAATAAGATTTTCAATGTGAGTTCGAAAAGTGAAACTAATCAAGGAATGACGAAAAACAGACCTGAATGAAAAATACAAGTTTAATCGGAAGTGAAAAATCCGTTTTACGTTAAATCAATTTTTCTTAAAGACGTTTTCTACGCGTCCATAACTTATCAGAGGAAATTATTCAGAACTGATAAATAAGCAAGGAAGTTTGATGGGTCCTTGCTGCTTAGATCTGCAGCAAAAAAAAATCCTCGAAAAATGTTGCTCATAATTTTTGGATTAACTTAATAAATACATTTAGCCCGTACACATTAAAATTACGAAAAATATAAAAAAATATGCCGAGATCGCAAGAGCTACTGTAAAAGGAAGAAAAAAGTTTAATTTTGTAAATGATTGCAACTCTGAAAGGCCAAATGTAAATGTGGAAACTAAAATCTTCTAACATCGGGCTCCAAGTCTAAGCTTTGAAAAAATTCTTAAATTAAAGGGTTTTCCTCAGTCGGCTGAGAAACTAAACCATACTCTAAAATCAATTTATTAACTCGGCATAAATTTTTACGCAGGAGCATTTTGCACCTCGAAGCTATTCTCATGCAAACAACCTCACGTTTTTCGCATAAAAACTAATTAACCTTAAATTAAACTATTCTCTTCTATTATTCTCTATTCTATATTATAATTCTCTTATACTTAAATTAAGCTATTCTCTATTCTCATCGAAGCTATTCGCACATTAATATATACATGAATACATGAGCCAATACCAGCGGGCAGGCGTTCGTGTTAGGACCATAAGTGACCGATATTTAGCCACACTCAACTCCCAAGTGAAAAGTAAGAAAAAAATTAGGAGAATTAGTCAGAAAATGATAACACGGATCATAGAGTTTTAGGACGGAAAGGAAAGGAAGGTATCCGTTCTTCCATTATAACCACGGATGTTGAGCAGGCCGCAGCCGCTCTGAGGCCGAGGCCGCGCTGAGGCCTGTTAGGCCTTAGTGGCCATTAAGAGTGCCGCGGCAGCCAACAGAAATGAGGAGTAATTTTAATAAAGTTGCTCCGTTATGATCATGCGCGCGTCATATTATGCCTCAAAAAATGAAACAAATCGAGTTGAAAACTGCTCCTTTGACGGTTAAAAAACTGGCGAAACATTTTTATGCAAAGATACATGCAATGCTCAAAAATTGCTACGAAATCAGCGATGCGATAGAAATTGTCTATTTGATGGCATGTGGTCGCATCAGCATGTAGCCGCTTCATTGAGCATCATGAATTACTGGATAACAGCCTTTGACGGTTATGTCTCTTGTTCAGCGATTGTTCTTTAAAATGCGAGACAAATTTGGTAGCATATGCAGCGCAACCTTCATTGCGTGGTCATGGTGATTGATGAATCTCCCGGGAGTGGTGAATGTCGATGTAGTGAAGAGTGAATATATCCTTCCCTAATGAACAAATACTGCCAAAATTAACAAACTAAAGAAATTCTTTCATAAAATAAATCGTCTGTTGGTCATGCATGCAGGCAATTGGGAATCGATTCCCCGATATTATATGATACCCGTGATTGGAAAGTTCAAGATAAAATGCTTGCTCAAGTCGTAAATTCAATATGAATTCAATTACTTAGGAAAACCGATGCAATAATAAATAAATCATTGAATTCCTATGCTGAGGCTGCAGCTGATTGCCGAAAAGTTTTCATTGGAAACGCGGGAAAGATTTTAACGTTTGCTCTGCTTCATGATTTGTAATTATTTTCCTATTGATTTTTATCATACATAACCGTCCAGTAAAGAAAAAATTTGCATTCCCATCGGCGTAGCAGGAAAAGGATACATCTGCTTTAATATCACTTTTTCTAAAATCCAAAGCTCCATTTCAACTATTTATTTTGTATCGGCAGCTAAGATTAATGATAGTGACGACAGTATAAGATATTCCGCCCAAAGATATGCATAACGATGCAACCGCTTAATTAAATATTCGCTCATTCGGTCGCAGTTTCTATGAGATTTGCTCGCGTAATTTTGTGTTTATTCCTTATGAGCTCCAATCTATATATGGTTGGAAAATATACTTCTCTTGGTCGACGCTCTAATAATTAGGAAGCTAAGTCGATTTTCGATTAGATTTTTTCACTCGAAATAGAATATTTTGCTTCATTCTTCAATGCGAAATTTGTCCGATGTAATTCGTAACCATTCAACTAAAATTCGCCTCGTAGTATCGATACCATCACTTGAGATGCGCCACAAGCCACCTTGATGCGGTGTCTTAATATTGTTAGTCGTATTGGTTTTATAACTTCAACTCTGGGGCAAGAACTTGTAGAAGCATGCATCAATTTTCCGCTTCAGCCACAAAAGTAGGCTCATATAGATTTTCAGCAAGTTATTTTCATTAGTTTAATTGTTATACGCAATGCTTGGTCATTGAAGTTCGAATAAAAAGTAATGTAGCGAATAGCATGAAGTACCTCAGTGAAGTCGTTTTTTACTCACGGGAGGAAATCAGGTTAGAGTTTCTGGTGCTCGGAACTATCACTAAAAATTGAGGCGTGACTGTGCGGTGGCCGCGAGACCTCCAGAGCGGACCGCACGCATGGCGAGAGAAATGTCATCTTGTAGCGTTTCTTGCTCAACATTCGTAACAGTATTTCACTTCTATCTTTATAGGCAGATTACAACTCAAGCTGCCTAATGAAGGGAATTGTTTATACCGATATCGTAGCATAATGTTAGAGTTTACGACCCTCGCAGGAATACGATCGTCGTAGAGTTTTCGTAATTGAATTTTACTTGGAATAAATATTTTTATCTCTCACATCCTGCAGTAATACTAGTCTTTTGACTCGGTAAAATTACTGGTTACATGACTTGGACAAGTTTTGATCCCAAAAAGTCGGTCTTTATATGTGTGGATAACATTTAGAATTAAGTGAGATTCGTGCCCAGGGGCTTCTTCTGTAATTATTTAACTATAGATAGCAAATTCTGTAAAGCATGCTCTCTATTGATGCATTGTGGCTTAAATGGTTTTTTCTGAGCAAGCAAGCATAATATTCATTTTAAGGCCTACCCCTGACTATGAACAATTTTTAAGATTTGAATAAATTAAGTTAACGCTGTTATTCATGACACAGATTGTAGAGACACTGCGGCAATAATGTATGAAGGCATTTTGTATTAACATTCCACCTATATTTCTTCACATATTTCGTTCTGCATGGGAGGAGATACGCGGCAAGTGAAGGTCCTCCGTGTAGCGAATTACCCTCGGCATTCTTACTGAGGGTAAATGATATGGCGGATCTGCAACTTGAATGTTTCCCTATAATGCAGCACGAGGTTTTCATTATTATAAAAGATAGGGGAACTACACGAGGTATCCAACACTTGGAAAGCCATCCAGTCTTCCATAAATATCACGGAGATTCCGTGCTCTATAAGGGAAGGGAAATCTATTTGCGAAGATATTTTTCGATTAATATATCCCGATGACCTGAATGTGTTAAATGTGATGAAGAACTTTTAGTCTTATTCCGTCCGCATTATGCCTTTGAGCATCTATGGAGGTATAGAGTTATTAAAATGATTCTATTTGGTTATGCTATGGACAATAAAATGAAATAAATTGAGGAATGCAGACTTAAAATTTAATTCCCAATCATCATTGGGTTTTCAACGGTGCAGGTCATCCGAGAGAGAGACGTTTGACTGGATGGTGTGTCTTGTGCATATCTTTTGCCTAAATCAACAACAAGTATGTCGCAGATATAGTTATTATATTGTTCGTCTCGAGCTCCCTCATGTTTAAACCTGCTCTTTAATGTTAAATTATTTTAATTTTTAGCTTAACATTTCATGTCCCAACTTTTCTAATCTGAGCTTCATTTGACACTCCCGCGATGGCTTTTGATCTAAAGTTGGAGATTGCGCACTTCTTTCAGACTCTAATAATTGATAAGAAGATTGCCTGTATTTTGATTACTTCCCCTTGTGCTTCAAGTGAACAAAGTGAAAAGATTAGCTCGTATATTTGTACTCCTAATTTTGCTTGAAAATTTATTAATTATTAATACAAATTAAAATGTCTTCTCTAACAATTGAGGGCTCTATAGTTCCCGCATTATATGCAATTCTCATGAGATAGAGGAATAAAGAATTAACTTTATTCATTATTTAATTAAAAACTCATTCATTACCAATTAATTAATTAAGAAAAGGAAAATCATTAAAACATCTAAATATGAAAACGAGTGAGATCAAGTGCGCAATATCAACTTCTTCTAACTGAAATTTAATCAATTTGACGCTTTTTATCTTAGAGTCAACATCACATTTTAAACTTCGGTCAAAAAATACACTGGAGAGATGAGTTTAACACAGCATTTCATTAAGCAGTGGCGCGTAACTCGTTAAAATGCCTCATAATTTACTCAGATTGAGTAAAGAGGATCGCGTTAAAAATTCATTGATTGGCTGCCGTCACACTCAGTGGGCATATATGCGATGAAAATTTTCTGATACTGCGATTTCAAGTGAATTCAAATCGACCAGAATATTTTAAAAATTGTTTCAATATTTATTTCAAAGTCAATTAATACTGAATGGCACTGGGTTTATCAACGACTTTACAGTCTGCCGTTCACATTATTTTTATTTACATCCTAAAAACATTCGTATATTTTATAAATTTTATTAATTAATTTAGGCAGTGTATGTTACTCTATTGAACAGATAGTTGTCATCTACGCCTACAATTACCAAACAGAGGTGCTGTGGTATAAAATATTTGGTGCTGTGGTATAACCACAGCACCAAGTGGGCACCAAGTATAAAATACTTCGTGCCCATGGTGCCGCGGTATAAAATACTTGACATTATCAAGTCGATTGACCTGGTCGCACCACGCATGAAAAATTAACTGGAAGGAAGGAAGGAAGGCTGGCCGCTATTACAAACGTCCATTTTAGAAGCAATGGAACGGTGTGAGAAGTCAAAGCCCACAAACCGGTAATAGTCTGTTCTAAATCCGTGGCATCTTTGATTTTTTTTTTGCTCCCCTTAAGACAAAGAAAATATTGATATATTCCGCCATATAAGGCAGAAATAGGGACAGGTTAGTCATCGAAATCGTTCGAAACAATGATCAACGGAGCAGAACAATTAAGCGGATGCAAGTCAGCCAATAATAAATATTAACTAGTTATAGTTTTTATACCAAATTTAGTGTATTGAAATATTTTAGTGTTTTGATGCAGTTTGATGGCTTTTATCAGGAGTTAAGTTTAAATATATTCAAAGCAAATTCAGTTGCACACAATCCATTTAAGGAATAATCCCAAAATTTCGCGTCATTCTGGACATCAGAAAAGCATTCAAGTAACGACTCCTCCTCGAGTGGCTATTAAAGTTTTAATAAAAGCCACCAATCCTTTGATGACTTAACATTTGGTTCAGTGCTTCGGAAAACTAAAATCGGTTGCGTAATTAAAAGTTTCTGTAAACAAGCAGACATTAATTTAGCTTTGCTGTTCGCGGCGGTGAAGCTTACGTTCCATGAAAGCCAGCGACTGACGACCTAGAATTAATTAGAATGCATGGCACTGAGGGATCCAAGCTTTGCATTTTGGCTTTCAAGACAAATATTTCAGAGCTGTGTTCTGCCGGCGGAAGCTCGTCGCTCTAAGAGTTTGTGTTGCACGCTCAGCTTTTAGAGGCCTGATTCACATGTGTTTTGTTGAGACTGTTGGTAAGGCGCTTGCGTGCGTCTGCTTTTGTTTTAAAATGTGTTTGAGTTTGAGTTGAAGAGAATTTGAGATGAGTGTGTCACTACTCTGATTTGTGAAATCTCAATTCTGTCGTAAATTAAATGTAAAATTCCCATTGGCGGTGAATATATGAGTTAAAAAAAAGGTTCAGGAAAGGGTTATTCTATCGAGAGAATGATTACTTATTTATTAATTGAGTTTTGTATTAAAAATAATAAGTTGAACGAAATTACTTGCGGAACTTTTCGGTCGTCCATCGTGCTGAAGTCAATTGTGAACTCAGCTAAAAATCCAAAGCGCAATTTGTACTTGAGTTCTTGGGTGATTGACGCTTCTTAAACTGCATATGCGTCGATTTCATGATTTCGGGGCTTCAGGAGCATATACGCAAGGGTTGCAAAAACCCAGATTTTTTTAATTGCCCAACCCAGCCGGGTTTTACTAAAAAACCCAGGGATTTATTTAGAAACTCCTAGCGAAAATTGCAAAATGAGTTAGTCTTTATCATGAGTTAGTCTTTATCATCAAAGTCGTTATCATTAAGATTGATAATTAAAAATTTGATGCTGGAGAGTATCAACCTCTTTTATTACACTTGCCATAACTTTTAATGCAACGATTGTCTATTTTTTAAAATGAGTTAATTTATGATGCATTATTGCCTTGATGTATCATTATTTCCTGAAACAATGCCACATCTCTAATAGAGACTACAAATAATGGGGTAAATATGCATTGAATAAATTAACGCAGTTCTTTGCCGTAATCTTGTTTCTCAAAACTCAAATGGTACAAGCGTGTTAAAATAGGTAGGTACCAACTACCTACCCAGCTCGGGTGGGTAGGTGGGTAGCTCCCCGGGCAGGTACCCATTGTAATCCTTATTTATACATTTACACTGTGAAGGTTTATTTTTCCCTGTGCTCATGATGTGAAACTTTTGGATTCATCCCTTGGTTGGGTATGCGTAGCTTACTATAGGGTGTTTTGGCTGGCATAGGCCGTCACTTTACATTTTCAATGAGGCGCCTCATCTTAACGAAGTAACCAAGTAGTAACTTTACAATGAAAGCCAGAGCTAGTCACACAAAGCGAGGTTTACCTCAATAATTTGCGAGTTTAGCCACCATTATATATGGCGTGTTACATTTCTGTAACACTCCACTCGTACTTTGTACAATTATTGTGTATATATGTGTTTAATATTCTTCATAATTAATTGTCATAATAAATTAAGAGAAACACTATGCGTGTCAAATTATTCCACCTGAGACCAAGAGTGTCGATACACTCGGCCCTTACATACACATATTGAATTTGTTATGAACTGCTGCTACCCAAAACCCACCTTTTTCTTCAATTCACGGGTCCTTCTAAACGAAAAACTACGAAACAGGGCCCGAACGTACATTCAACTAGAATTTGAATCATATAATTTCCGTTAATTGAATTTTTAATTTTTTCTTCAAAATTGTACCAGAAAGTTTTGCGTAATCCTCATAGTAGAGAACTGGAGAGTCAACACGACAGCACTTGACGCCTGGTTCAGTGTGGCTGAGGTTAACGCATGCGAGTTTTTACGGCCTTTTGGTGGCCTGAAGAATGGCGATGGGAAATGAAGCGCCAGCCTGCTGCTGGTCGCTGCTTGTGCGATCTGATCGCGCGCGTGATGAGGCGTCGCGGGTGCTATCCATAACGCTAGCAGAACGCTGACACAACGCTGCCACAAGGCTGACACAAGGCTGACACAATGACACAACGTACGCTGTCAAAACGCTGACACAACGGTGGCACAGCGCTGTCACAAGGCTGACACAACGTACGCTGTTATAACGCTGACACAACGCTGACACAACGCTGACAAAACGTACGCTGTCATAACGCTGACACAACGCTGCCATATCGTTGGCTTAACAGCGACAGAACACTGACAACGCTAGTATAACACTGATGTAAAGTTGGCACAATCCTGGCTTAACAATGATCACATTCTTTGTGGTTACAATAACATCAGTTAATCAGAATTTGGATTCTAGGTATTACATTTTAAAGAAATACATTCGCTAGACCTTTTTTCGTCTGAATAATATATGATTACAAATCGCAAAACATCTTTTTCAATCGTACATCTTGTCTAGAGAGCCTGGTCTGAGCTACTGCTGGAACATCAATTCACGCGACTCTGCATAGCTTTCGGCTTCTCAAACTTCCTTAAACCAACACAGTTTGCGAAAGGCCAGACTCATTCCAGGAATCCATGCATCATCCAAGTCACGGCTGCCACATTATCCATCCTCAAGATTTGCGCATCCAGGCAAGCATCTGGGGTTCTGGTTTGCATATTTCCCCTGAATCTGATCTGGTCGTTCATCTCTGCGTGCGTGGACAGCTCATCATCCATCATGAGCTTACGAAGCTGCCATGTTATAAAGAATAGGATTTTCTTAGCTTGTTGTCGTGAAGACATTTAGTTTATTTATATTTTTTGATGATCACTTCAACACAGATAACATGAAATGCTTTGCATACGCGGCGCTAGTGATGTATTGCATTAATTATAATGCGAACCTAGGAATAAAGTATCAACTACTCGCTTGTTCAATTGAACAAGTAGCTAACACATTAGTAATCGCATGACCGAGTTTAGTGATAGCCTCACACAAACTGCGTTGTTTATGGGCACACGCGGCCTTTGTAATTATTTTGGACGTAGCAGTCCCAGGCCACGCTGGAGACTGAAAACGATTCCATAAGAATCGATACATCTACATAGCGAGTCTGCGCGAAGTTTTCGGTCCTTTAGGTCTTTATAAAATAAAGATATCAGCATCATTTGGTAAATTTAAATGCAGGAAATTAATTTCATACATGTATTCTTACCTAAAAATCTAATTATATCTATTCTTATAAAAATGGAAGATATAACTATGCGGCCTCAATGAATAGATATCCATGCAACAAGTTGGTTCTGTAAATTGATATTTCATGGACTTAAATTTTGCAGGAGAGAATATTTTTTCTCATTTGTCGTACTTTTCCATGATATCGTATAATTATGTTTCAACGTCGGAGCATTGCGTTTTCCCTCCAATGTATTTTTAAAATATATATCTAAGAATTACTTTCAGAAAATGATTTCAGGTATACGTGGATAAATTGTCAAATAATTATTTAGCATTATCTTTTTATCATAAGGATTCAATTAAAGAAAAATAAATGAATAATATTGTAGTGTTCTTTGTTGCACAACGAGTAGCAAAATCTTCGTCTCAGAGCGATCAAAATTTTTACCTCGTTTAGAATCAAATAAAAGTTTTAATAAATTTTAGCTCGGAATTCAAAGCCAATTTTCCATAAACTTCATAGAAAAGTCGTTTTTTGACATGGTGTTTTTTCACGGCGATGTTAATTTTTAAGTGAAGTGGCAGAGGCGCATTTGTATCTTCTCCCATAACAAACATCTGAAACAACAATATAAAGATGGAAAGTCCAACATAAAAATTCCAGCACACTTTCTATTCTAGGTTGGACAAAAGGAACAAAAATCGTTATGCTTCACTGGCAATATATATTTTCAGACAAATAAAATGACGCTGAATTCCCATTTTTTTTAGCTGGAATCATTTTGATGAGTTGCTGCCGAGACCACAAAGTATAAAGCTGAATTTTACGGTATTAGTACGTTCTTGTTTAGAATCAAATCCTTAAACAGGTTTTCGAAATTTCGTAAGAAAAAAAACTTGAGTTTTAGTCATAATACGGAAGTTTCTGTGAAATTTTTACATTCAAAAAATTTTGTCAGTGTCACGATTCTGTAAGCACGCGAGATTTGTCTAAATTATGACCCTTATGATCGAAATAGTGCCGCTAAAAACTATAATATTTTTCTAACCGATTATGATTTGCTTCCAATTGATAAATTGAAAATGGTCATACATACGGTGCTAAGTTTGAATAATTAACGGCTAAAAATATTGTAAGGCACTTGGAATCTACAAATTGTTGAAATGACTTATGATGACACAATTTCGAAAAATGCGCATTAAAATATTGTTATAGAAAATATAATCTCATTAAACATGCAAAGTGATCTTCATAGTACTTGATAAAATATAAAAACAGTTGACCGAGATGAGTTGCATTGATTTATAAATCTAAAAAATATGAAGATGGACTTGCAATAAATAGGCTAGTCGACACTGAATATTATGGATTGAATCTAACTCTCATCTTTAATGGTTTTCTTTATCATGGTGGTAATTCAAATTAATTTTCTACAGTAATATGAACTTTTGAGGTGGTAGTTGAAGCATTTTCCCCACTTATATATTAACACTTTTAAATAATTGATAAGGACAGAAATTATCATTTACTATTTTCAATGAAATAAATTGTATAATATTTATTATCAGGGTATTATTAAGCCTGAGCTGAAGAATTTTCCAGCTCAGCACATGAGCGTTCTTAAAGCACATGGATCATGTGGATTATGTTAATGAATCTCGGGTAATTAGAAAGATTATTTTAATCTCAGACCAGATGGCAGAGGCAAACATTGCAGCATAATATTGCTGCTGAAGTTATTTCTATCATTTTGGAAATTAAATGCACAATTAATTAGGGAGAGGTAAGAAAAACCTCATTTTATTCGTGAGAAATTAAAGTAGGTCATTACCAGTTAAGTAGATGTATACCAGTTAAGTCAATTTTCATTGGTGTAAATTGTTGCATTAAGATCTTCAGAAAAAATAAATCAAGATATTTTGTATCGGAATCATGTAAATTTTTTAGTTTATGAGTCACTTCAACATTTTTAAACTATATTCAAAGGTACAAGTTTTTTTGAGAATCTTGAGCTGTACAATAAGAATGTAACTTTTTAAATCACGACGCATTTTTAAAGTTGCGACCAATGTGTGATTTTTTAGTGAAATAAAATAATAAATTTCATTCCACAGGAGATTCCCGATTGTAAGTATTGATGAAGTAATCAAACGCTTACGATGTCAAATGTCAATTACATAAAATCTTTCATAGTATTTAATGGTTAATCAAGAATTTTCACAAAAGTGTCCGCACAATTTTGTCTGTTATAAATTAAAAATGATTTCAATTTGGTTCATCAATGTCGGCTAAACAACGTATTCTTGTTTCCATATCCCAGGAGTGCTAGCTTAGATGATGACTTAATCTCTCAAATAATTGACGCGGCGATCGAGTCAGTCTTAATAATGAAACATTAATTACTCTGTGCTACGGAATGTTGACGGCCCTGTCATTCGAATTGATCAAGTGAAAACAAATAAATGAATTTTATTTTTTATGATCATAGGTAAAGAATAAACTAAAAGATATTATAATTACAATTATAATTATTTTTTGCTGCTTCGCATTTCAAGTTTTAAAGTTCATCGTACAATATTTCTAAGCTGAAAATGTTTCATCAGCTCTGAAATGCGCTATCAACGTGCAGTCATATTTTTTATTATTCAGAGTGTTGAGCAGTTATTTCTGTCATTAAGATGAATATTTTTCATTGATTTTACTGCAAGGAAAAGTAATGTAAAAAGAATTATTATAAGTCATGTCTCCCAGTTTCGCTCCTTCTATTTGATTAAAGAGAGCGTCACGATGAAGCATTTATAGCGCAGTATTTTAGCGCATCTCTGTGTGTACAATCACCATTAGTCGTCGACCGCGCGACGTTCATCTAGCGTTAATCATGGACCTGAAAGAACCAAGCGACCTGTGAAAATGTACGATAACAAACTGCCTTGGCAGATCCCTTCAACTTTACGTAGAGCTGCCGTAGACTCACGTAAATATTGCATTAACCTTTATTATTAGTTTTATGACAATATTTATCAGGCATATTTTATGCGTGTGTTCCAAAGTAGTTACCAAGATATCGCAGATATTTAGAATTTTTTCGTTCATGACTTTAAAATTTTGGTTTCTCGTGCATTTTTAACGATAAATTGTTTTTTCTACGCTCTTTGTCGATCATGTTAAGTTTATATATTTAATTATTATACAGGAGCACCATCAGTTGTCTTGAGCGTCGTCACTTTTGTTGGCTTGCGGATTTATCCTAACGGAATATTAAACTTTATATACGTAGGATAATACGGTAACTAATACCCCTCATGAGAACAGAGAACTTGAAGCATTAAGCCTGGACTAAATGATGTGTTTTCATATCAGAATTAAAAGTCAAATAATTTTATCATCGTTAACAATATGGATCTTTAAAGCATGCTGTAAAATTATATATATATAGCTATACGGTATGTATGACGAATTTCATTACTAAAATTTATAAATTGCAGCATTAGTATTTGCATCTATTTGGAATGGCCTCAATTGAATGCAAATTGCGGTGATCACAGTAAAACCTACTTAATTACGCACCACAGATACCGTCAAACAAGCATCCCGACAAGCGATCAGTAAAAACGTTTTTTTTTATTTGAGAAGTTTACCGTAAATTAATAAATTTATCTATTTGCGCATAGATAACCGAGGGGAACAATGTTTTTACTGTACAGGACTGAAAATTAATTGCGATTTGAAAGCTCAGGCGTAGACGTAATCATTCCGCTTCTGTCTCGACCTCCAGCCTGCACCCTGGTTGGCAAGTTCTGGTTCTAATAAAGTACTCGAAAAGAATATCAAATTCTAAGAATCACTGACGAACAAAATACGCAAATAGTTTGATGAAATTGCTGAACCACTGAATCAAGAATCTACCAAGTTGCATTCTGGTAGAAACTCTTCCCATAGGTATTGAAATTGTTGACATCTCAGCGGCCTCTTCCCGCCCTCTGGCCGCACTCGACACATCAAATCTTGCGGGCCAAAACATAACAGAACGCGGCTCACGTAAATGAAACAGTGTGAACGTAAAACGTGGATTTTTCCATTGAATGGATTTCTAAAGAATCGATTTTTTAAACCAGTGAGTGGTTAAGAATCTCCATCCTTATTTAAACATTCTTAGAATTCTCATAATATGGGAAAAATAAACATTTCGCTGATATGATCCTCCATAAAAATCCTATTCTCTGGAAAACGATCAATAAAATGAAAGGGTGCAAATATTAATTGATTTTTTGCTTAACCAATGTTAAAACTGACCTGATTTGGCGTAAATTTAGACAAGTTATTATTTAAGAAAATTGTTTATTCAAAAACACAGAGAAGGATTAAAAGAATTATAGTACAGGATAGGACAACACATTCAAATTGCAATATAATATTTTCTAAGTATCTCATTTACTTTAAGCTCTTCACATCTTCCACTCCGTTACTTTATTGTGTTTTCATATCTTCTGTGATACATTCTGTATGAAGTATAAGGATTAGTATAAATCTCTCTACGGCATCAGGCATTTAAAAGTCGATTTTTCCTTCAATAGCCAGAACAGACAAGCAATAGCTCTTCCATTTGAATAGCGAGTGCCAACGGTCCGTCACAACAAATATTAATCTCAAATTGAACGTTGCCGTTAACGGGTTTAATTGCTACTTGTATGCCTGTCTGGGATATGAATATGGAATGAAAATTTCTTATCTTAAATTGTAGGTGCCAAAAACTCCATAACCATCGTTCCCTATAGTTTTTAACTTAATTCTTGAATGCAATTAACCTCTAATCTCGGAAAGTACTAGCCCTCTGAACCAAGCATGTGTTAATAGCGACATGTTCTCTAATTCCCATGCCAGGCAGGAGCAGAAGCCAGCAGTGCCAGGGATCAGGGCTGCTGAATTATACATATATAGGAATATAACTATATAACTATGTATAGGAATAATAATTTACACGCATAGTTCTGTTGTGCAGCGCCCTACGCATCGTTACTTGCAACGCTTGGATGCTGCTAATGAAGCAATTATTGATATATAAATTATGTTGTCTTTAGTTAGGAGGCAGTCAGACAATAGTTTCGTTTATAGATTCATTGCTACCGTTGTTTCAATGAGGTGAATCGTTCATAATAATGACCCACTTCACTATTAATCACTAAAAAAGTCAAGGGGTTTCTTAGATTAAATCTTATATTCAAATCAAAGTAAAACAACTCGTATTTTAAATGTTAAAAATTGAAATTATTCACCGGTTCCGAACTATAGTTTTCATACACTTGCAATTATGTAATATGTTAATCATTCGGTCATAGTTAAATTCATATTAATTAATTAATAATTAATTCTCTCAAATTCAAAATTTGTAATTCTCCAAGTCTATCATTCCTCCCATCACGTCTTAGCACGTAGCTTTATCTCTCTATAATTACGGCCTTAGAAAAACTAACAAGGCATTCTTGCGAGCAATTAAGCCGTGTATTTTCCAAGGCAAAAAATCTGCTTGCTTCATTGCTCTCCTCACCGTGAACTGAACTCAATGCTGAAGTTTTTTGCTAACTTCTTTTGGTACCAAGTTTTTCTTGAGAAAATTCAACGAGGTTCCTTTCTTGACTCACAAAGGCAGTCGTGTTTATTCAGTGTTCAAAGAAACGAGTCAGATAAGAAAGACGCTCGCTTTCGTGGAGTTGAAAGAACGGAAGCTTCATCAGTTCGTTAATTGCATCAGTTTGCTTCAGTGAAGCCTCGTAAAGTCGTCTCATTGGCTCGGATCATCGAAAGATCTGTAAACTCAGGATCTTAAATGAATTTTGGCTCTAAATTCTTGTTAATTTGTACGGCCTTTATGCTATTCTAGAGCCTTTTTGACTGTCAGCATCCTAGATTCAAGCCATTTACGAAATTACTCTAGCCTTATAACATAAATTAGATGTACATTGCTTTTGTACGTTTTCAAAGCGAGATAATCAGATGCAGTTGTAAATTATTTTAATTACAGACTGCTTCTTTTCGTACAGGTTTTATTCATTTTTTCACCCTCATCGTCGAGATGTTTTTGTAATGCTTGAATAGATGACTGTAAGACAGATATTATTTAGGAAGTCAATGCAAAAAAGCACCGAAATTTCGTTTTAGCCAAAATGCTTAAACGGCTTTAATGGCAAAAGTTAGAATAACATAGTAACAGGAAAACATAATAAAGGCTCGCAAAAAATCAATTAAAGTTTCCACCATAACTGCCGAAAAAATCCAATCTGTGACGAATCTTGCTCATACAGCAACATCATTTGCTGGTCTTGTGAACCGACTTATGTTTTTCGTTGCCCTTGGCGCATCCATGCGTTTTTGTTCTTCGCTCGCTGTGAGCGAATCGTTGAAAAAAAAACCATTAGGAAGAAGAAAAGCTTCATGCATCTGCTGTCTTATCTGCTACCTACACATTAAAGATCACCGCGTACTTTATAAATAAGGCAGGCTTCATGCTCTAGCTGTCTTATCTTCTACCTACACATTAAAGACCACCGTGTACTTAGTAAAGAAGGCATGGCTTCATGCACTTGCTGTCTCATTTTCTACTTACACTTCAAGGATCACCACGTTCATTATAAAGAAGGCTGGCTTCACGCATCTACTGTCCTATCTTCTACGTACGCTCGGAGCACGGCCAGGGATTGTCGCAAGTTCCATAATAGCAAAAGTTTATTCATTTGATCTTAAATCTTCAGCTCTGAGAAAGTGTCGCACCACGATTCCTAATTGTTTGTCATAAGGTTTATGGCATACGAGTCCTCCCATTTTAACATTATAACAATCTCGTTGCATTGCAAGGATTCGACGATTGATAACTTTAATTTTAACTGTTCATGTACAACTTACATCAGTGGAAAAAATCCATGGTTATAAATGAATATCTTGCAGAAATTAATCGTGGGTACAAACCTCAGCGCAACATGACATTAAATAGAAAATGTGGAATGAGAGTCCTAAATAACGAATGAATTCTTCTTAGTGCACTTTCGCGAGCATTTTTGAGCTGCGGGAACGAAATTCAGATGAACTATTCAATGTACTTTCATTGAATTGTTCGGAAAATTTTACGAGAAATTGCTATATTCTGTGCGACATATCTGCCTTCTTTATTATCTTATTCTGATGACCTTATTATTCATTGACTCTAACCAACTTTCACTAATTTTTTAATCTGATTAGTAATGTTTAAAAAATCGGCGGCATTTTATATTGCACTCTAACCGAACTTTAGGTTAACCAACATCCAACAAAAGCAAACATTTTCTTCAAATTATATAAATTTAAATCGCATTTGCTAGCTTGAGCCTCCAAACTCCTTTTCCACTTAACAAAACATTTATTTTGTCGTGAGCTCAGAATAGCGCAATACAATATCGCAGTATCCCATGTAAACCAATAGCGCTCGTGTTATCCGCAGCATTTTTTTTCACGCAGCCACACCAGCCTTTATCCTGAGAGTTGCGAATATTCCTTTGAATTGAAAAGTTCGCAGCTCAAACACCTGCGAAAATTCGTTAGCAGCGCGCGAGATTGGGTCGTTTGCGGTGAGCTTGAAGCGACATTGCAATTTGCTGTGCAAATTTACCCTAGGCCGAAATAAATAAAATTATTTATAATTTAAAATGTGTGCCTATATAGTAGTTTTAAACATTATACATACTTCTTATTATGTCATACGTTTTTTAAAGCACTTTTCATAACTCGCGAATAAACTGCTGAAACCTTGGAGGCAAAGAAAATAATCCTCTCTCTTAAACTTAAATATTCTGAATGGGGGAGCGAAATGTTCTGCAGCAAACCCAAATCTTGATTACATTCAGAATTATGCACATAATAATTTATTTGATTGCCGCTTACGCACACAGAGGACGACACTTGGTGGCTCGTTTCAGTTAGTCTGTCTGGCACTTCAGGCGTAAGTTTCAAGCATGAATTTCAAATATTCTGGCAGTTTTACATCGGTGCGTAATTTTGAAGTATTTATACAATGGGAATTCTCTACCAGAACGAATTTTTATGACATATTGATTCAGCATTTCGAATAAAACCGACATAATATAATAAATGTCCAGTAAAAAATATCCTCACATATAGTAAAGTGAATCTGTATGTGCATTCAAGTTTAATTAAGTAAATCAAGAAAACATAACTTGGCTACCAGGCGGTGAAATAAATGAATATGAAAGTGTCATATAAGGAAGCAGTCTCTTCCTACCCTTCTCATTCTAATGATAATCGAATAACCTCGTCATGCGACACAGCCATATTATTGAGGCGTGCCAATAATGTTTTTTCATCTCGTTAAAGAAACGCGAAGCTATCCAGTTTAATTTGATGTATAATCAGTCGGGTTTGTAATTAAGCAGCGTGAAGAGCTTAGCTAGCAAATCAAGTCGAGATCACCAAGGAGAGAGCACTCCAGTGCTGGCTGTCACTAATGAAAAATGCTTGGAATAAGAAGAAATTACTTGTAGCCGAAACGCGCGATTGGAGTCGGTGTTACCGAACAGACATAAAATAATTCCTTATAAAATTGAGGTTTCCAATAAGTTTCGCGGAGCGAAGGTGCTTCAACTTTTGATAACACCACTTTGAAAAACATATAAATTTCCCTTTAAATTATTCAAAATTAATAATCATCCTGACAAGGATTAAAAAATTAGTCTCCGGAATGCTTGTATGTCTTTCTCATTTCTGTTCCGTTGAATAATCCTCATATATCAGAGCTTCTTGTTAACTTTTGGTAAATAACGTCGCAACCCCGCCAGAACGCGAGGTATGTAGTACCAAATGCGTGGCGAAACAAAGAACACTTCAATGAGAACAGCCGAATTGTATAGGAGGTATCCTATTAATGTCCTCATCCTTTATATCAGATTCCAGCAATCAATTTTGCAGATAATAAAGGTTCCCGTTTTATAAAAGGTTTTGGGACCTTCGACGCGAGGCAACATAGAACATCTTATGCTCATAGGAATCGTACTAATTTTTTTTTATCTTTCCGCGTCAATGGAAGATTCCTGTTCGCGAAATTCACTCCAGGGCAGTGCGTGATTCAATACTTAAGTTGTAAATACTATTTGGAGTGCACTCAGAATTGTAAATACTATTTGGAGTGCGTTAAGTGCTTTGATTATCCGATTATCAATCAGAGTTTGAGTTTATTTTGAGCATATAACATATATTTTGTGGAAGTTTGTCTCTTTGCGCATTTTCAAGGTTATACTTTTCTCAGGTTTTCAACCGGTTGAGAAATCGGCAAATGCAACATTTTTTTTAAATAAACATTTTTCTCCCTAAGATTGCAAAAACGTGCTATTCCTGGAATGTTTTCATCGTTTGTCCAAGTATTTATGGTAGCTAGTTACGCCTCCAGTTGATTTAACGAATATTCAACTTATACTTCGTGAAGTGGGTGTGACAGAAATTTCCTAGCCAGTCCCTGAAAACGCGAGCTTCGTTCAAGCGCAATTATTGGTCTCGACTATTCGTATTTTCTGACGTGTGATGTTGTCGGCTCAACCATTTTTTAGCCACCACATTGGTGCACCAGTGGTATTAATTATGCAACATTGTTCTAGTGTTAGTTGGCCTTTGAGTCTATGTCAACTTCGCTGATACGTACCTGCGAATTGTGTTGCCCGAGCTGAAGTATGCGTCGTGAGGCCGTTTGGTTATGGGTATTTTTATTGCTCAAGTGAGGATTTTCTGCGCCGTAGTACGGCGTTTATTAGGCCGTTTTATATGCATGTTTATCTTACTATATCTTTATAGTCATCACTAGAAACTTTGTCAATAAATTTGTGTTTTGAGCCCTCTAAAATGGTAACGACCGGAGGAGGTAGAGTGCTGCAAATAAATCGAAGAATGATATGTTGCACGCTTGTTGTGCAACATCAATTGCAACAAGGCCACTTGTTGTAAATTGTTTGCAACTTATTTTTTACCCGAAAGCATTGCGTGGTGTACTCTTATGCTTCATTTGCAGTATCTTCATCCGTGTTACTGAGTTGAAGCAGCTAGTTTGATTATAATTTGATGTAACATATTTGTAATAATCCAATTTTAAGTTAGTTGCGGGTCCTGAGCAGTGATTTCTGCATTAATTGATTAATTGCATCCGAACTGAAGATGCTGTAATGTATACAGAGTCCTGTGTATATTATTGTGTTGCCTGAAAACACACAAGAACGAGCATCAAAATGAAGGTTGTTTGAATTAAAGGCATTTGGAATGTGGGTCAATCTAACTCAGGAACACAAACAAACCATGCATTTACAATTGTTTTATGTGGCTTAATTGAGAGGTTCGACATGAAGTATTAGTTCAGGTCCCCCTCCAACGGGAGTTAAGATCTTTATATATGATATTATTATTATATTATTTATGGTTGCTAATTGAGGTGCTGCTACGTGAGTTCCAGTTTCTTCGTGAGTAGCTGCGTCTTAAAAAATATAGTAGTAAAATGTTACCTGTCTGAATATAATATTGCTGTTCCAGAAAACGTTTTCTTGTCTTCTGCCACTGGGCATAATGTATCACAGTTTACGGGAAACTTACATGGACCACGAAACTTTTCGCAAAAGTTAGGGAAGAAATCTAGAAAAATGTGCTAGTTAGCAAACATGTTCGTGCAAGCAGCTCATTTCTGTTCGCTTCGTGCGCAAGAAATATAATTGCGGACGAATTACGAATACCATTAACAGTTCAGTCGTATTTTTCTGACGCATATTTGGAGAGTTATGACTGTAAACATAGTAAGTAACATCATTATTTCGTTGTTGTTTGGAGCTGGATAATTTTTATCATTATTATTTTTTCTGTGCGCATCGATCGCTGCAAGACGACTCTATACGTTATATCATGTCTATAATAGACGTTATCGATGATATAAGTTATCTATTATATTTGTCTTACGCTACAGCCCGACCACTCTGCTGGCCCTTCAATTCTTTTGGCTTAAGTTTTATTTGAGGAAAGTGAGGCTGCAGTCGTCAAATCCAGACAAGTGAGTCCCCAAGGATCGTTCCAGAAAGCAACTAGGGATTGGGGCTGAACTAGTCAATTATGCCCCTCCCCTCCCCCAAATAGTGAACTGCTTCCAATCTACCAGCATCCTTTTGTATATTCATGTTTGTTTTGTCATTAATTTCTTGCTTTGCAATTCGTCGCCATCTCTGTAATTGAACGCGTGCTTTTTACTCCAGAGGCTAAAATTCCTGATGCAGTTTCAGGTCGTCATCTCTTAGAGAATATTTTTACAATTTTTTGGTTAATCCCTCTCACTGAAACAGAAAACATTTGCATACATTAAGGGACTCGTTCATCCCATTGCAACAGAAGAGTACTTATGGAAATTGTGAGTACTTCAAAACAAATTTGATGAAGCTCAGCCAAAAAAATATCAATACTGCCGTAATATGCTGCAAATCTAAAAATGAATGCAGCGCTCGATAGTTAAATTGCACAATACAAAGGGTATATCTATCCAATGATTTACGTGAAGTATTTAAGATGAGGACACATTTCAGTTTCGCGCATCCCATTCAATCTGTGCCGTTATTAACTCTGCAATGCACTCATTTCTGCGGCGGAAAGATGCTGAAAAATTATAACTCAGTACTCACTGCAGTGAATGACAGAGAGCGTATTTTCTCGTCGATGAAAACGTGAAGTCACGGACGGACAGACAGACGGACGGACAGACGGACGGACGGATGGACAGACGGACATGGCGAGCACAATAGTGTATATTTACCATAAATGAGAAAATGCGCTAAAAATTAGGTTTCTGCTTAGACTTAGATCAATATTTTTTCAAGTTTGGATTCTTATGTTCTTTTGTTCCAAAAAAAGCAGATATTTGAGTTCCGTTCTAATGATAGCTTTCACAGCAAAAAATTTTCTAACCATTAAGCGCCTAAAAGGAAACACCGGGATCCTTAATAAGTAAAAACACCTGTTCCTAGTAAGGGCCAAATTTCTTTTTGTCTTTATTTCTGCTTCAGACGTTATCATATTGATAAAATGTTTCGTGCATCATTTCCAGCATCACTTAATTTATTCAGACCTTATTTATCTTATTTTTAAAATGTTTCGATTGCCATTCCAGCATCAGTTAATTCATTCACACCCTATTTTCCCTCTATCAATACAACGTGACATATATCTCCTTGTTACATCGGACACGGAAGGTTGGGCGCTATATTTTTCTGCAAAAAGTTTCCTGGGTGTCCGAGGCAGCTGGACGACCAAGTGCAGGGAGACGTAGCGGCCTCAAGGGGCCTGCAGCAGCAAAACAAAGGAAACTCTGCCTTGTTCGGAGCCCCGCGATACAAGTTGTTTTCCAGGCGCTTACTTCGGACGCTGTTTTTGTGGGATCGTCCGGGCCGGCTGCTTTGACAACTTTTAACAGTGTTTCCTTATAAATAAAATATCTAGCCATGATATATTATATCAAAGGATAAATAATACATTGATAAAGCATTTTGGGCTTCTCCGTGTGGGTGGGCTTGCCATCGATGTCGGAGGGCGGCTCAGAGGACAGCACCCCGCGATACAAGTTGTTTTCCAGGCGCTTACTGCGGACGCTGTTTTTGTGGGATCGTCCGGGCAGGCTGCTTTGACAACTTTTAGCAGTGTTTCCTTGTAAATAATATATCTCGCCTTGATTCGTCAAAGGATGCCTAGCCCTTTGATTTAGTATCTAGAGAGCCACGCAAACGGCATATCGCCGTTCAAGTTTAGAATTCACTTCAATAATATGCTTTTAATAAGCGCGGTCCACCAATAAGTGGTCTTGCACCAGCTTCATATATGTAAAAAGACTTTTATAATTTTTTGAAATTCTCGAATTTTTTACCATCTTTAATGGCATGCGGCCAGTGCATGATTTATAGCTGTGTAAAATACAGAGAAATGATTGGATAATTAGGAGTTTATTTGATTATTTTTGTTAATAAAATATGGATTTCTTATCGAAGATCGAAGGTTATGATATAAAGATGGAGGGAGCTTATTCCTTAGATATATATAATCTCTTTATAACACACAGCGACATAATGGGAAAATTTACAGCTCATTCCACTCTTTATGTTCACTGTTGTTCAAAAAGATCCGGTTTCTTTTTCAATGGTGCTAAACTAAAATTGATTTAAAGATAAGTAGTGATACTTCATACCCCAATAAGCTTGTTATAACGGCCATGAGAGGCGGCCATGATTTAGGCTAGACATGGAACTTGCCGAGCGAGTCTTGGTGATATGGACGCTCGTTGAGACACGCCAAGTGAAGTCTTACAAGCGCAAGAAGGCTCTCACATTTGCATCTCGGCAGCGAAAAGTGGATGAAATGCAAAATCTTAGCTGAAAAATCTACCGATTTTTTATAGAATGAGACTTTGACGATTCTGTAATGAAACGACAAAATTTTAAAATATTTTCATTTATGCATTACTATTTTTGATCCAGTTAAATAAAATTTTAAATACGTAAATAATCTAGAAAACACTAATAAACAAAGAAGACGCAAATAAACATGGAATTAAATGAACTGAAATATTTCTGCATGCCTACATACATGAGCAACACGTTAATAAATCGTTTGGTTCGACAATCACCGGCTGCTCTCGATTGATCTTTGATTGGGTATCTCTTAATATACCTGCTGCATTTGTTCCTTTCACAAGAGGATTTTTAAGACTGATGTGCTCTAATCTGTTTCTGTTAGCAGATGCTAATATTGAGCCGTATACGTTCATTGTCAATGGTTTCCAGTGCCTGGAGCTATTTCGGTTAAGTGTATAAGCAAATTTGCAAGACATTAAGTGAGTTATCCAACATCATGCGCATCCATTTCTTGTAAGATTATTTCTCGCGATTTTTGAAAAGTTTAAATGTTCTCAAGAGTTGCTGATACAAATATTATATCAAAAGCCCGAGCGGCCAATACCCCGGAGATCAATTTGACTGATCTTAAAGTAAACAGCTTTAACTTTTATTTTACTGCTTCGAAGACTTAGCATCAAAAATGCAAACGTAAGAATTGTGACGTTGAAAACTGTTGATGGTGCAATTGAGGTATTGGATTAGGAAAATTTTGAATCGGTACCAAATTATCGCACAACAATATCAATAATAAACTCAAAAATTGAAAATAATTTCAAAACGTTGGCACTATATGAGTAACATTTTCAAATTGAATATAACTTTTGGGTTAGCTAGTACAATCCTTCAAATTTGACATTCGAATTGCAATGAATAAATTTTAGTCCTAGAATTCTAAGTTCACTGGACGCTATTAGACAAAAGCTTCTTATATTCCCGTTGTAAAATTCTTATTCACAGCCTTCAAAAACCAACTTTCAACTCTATAACTCGACGGTAAAGCTTGGAAATGTCAACGTCTTGCATCAAAACTCGAAGTTTGGTCGCATAAAACTGAAGACTTCAAAGTCGCAGCAAGACTTTCAAGATCAAAACAAACGAAACTTGCGCGTCCATCTCCAAGAAAACGAGGAACGCAAACTAATGAATGAAAGGACCTCGAAATTTAACGACCTTGATCGTCTTTTGCTGCCTCTGAAGACCATATTTGTCAGCAATTACGGTGTTTTCAGTTGGATGAATGATCGTAAGGCGAATGGGGTCCTTGCTCTTCAATATAAAGGCCTCAATATACTTGCAGCCAAGAAATAAAATTAAAGGAATGCGTAAGTAATATATTTTAGGCCCCTCATTATGGGATCGTTTTTCTTTGATGTTGGTTTATAAAATATATACTAACATTTTTTCTCGGATTATTCGTAGCTGTTATATTCCCCACACAGAAATACTGACAGCTGTCACTTCCTAGAGCTTTCCACATGCCTTGTTCATGTACTATGAATTCTAAACAACTTCAAAGCTAACAAAATTTGCTTTGTTTAGAACTTCTCCGAAACCGGCCAAAGAAATTTCAAAAACTCTATTCACAAGTTCACAAAGAATTTCAATGGAGAATTGTGTCCAAAAGTAAACTTGAATGAAAATAATTTTTTTATCTTTACTAGCCTTTCACTACGCAATACTGCGCAACGAAAACTCAGTATACCGATTATTTGAATGAAATATCAATGCGTGCACCATTTCCGTGGTGAATAAATGCGAAAAGATGACATGAAGTAATTGATAGATCTGATACGCGCCCTCGTCATGCACGGATGCGTAACGTGCTTTTTTTACTGTTAGTGAAAAATCAACTTGTCGAATTGAGTCACAAATGCGGGACTAATTTATGAAAAAGAGTTGTTTATGAAAAGAAAAAATTACGAAAAATAGTTATGAAAAAGAGTTAAGTTTGACTCGCATCCAACACAGCACGGCATTATGCAGCAGTCGCTTGGCTGCTCCGCTGCTGCAAAAAAAAAGAAAAAAAACTATTTATTCGATCTGGTGCATTTTGCGAATGTTGCTGCGACCAATAAGGAATATTTTACAAACTTGTCTCACAATTTTACGAGTTGAAAGTTATGTGAATAGATTATTAAAGATTAAAATTAGCACCATTATTGGCAATGTGCTTCGCAGGATTGAAGTGTTGTATCAATTTTGTTTTCTACAATTTTTGACTGAATGCCATCTAACGAAAATTCGATTTTTTCTTGTTAAAATACATGTAAAATAACTTTGAAAAAAGTTTCGACTGGTAGATTATCAACACGAACGTTATCAATACGATTTTTATAGTTCTTTAGAGCATTCTGTCCTAATTTTCTGCAATTAAGATTTTATATTTAATATTGATTAAATATTTGTTATTACGGACGAAATTTTCGTTGCCTGAATTAATTTCAAGCTGAAGAGGGTTTATGGATCGATATCTAATTACGTATTAAAACGAGGCTGATTTTATGCATGAGTTTGTTAAGGGCGAGCTAACCTCAGTTATGGGCGAACGCACGCAAAAGCCGATATCGTTTGGCAGTGTTTCATGTTTCAGTTATGCCTATTTCATTTTGTTTGGCAATGTTTCATGTTTCGGTTAGGCCTGTTTCATTTTGTTTGGCAATGTTTCATGTTTCGGTTATGCCTGCTTCATTTTGTTTGGCATGCCTGTTTCATTTTGTTTGGCAATGTTTCATGTTTCGGTTAGGCCTGTTTCATTTTGTTTGGCAGTGTTTCATGCCTGTTTCATTTTGTTTGGCAATGTTTCATGTTTCTGTTATGCCTGTTTCATTTTGTTCGGCAGTGTTCCATGTTTCAGTTATGCCTGCTTCATTTTTTTGACAATGTTTCATGTTTCGCTTAGGCCTGTTTCATTTTGTTTGGCAGTGTTTCATGCTTCGGTTATGCCTGTTTCATTTTGTTTGGCAGTGTTTCATGCTTCGGTTATGCCTGTTTCATTTTGTTTGGCAATGTTTCATGTTTCTGTTATGCCTGTTTCATTTTGTTCGGCAGTGTTCCATGTTTCAGTTATGCCTGTTTCATTTTTTTGACAATGTTTCATGTTTCGGTTATGCCTGTTTCATTGATATTTTCAAATGTTGCGGGCTGGTTAGTCTTCGCTCATCGAATATTTTTGTATCCAACCAAATGAAGATGACCCCTCAAATTTGTCACTTATTGACGCAACTAAGCGGTCAGCTGTGAAAAATTACATTGAACCTGAAAATTGTATCAGTAAAATTTTACGGAAATATAATAATTAAAATCTGTGTAGTCCACGCATAAATTTGGAGTCCAATCCGAAAATTGTTTACAGGGGTTCAACATAAATTGATAGTCACAAGACAATTATATTCTCTTCTTCGGCCTCTGTAAAATAAATATGGGTTGGGCTAGACCAATTTTTTGTGTAGGTTTTTCGGCTCAGGAGTGCGAGGTGAATTTGTGATGCAAGTCGCGCATAAAATTCCGCAAACAAGACCGTGATTGCAGAGGGAGAGTGTTGACCGAGACTGCTGACGTGCACGCAAATTATGGAGTGCTTTTGGAGGGGCGACTCGTGTAGTTGCGAGGGGAGTGCCTCTGCCACACAGCATAATAAAACTCGGATTAAAAGTGGACGAAAACAGCATTGCCATATTATGATATTAAAATGAGCCTACACGCGGTGACTTAGGCTTTATTAATAATAGGGTAATATCTTTAATATATCTTAATATAATATATTTTCATTATTATTTAATATTATCTAGGAATAAATTCACAAAATTAATTTTAAATGGTCGATAACTATGGAATAATCATCCTCGTAAAATATGTCAGCAAATTTTCGTCACCAATCAAGATAACGAACCGTGGGATAAACAATGTGCCAAAGTTTGCGGTTTATCACGCACAAAAAGTGAAATCGTGCTCATAAATCGAGGATAGTAGATGCACCTCTTCACAGAGAGAGTTGCTGGCCCGAACAAAAATGTAGATTAGTATCTTAAACAATAACAAATTTTAATAATATAGAAATATTTTGGACATACTATAGTTTATCACGAGTCTTAGCCCTGTAACTTTACCTCTTCCAGTAATATACTTGGGCTGCAAATATCGAGTAGAAGGACGTGATAGTTGATATTATATACCAGTATTTGTTATATACCAGTATTTGTTGATCATAATCTTTACCTGATTATGGTCAAAACATATCGTCGATAAAGACTCGTTGGACTTTTTAGCACCTATTTTGTTCTATGGAATTAATGAAAATAAACGTCAGGTCCATTATGCTTACAGAAACATTGCCTTAAAGTGATGAAAAAGGCTTTCATGTTTCTCTTTATGTGTTCTCGTTAAATGCAGTGAATGGTTGTGCTACTGAATGCAGTGAATGGTTGTGCTACTGAATGCAGTGAACGGATGCGCTACTGAATGCAGTGAATGGTTGTGCTACTGAATGCTGTGAAAGGTTGCAGCTTTTGTCATTATTTAGCGACAATCAATAATTGAACGATAATGACATGAATGCTTTATTTTGGGGGTTACTTATAATACCCAATTTTGGCCTTGCTCATGGAACGTGATCACAGACACTGCATAAACCATGGAGACATTACGAGGATGATTCGAAGAGTCAGTTCTGTGATATTTATTAGCTCACCCTATTAATATTATTAATATTATTATTATTAACTCACTGACTGATGTAATGTCATCAGCTTAAGCATGTGGCAGGATAGAATTTCGTCTTCATCTTAACCTTGTAGTAGTCAACTCATTCATAAATCCAAAATTTACTGCGTCAAAGTAATCAGTAAAACCTAATGTAGGTGCCTGAATATATCCACTTACTTCAATGACAGAAACTTACATAAGGTCATTAACATATATTCCACAAAGTTCTAGGATCATGACATTAAAGCTGTTATTTTACACCTGCACAAAAGTATTTTCAAATCAGTCGCCGAAGATTATTCTGTGAGCGTCATACATCCACGTCATGTACAGGCTGTGTTGGCGACGTAATGAATGCATTAGCTTCCTTCACAACTGACACAAACTTAATGGAAGTCTCACGTCCGTCTGCCCCTGGGGCTCTGGCAAAAATGAGATCCTAAATTTGCAATCCCGACAGATGTCGCAATGGCATAAATTTCTTTTTGGAAGAAAATACATGCATTTTGGAAAAAACTTTCACCTGTTTCATGAGGAATAAAGATTATAATAAATGGGATTTTTGGCTTCTTCAGGATGCTCTTGGGTTTAAGAACATCTTTCGATAAGCGATTTGATCGAGAAAAATGTAGTTCAGACCTAAGGTTGAAATGTGTACTGTGAATGAATTCTTACTAATAACACAATTCTTGATCGATGTAGGGCGGTTGAGTTTTACTAAAAATGTCATACAGAAGTTTATTAAAATTGCAAAATGCCAAAGCCATTGTGAACTTAACCCATTATATAGTGACCTGCGAGTGCAAAATACTATATTGTATCCATACCACATTGTTTACTTGTATTCATTCATGTAAAAAGCTGACAAGTGAGAAATAACTTCAATTAGGCTTAGCGCAACCTGAAATTAAAGCCAATATATTTGTGCGATTGTACGAATGAGCTTCATGTACAAATATCGCCCGGAAAATCAGCAGAATTTCCCGTTCGTGCTTCCAAATTCGCATTTTATTCTCCAATTATTACTTTTAATTTTCGGTTCATGAATAAAGTTCTCATAGAATGATATATTAATCTTTCGTTATAATAGGCGTAATAATTCAATTAATAGGCGATTAATAAATTAGAAGGTTTAAGAGAGGACAATCGGAGTTCATATGTTTGTCCAAAATTGGCGTAATTGATCGAGCTCTGATTGACGGAGTAATTTAACATCTGATTTAACCGAAGTTGTGTGCCGCCACAATTGATGGCACGTCTCGGTGACGGGACTGCATCTAGAGACTGTCAATCATATAAAAGATAGTTCTTTTCTGTCTCTGGCGACTGTCAACCTTGTAAGGGAATGTTCTGTTATGTCCCAGGCAACTGACAATCGTGTTGGGCACTGTTCTGTTTAGTGCCTGGCGACTGTGAAGCTTGTAAGGAACTGTTTTGTTCTGACGTTGGCGACTGTCAATCTTTTATAAGGAGCTAATCTATCCTGTGCCTGGCAACTGTCAACATTATGTTAAGAGCTGTTCTGTACTGTCCCTAGTGACTGTCAATCTTGTAAGGAACTGTTCTGTACTGTCCCTGGCAACTGTCAATCATGAGATTAGTTGTACAGTTCCTGAGGTAACAGCACCCAATGCATGTAGACAGAAGGAGGACCTCTTACCGCGGCGATCGCATTTCTTTGTTGGGGAGTTTTGCTCAGCGGCTTCGTGAGATCAAACAGAAGGTAAAAAACGATATAATGTTTTTTTTTACTTTATCCCGAATATACAGTTCTTTTTAAGATTTAAACTTTCACTCTTATGAAGATCCACAACGTGGATTTTCGTTTGAGTTTCATTAGTTTCGTTCGTTTCGTCTGAACGTCAATCTTACCTTGTATTTGCCACTCGCAACATCTGTAATTTAAATCCTATCAAAGCTCTTAATTCAACAAATTGCTTTATTCCTGAACATAATAACACATAAATTTTGTGTTTTGCCTGTCTATACTCTCACGAAACGCTGCATTACACCTGTTCATGTCCATGTGAATCTGTTTATGCAGCCAAAATCTCGACTTTACATTCTTTCTTCTATTTCACTTAAGAAAACATTTCCCTATCTCAATTAATTTTCCTCTCTCATTATTTTTTCCTGTTTTCCACGCACACACGCAAGGCTGGTTTCCAATATGCAACATTCTTTTTCTCTTACGCATTCTAAAAAAACTCCCCTCAGTTCCGGAACTTTCTGTTCCCTCTTCATTTAATTACTTCTCTCTCTTAGAGAGAGAATTTGATTTACTTAGATACCTGATTTACTCAGATTGCTTACTAGATTACTTACTTGATTTCTTACTAGATTTACTTAGATTCTCTCTCTTAATCTCTATCACGCTTCAATTTTCTCCACACTCATTCCCTCTTCTATTATCTTTTCGACATTCACATTTCCCACCTGACTCTCTCTTCTTCTCATGTTAACTGTATTCCCTTCTTCGCTGAAGCATCGCTCCTCATTTCTGTCTCCCTCTATTTCCCTTCACTCCCCACTCGCACCTTCAAGCCCCACTCTGGCCCTCCTCACGCCCCACTCTGGCCCTCCTCACGCCCCACTCTGGCCCTCCTCACGCCCCACTCTGGCCCTCCTCACGCCCCACTATTGCCCTCCTCACGCCCCACTCTGGCCCTTCAATGCGCTGCGGAATACCAATCGTGTTCGGTGCTCGTCACTCCTATAGTGACGCACTGCGCACGATAGGCCTACTACAAATCTTAAAGGCAGCCTTTTATATTTTCGTCCTTAAGAAGCGAGGTTTTTCTCGCTAGTAAGAAAATACGTATGGAATCGTGACAAAAAAAATTCGTATGAAAATATTAAGTATCCTTGCAGGTTACTGAGAAACATTGTTATTTTCTGAATAATTATTATTTATTTGAATAATGAAATTTTCAGTTCGTTAGTGAGCGATAAAAAAAAGTATATGCGACAGGAGTTTGCGCAAACTTTTTAGTATTTTCCGGCAAATGCAAAGTATTCGTCATTTAAGTAAGTTTTGAAACATAGGCAAAACATCAAAGTTCAGAGGGACCATCAATTGATCTTGTAACGTGTGTGCAGAAACCCAAAACTGAGCTGCGTAACCCAGCCCAAGCCCAACATGGCCGCGCCCACTCAGGCCCAGGCTGTTAGCTCCGTAGTTCCATTATTGCTGCCTAGGAGGAAAAAATTAGTTTACAACGCGGCATTACAGCGCATCTAATGGCCGGTAAATTGCTACGTGCTGCACTTGGCCTTAACAATGGATGATAAAAACTTAATTTTTATTCATGTATGAATGATATGACTTCTGCAACTTCTCTTCTTCTTCTATAACTTCTGGAACTTATAAGTTCTCTATCTATACCTTCGCTGTTATGATGAAATAATTTATCACAAGGATTTACCCCATCAAGGGAACATTTTAATATATTTTAGCCATAACCATAGCTTTGTTATGAATATAACTATGGGCATAGTGAACGCAACGTGAATCTATTCAATGGAATTTCATTATTTTGACCCGTTAGCAAATTACATAATTCAGTATATACATTTTTAGGCGCGCTTAAACTTTTGCAATGATAATATCACAAAAAAATTCGATGTGGGGAATGATGAACTTTTTAACTTTAAAACTTTTAAACTATTTTATGGACGTTCTTTTTTAAACCTCATTCGTAATTTTTTATACTTAACTTCATACAGTTTAGTATGATTTGGTTGAACATATTTTTCTGGGATCACGAAAAACTCTCCGACTTTGCATTATTATAAAAGATTACAGAATCAAATTTCTGCTAAATCTTGCTCTTAAGAATTCGTTCTTCATTAAATCATTGTAAGCCTTTATAGGTCAAATAATATTATATGTTTTACATATATTAATTTTTCAATATATTTATTTTTTACTTTCTCTTTCATAAGCGGCTGTTTGCGTTGTGGTACGCAACCCCCATGTTATAAATCGCGTTACCTGGAAGTACCTAATGAACCTGCCTTTAGGTGTACAGGTTGAGGACGTCGAGCCACTAAGTTAGGCCAGACAATCTTGTTAGGAAGTACGTTGCAAGTTAGAGGCAGGGGTGCACCTAATAATTCAATTACTTCCAATGACTCGAACAAATAAGAGTCGCTTCTTTTAGGTCCGGGCGCGACCAAAGAATCTCGAGGAGTCATTTCTTCCCGTCAATCAAAGAGTGGTTCATTTTCTGAGCAAATAATGAGCGTTCACTAATTTGCTCAACTGAGTATGATTTTCGATACGATCCGTGTTCGTTGTTTAGCTCCACTCATAAAAGTTTTATTTTACGTCCAAAATTGCGTGATGAACGCCTTGTGAAGCTCCGGAAATTACGTCGTTGGCGCCCTACGACCACTAACGGACAGAACGGGCCGGATAGAACTGAGCGTGATCGAGGCTCCCAATGATTTTATTTCCGTATCGTTTCGTCGAATGATCGAGTTAGGAGCTGCAAAAGTTTTGACGGGCGCGAGATTACCAGCACCGTGAAGCTCGTTACGATGAAGCGCTTCCCTTCACGAGAGGAGGATAGTATCACTGCGCTGTTCCGGGGGAGATATGGAGGATAGCAGCACTGCGCTGCCCCGGGGGAGATATGGAGAATAGCAGCACTGCGCTGCCCCGGGGGAGATATGGAGGATAGCAGCACTGCGCTGCCCCGGGGGAGATATGGAGGATAGCAGCACTGCGCTGCCCCGGGGGAGATATGGAGGACAGCAGCACTGCGCAGCCCCGGGGGAGACATGGAGGATAGCAGCACTGCGCAGCCCCGGGGGAGATATGGAGGATAGCAGCACTGCGCTGCCCAGCTAGAGTAAGGGTGCAGTAGAACACTACCACAAGATTGATGGCATAAGTCGATAAAGAAATATTTATATTGCTAGTGAATACTGCTCTCACATTGAGTTTCATTTCAAAAGTTTTTTCTGATGTTTAAACTCTTCGTAAAACATCATGGAGGTCGGTCACATTAAATTGAAAGCCTCTATTTAAAACAGCTTTCAAAGTAAAAGTCGCAGTTTGATAATTTGTGCTGTGTCAATATACATCCACGTATTATCATGTCGAAATGGAAAAATGTGCAACAAAATTCCTTTTCCTCTAATAACAATATCCACTCAAAATTTACTCAACACGAGTGTATCTGAACGTTTCCAACTAGATGGATCGTAAAATAAATCACCTCGACTAAATCGGAAGGCTTGCGTTCACTATTTCAATGCATTAGATCTTCCACTCCCGAAGGCGTTTCCAATATCCGCCGAGTCTTTCACGGGCGCTGAACTCGAGTAGCAGCTCTACTTATTTTTTTAGACAGATTGTTCGGGCGTCTACAGTCCCAAGAGGTGAGATTCTTGAAGAAGATTCCACGCCATTATTTTTATTTCACTTCAGCGAGAAAATATTTTGATCGGTTCAGAGTGGGTGGGATGGACTTTGACTTTAAGTTTTGAGTTGCATCAGACCAAATAGCGTCTCAAGCTTTCCGGGTAGGAACGATTTTGCGCTGGAAAAAATTATTTTAACGAAATATCCTAGACGCGTTGGCGATGGAAATTACTTGTCAAGCTTGACTTTGATTCGCGGGTTAAAACTAAAAAAAGGTACGATTGTTGGGTTACAATTAATTCTCGTTGTAAGTAAGTCGAATTTCCCGAAACTTTTAAAGATTCCAAATTTGTTCTGTAAAGAAATTCGACGAAGAAGTGACACTACTGGGCGAAGAAGTGACACTCCTAAAAAATTCCACTCATTAAAGTAATGATCAGATTCCCCACAGTCATGAATCGTATATATACTTGTTTTTAAACTTGACGTTATACTGAAAAAAATTAATATCATATCCTCCATGCTAATATAAATGCTAAACGCGGGGGCTTTTCCGGCCATCGACCGTGCTGATCGGCAGAGAAGTTCCAAATGAGCACGTTTTCCACCGTTTATAAGTTCAATGAATTTATTAAATTTGAATAATATCCATACTGCTATTTCGAAGGACAATTTTTATCCATACTACTATTTCGAATGACAAATTTTTATGTATTGAAGGACGAGGCACTTGAAATAATCGTGAATTACTCGTTTTATACCTAGCAAACTAATGCACTGAGAAGAAATTGTGTTTTTCAGATTATTTTAAACTATATTAGACACTTCTATCCAATTCTAATGGGAACAAGGAACAACAGAAGACTATGTAGCACTTGACAAAAGCAGAAGACGTGCTCTGTGACGTCCTGTGGTTCTCTGTACATTTCAGCGCTCGTGGACGATAACAAGATTTTGTGGCATTATATGCCCCTATGAGCAAGGGTCTGGTAACCCCACATAAGTGCCGGCCGTGACTTATAGAGTCATCGGCAGTGCTTGACGATGCGTGTTTTAATGGCCCATTTTACGGCATTGTCGTCACTTACGTTCCGGAGACTGGACGCCAGAAGCCTGAGGGAGCCTTCCCAAGCACGGGTCACAAAACCGATACGAGTTTTTTAATTGTTACGGCGATACTTTGCTCAGGATAGGGAGACTAAAGCAATCGCACGCGGCAGTTTTGGCTGCAGTGCCAGCTTGATGTTTCTGTGGTTTATTTGTAATTCTTTGTAATTCTTTATTGTTCCATCAAGCGACCACTTCTATGACCGTGTGGGCCGTAATGACGACTGCCTTCATTGTTTGGTTCGTTAGACGAGGGCAAAGTTCTTTCGATATGAGGAGCTTTTGAGACACTCTGAAAATTCACATTCGTCTTAAAAAGGATACGGATTTTTATATTCAATTCCCTGATCATTAGATTTATTTTATATATTAGTGAATGTAAATTAAAACTATATTAAATTAAGACATTAAGACTGAATTCCACACCATGCATCAGCCACTGAGTCATTCCGCTGTAATTTGCGTGGCCGGTCATCCCATGGTGAAAATCTACATTCAATTGATGTTGTAATGCATGTTGCTGTCCTTACGTCAAACAATATTATGAAACTATATCCATCAAACTTTCTAATCTTAGCACTATATGTATTGCCATTAGAATACAGAATTTTTATCTATTGTCCTAATACACTGATTTTTAGCGCATTTTCTCATTTATGAAAAAAAATGCACTATTGTGCTCGCCATTTCCGTTTGTCCGTCCGTCTGTCTGTCCGTCTGTCTGTCCGTCCGTGACTTCATGTCTTCATCGACGAGAAAATGAGCTCTCTGTCACTCACTGCAGTGAGTACTGAGTTATATTTTTTTAACTGCTTCATGATTTTCCGATCCGAGCTTTAATTATCCATACCTCATTAACACGACATTTCTTATTTCATCTGTATAACTTCGACTTCTTCCATTTCACGCCTTTATTCCCGTCTCCGGACTCGCCACTCTAAATGATGATTCAGAAGCGCGTCCATATAAAGGCCGGCGCCGGAAGTGCTGCCATCTAATCTCCGCTTCTGGTAGCGCAAAATTCACTGGCGAGTTTCGACTGGAACGTTGAACTGAGCGCACGTCTCTCCTATATTGCAAGTACTTCATAAAAATACACTGGCGACTCTCGACTAGAATGTTGCGCTGGAAGCGCATCTTTTCCATTATCCTGTAACTAATGAAAATTAACTGATGAGTTAGTTTCGTCTGGAACGTTACACTGAGTACACGTTTTCTCCCATTCCAGGTATTTCAAAGAAATAAAGCGACGAGTTTCATCTAGATTGTAGAACGTTACATTGACACGCGTCATTCCCATATTCAGGCAACTGGTCGATTTCGCGCTGTAAAATTTGCCGCTTTGCTTACTCTAACTTCACAACAGTTCACTTCAAGTCTGCTCGAGAGAAAATCCTCTCTCGCACATCTCACTAATGAAATTGCTTCGCAACTTCACAAACTTTGATATCGCTGCTGAACTCTTCTTTGGGCGCTGTTTTGCATTCTTTTTGTCTTGCTGCGCGCTTCTGGTGATTTTTGAAGCCAAATCAGATGAGGTTTGAGCCCTGTTGTAGCTTCTCTCTCTGATGCAAGCTCAATTTATCTCGGGGGGGAGTGAGTCATAGGATGGGTAAAAATAAAAGTATTTCAGCCCTCCTCATTCCAGACGAGTATTTCGAATTCCTTGGGTGCAAAAATCTTCTGGCAGAAACAATATTCTCTAAAAGGAGAACTTCATCGCAATTCCGCCACTGCAAAGTGAGATGCAAATGTGCGAGGATTTTCTTAAATGTGTTTTAGGTCCGTAGCTCTTGTAGCATCGATTTATTTTGCAATCAACGCCGGGGTTATTCGAAGATTTTTAGGTCTTAAAAGAGGGAGTGGAGAATTGCTTGAGATCAGCTCGCTCCGCAGATCAGATCCATCTTGATTGGATAGCAACTAAACTTTCAGAAAGTTATATCCATACTTTTGATTTATTAAAGATTATTAGAATTAATTGGGACAGCGCCGTTAGCATTACATCTAACTGGATTGAAATTAGAGTTAAATGGATTTATTGCCTTTACTTCATATATTTACTTTATTAGGGGATTAAATTGTGTGATTTTGAAGTCTTATTTCCTATTAAAGTCTATTTAAAGTTTTGAAGTCTCTTTTTCCGCTCTACCCATATTAACCTAGGGTAGAATAACTGCATTTTCATCCAAATGCAAATTTTCAACAAATTTAATATAATCACAGATTTATAGTTTAACGATTGCTATTATAATTAATATCATTCTTTAAAATTTATTCAATTCGTGGTACAAATGTAACGAATAAATTTCAAGTACAGATTTTTGTATACTAATGAACTATGCGTGCTGTGAAGTCGTGAAGTCGTTTGTTACAGACAAGGAGGAGCAGAAGGAAGACGCCATAAAAAGGCAAATGGTGAGCAGGAGACCTCAGTGCCACCATAAAGGTCCATCGTATAACACGTGGGCTTGGATTGCCCTCAGGGGCGAGCGAGGGTAGCCACGTGCGAGCGAGGGTTACGTCCTATCCATACTCATTGATTGGATGGAAAACAAAGATTATGCTATGGGATACCATATTATATCGTTGAATAACTTAAAATAATGATATGTGCGTTCTAGAACTTGACTCGAATAAATTTAGTGTATGAATTATGAATTAGGTGCAAAAAGTTACCCCGGTTCCCAATAGGGACGAATTATTATTTTTAAGCTGCAAACGATTTTTCTTAAACTATTCCCAGCGAACGCGAAATTTATTGTTCTTATATTAATTTTATGGAAACCCTTATTAATAAACACGCACCAAATTTCGCTGCCTGGGTCCCCGGGTAATTATTCGGAAAAGTCGGTCTATTGAACAGATCATGGGGATAGACAAGAATTTAAATTTGCTTTTTTGTGTTCGAAAGTCGGCACTGGAAATTTAGGCCGATGTCTGAGATGTATTGAAGCCGTTCTGTAGCCATGAACGAATGAGACGTTCATAGAAATTATTTATGTATGCTTTAGAAATTTAGACTCAAAGTTTCGCATGTTTTTAATTGGAGCTTAGTACAGCTTTTATTTACTCCCCAAACCGATGCACAACATCTTCATGCATTTAATAATTGCTAAAAAGTTAGTATCAACGCAAGTCGATTCCCTGTTATTCGCCTGCCACTCATTAAACTCTTGATATTTCATCTTGATAAGACGAAGTTAAATATCACGAGGCATTTGCAAAATATTTATATGCAAGAAAGTGATGTTCAACTTCGTTAAATTAATTCTCATGATAATAAAACGAAGGTTATCGCAAGGTGTCATATTCATAAAATGATACATTATTTATCAGTAAACTTTTCTTTCATAACTTGAACTCTGCCAGGTTCCATTATTCAGGTGGCTTAAATTCTGTCAAATGTTCAGAAAAATTTGCATCAAGTGCATTAATTCGCCAAGTAGAAAATTTAATAATTTTTAGGATTTACGAAGTTTTAAGAAAAATAACATATTATTTTTAAATTTTCCAGTGAATGTTCGAGGCTAAAGCAGTCTATAGGCGTATAAAGCCTGTTTTTTTCTCTAAGTCTTTTCAGACCTAATATTAGACTACATTCAGGGACTGCTAAAATGTCTGCTAGTTGCCGGCCGCTGATATTCAGCCCGTTCACATAATATAAGATCTAAAAATAACAGCTGACTTTTTGCTCTCGGTGTAAATCCGGCGATGCTCACTAGCGCTAAGTCTATAATTCATGCACATTAAAGCCTGCATCAAAGCTTAATTGGCAGGCCGACAAAAGTACATTAAAATTAAATCGAAATGCAGTTCTGGATTGAGGATTAAATCCATGCAAATTAAATTCTGAGAAGAAACCAGAAAGGCAAACAAAACAAAGTGAGCAATTTCTCTGCATTTAATCAATTACTTATCTTGTATTGTAATCTATTTACATATAATTAAAAACTAGAAAACTATCATTAATGACTTTCCCCGTTAATAAATGTATTTTTCATCCAGGTTTTTGAAGCACGTATCCGAACTGTTTTAATGTGATTCCACAAAATAATTTTTGGCGTTGACAGGATGACATACTCTGCTATTATAGGAAACGGAATTCAATTTCTTTGTCAATTTATCTCAAAGATAAGTTCCGAAAATTCGAACGCGGTTCTCTTTGTTTATGTAGAAATAACGTAACTTTTAGGAATAATTATTATCACATGTTCTGTGAATTATCGCAGACTTTTTATTTTATTTTTTGGCAATGGAACATTTTTTATTTCCACCATGGAAGGGGTTGGACAGTAAACGTAGAACATTGTAGATAAGACGGTTCAGGAAGGCTCTCGAATATATTTTATCTAACTATATCTATCTCGTCTCAAATCATGATAGCTTCCTAATCTTTGGCAATTAGCGTCCGTCTAATTTTAATAACATACAAGCTGAATAGCATTCTGGTGTATCTCATAGATACTGGTAGGAAAATGTACAACTTTTAGATCTTTTACTGTAATAGCTTATATGTTATTTATTGTGATCAATCTAATTTATTACGTATGTGTTGCAAGAAAAACGACGCAGCGTTGAGAAATCCGTTCTCATCCTCATCCACAAAGACAATTTCACAGCAGTATAGTCTAAAATTAAGTCGTATTAAGTAAAAATAATTTTATTTTAGTGGATGCTCACATTTCATTATTCATCTAATAGGAATATGACGATTGCTTACAAGCTAACGACTTGACCCACAACCGCAAACTGTATGGTAAAAATTTCCCCACGTTTTCAGCGAGGATTCTTTTGATATGCTCTTCCATGAACCCAGTTTTTTCTTCAATTTAGTCTGCTGAATATTTCCAGTCTAGAAATATTTTGCATTCTATAGTAGCAGTATAAAAATTTTCGACTAAATTCTTGACTGCAAGCAATGTGTGAAACTTTACTTTTTTCTCGTAACTAATTTGGTATAATTTTCAGTTCGGTTTATAGTGTTGCCGACTCAAAATTTCATCACGTAATTAAATTTGGTTAATTACTTATGAATGTTATGGTATTAACTACAAATGAATGTACATTAGCTAATATTTATGACTAAAGATGTTTGCTATGTACAAATAAAGCTGGACGCGTTGAACTGTTTGAACTACAATGAAGTATAACGTTTAATATTTTCTACACAGTTTTCAACCACACATTGATTAGTTTAACGAAAAACAAACAACACTAACATTTTCGTAAACGCTCTTTAATCAACGCGAATTTTTTTTAATCATGACACACCAATCACTGAAAGTAATTAGAGGATATCTATAAATGATTAAAAAGTGATAAAAAATTTTGTTATGCTAGATTTATAATGCTTTATCGATGCATACATAGCTAATTATTCGTCGACGTGTCTCGTAAAAACCCGGGTTTCTATTCCAGTGTTGTACATCTGATATGAATGTGAGTAGCTCGTTAAAGGCTTAATGAGGACACCTAATTAAAAAGGCGAGAATTCCCGGTGCTCGACCTTGTTCAAAATGCAAATTCGGCGACTTGCCTGCGCAATTGCCACTATGGAAACTTTGGATATTATGCCCCATTTAAAACCTCACTAAATTCTGTCCCATACCGCCTGTGAAGATCACACGCGTGTAATGAAGAGCTGCGTTTCATTAAACCTTGTTATCTAAATATCAAGTGTTCCATTTATCCAAATCTCCGTATTCATGAAACTCCCCACCAGTAAAATTGTAATCCTAGGCAGCAGCGACATGAAAGCTCATGGCCGTCGGCGTGAGTGTGAGGGAAAATTGGCATAATCATGAGTTTTAAAATGGACATGGAGAGCCCAGGGAACGAATAACTTCGTTGTTCGCCAGGGCATAAATCGCCGTTTTATTAGCGAGGCCAGTGAATATTTATGGCGATAGTAATTAAAGTGGACGTAGTTTCATTGCTGGTTTCATACCAACACAGGAAGGTGGATAAATGATTGTTGTGATCCTGAACATGAAGAAACAATAACAATAATCGTGGCAATGTTGCAACATTGCTCATGTCAGTGAGGCAATAATGATCACGTTAATGTTGTAACAATTCTCATGTCAACCTTGACCCAATGCTTATGTCAACCAGGAAACAATGCTCATGTCAACCATTGGACAATGATTATGTCATCTATGCAACAATGAACATGTCAACCAATGAACATGTCAACCATGCATCAATGAACATGTCAACCATGCAACAATTCTCATGCCAAACATGCAACATTGCTCATGGCAGTGATGTCCACATAAATTATTATTCACAATTTTCTCTTTTAAATTATTTGTCTTCTTCATTTTCAAAATTATAACGGAAAACGTCATCACACTACCTGGCTTCCAAGGTTCTAAATGCACTCTCTCCACTTGCTATACCCCACGCCGGTCCGTAGGCTGCGCATTTATTCATTTTTCGCAGCCATCAGACTCCGATCTTCATTTTGCCAACATCGCGATAAATTACTTAGCTGAGCCGCTGTTATTGATATTAGGCTGCAATATCTTCATTATTATTATTATCCGTCAGTTATTATAATGTGGCAGTTTAGCAAATGAGAGCGCCGAGTCTCAATGGTTCGCTCTGACGGCAAATTTTAGCAGTGAAACCTTGAGGTGGTGGAGGCTTGCAGCCACCCGAGGCGCTCATCTCAGTAGTCTACTTAAGCTTATTGCCAATCACAAAACCATGAGAACGATCTCGCTGAATATTTAGTAGGCCATTTAATAATCCAAGTAATGTGCAATTTAGTCGTAATATTGGTAGCGAGGTGAAATTCAGTCGAGATAATCGGATCATTGTGAAATTCAATCGTCATTGCAGTTGTGGTTTGAAAAGCCGTCGTAGTAATCGAGGCGTCGTAGTAACCGTAGAGATTCAGTCTCAATAATCGTGGGGTTAGTAAATTAATTCTTAATAGTCGTAGAGATGTGATATTCGGTTAGAATAACCGTAGTCATGTGATACTCAGTCGGAATAATCGTAGCGATGTAAAATCAGGCGCAATGATTGGAAGGATATTCAGTCGTTCAAATGGCAGCAAGTCATCCAGGAATTCAACAGACAGTTAAAAAAAATAATTGCGTTGCATAAGTCAATAAATATTTAAATTGCCAAATGATTTTGTTAAAATACTGCCACATTCATATATAACTTGACGCTTTTCATGAATTTTTTGTTGTCTCGCATGTATTTATACTCAACTATGTTTGCAAATTATAAGTAACTCATGATTGCATTTTGATTCGATTTAATGTACAATACATGCTCAACGCTCATATATATTTTTGCTTATACCATTGAGAACAAAAATAAATCTCAGTGGAAGTGTATAGAAACAAGGATCTAATATTAATCGCACTAATTTTATTTTCAGGAAATCATTGTAACATTTGCCCAAATTAAATTATTTCCTTCTCCTTAACAGACTGCTGGTGGTGACGTGTGTTGTGGTGAGCTGGGCAGCGGCAACAGAGCTGGCGCGGGTGCGGCAGAAGGGAGGAGTGCACGTGACGTCCTCTACCCTCAAGTGGGTCATGGGCATGGGACGACGACTGCCTCCACACTCTGTACCCGTGGTCGAGGAAGACCCCAGCACAGTCTGGTGCAGGGTGAAGCAGCACAGCACTTACACTGCAGGGGCTCTGCACAAAGGCGTGTGCACTGTGCCTTTCATCAACGCGGTTCATACTTTCGATCAAGACTTCGAGGTGCTGGTATCGCTGAATGGCTCATCTCGCGTGCTCCGGAAGCCCTGGGACAAGTACCAAGCACCGCCACCGAATGCCGTGGCCGCGGAGCACCACTGTCTGCTGGCCCTGTTCATGGCCGAGGATGGTACGGCCCACGCCGGATACCTGGAGCCTAGGGAACGGAGAGCTTACATAGTACGGGGAACTAAGGTCGTCAAAGAAGAATCCGCATCCATCTTGGTGGAAGATGAGCCTTTGCGATATGATCTCCGGGACATTAAACTTGATGGCCTCAGGACCGAGGTGAGCCCTGATGAAGTCGAGCTCACGTCCGTGACGTTGCTCAATCCAGGGTCCACGCATCAGAGGATAGTTGAACCCGCGACAGTAACAGTGAGGCATCTGGTTTACTGGGGCCGCGTGAAGGGTACTTTGGCTGGTCGCAACGCCCTCGTGATCTCTCCTGACGGCGAGCAGCGCCACCTGGTGTGGGGTGATCAGAATGAGCTGGACCGAGCGCACCAGCTCTTGCTGGAGGCTGACCTACCACCAGGAACAGGATCAAACGCCAGGGTGTTGGCCACAATCCGCAAAACCGAGGCACCCTACACCGGCAAACTTACATCCATTTACGCGGATGGCGGTCGATTAGCGCGAACGATCCAAGGCTTACACATGGACCAGAGACTCATCGAACTAAGAGCCGTCTACTCCCCGCCCTTCTACCTGCACAACAAAACCGAGCTCGACGTCCCAGGACTTTCTCGCATCCTCTACCAGTCCACAACAACGACCAGCACTACTACCACTACAACTTCAACTACAACCACTACAGAAACACCAAAAACGAAAACAGCAAGTTTTCCTGAGAAGCCTCAGAGCGATTCACTGAGTCTAGGAGTCGTCACTTTATTTTCAGGAACAGTTCCTGCTACAGCTCCCATGCAAGTCTATTTCTTGCTCTCCTCTGCGTTGCTCTTTTTCCTTCTTTAATAATGTTTGGAAATTCGTCACGGGCAGACATCCAGTGATCATGTACCTGTTTCTGAGATCAATACTGGGAAATCTGAAAATATTCATATCAATTTTGAGTAATTGTATTAAAAGACTAATAAACATATCAGACGATCTTATTGATAAGTTTCATAGCTTGAGTTGGATTGTGGGAACGCTTAGGTTTGGAATCAATAAAATTTGTTGAAATGTTTGACCAAAGTTCATCATGTACCAGGATTTAATCATTAAAATTATTTGCCTGCTTCCTCCAAAAAAATCTCCGATAATGCATAAAGGACCTGCATAAGTCAGACGCCTTTTCCAATTTGAAAATAACCATGAATGATGGCTCCATTTTATTCTTAATCTTATAAATGAGACATTATGCTTTCTAGCTATTCTGTATCATTAAAATGGTATCTTTAGACCTGAACCATATCACGAGGTTGTGTGTAAAGCTAGTCTTAGTGTCGAACGATAACTTTTCTACGCCTAGATCGTAATTTTCATCGGTGTACTTGGGCTTTATTATTAAATAACATACGGTCTAATTAAGTTTATAATTAAATATTAGGACTTACGCGTAAGATTAATGAATATTATCATCTGACAGGAAACATTCTAGAGAACGTTATTTATGTCTTCATGCTACTATATTTATTCAAGACTTACTAGATAACTCGACATTTTAAATCATCAATAATCGATCATCATCGATCACGTAATTCGCCCTCAAACTGTAGGTAGTAACCTAACATGATTAAAACATACTTCAAAAGCGATAATCACTTGTTAATCTATTAGCAAGAACTTTATTTCATTTGATTAGTAAAAAATTCAATATAATCCAACTATAACGTCTTTAAACAAATATCCTCTTGAAATAGCTCTTCAACATTCTAGTAAATCTAAACTGATTACCTTAAAGCTCCTCGTTAGTTGGATAAAATATACATGAATTAACTGCAGTTGATAACCTATCCTGAACCCGGTAAATGTCATTGTATTCTGAATTGTTTAATGTCATTATTAAAAACACATGATATTCAGAGGCAGATCTTATCTTTTAGATTACACGGTTATAGGGTTCGAATTGCGTGTTTTAATCACGCGATTTATTGCGTATTTCGTGTTCTACAGCAAAAATAAATGTGGAAAAGCGCCTGCTAGTTTCCCGTAGCCTACTCGGCAGAAACAGTGCGCGAATTCAACTTTTTCGTGGCGCTCGCAATGCCATCAAACGCATGCAAACGACCTTGTGAAGTTCCGCGAGGAAACCCGTCAAGTTTTTAAATGAAATGGAACGAGCTTTTACCGCCGACTGTACGGCACTGCAAGAACTTAAATACTGAGGTAGGGAATCATTTCAGTGTATTCGGTTACTGCTGGCAAACAGGGTGTGGATGATATGTTCTTGGAAATAATGATTCAAATTAATTTACTTGTGATGTGTTTCGAAGTTTCGAAGAATATTCAAGAAATATGTGATTTTATATTATACATATACGAAGAATTTTTTTTTTCGTAATAAAAAATTTTGTAATTTGTGCTATATTTTGTAGAATATTCAGAATGTTTATAACGACGAACATTTGAACAATTATTCATCCAACAACTCGTAAAATGAAAGAAGGTTATGTCCTTGACCTAATATGAGAAGTTTTTATTTATTTGAACAAGTATTACAATCCGTCATGACCAACAATCGAAGATTTAAAAGGGAAAAACGGCAAAAAATAATAAGATCGTGTAGAATAAGACGATACATTCATAAGATAATAAGTATTTATCTTCAACATTAAAATAATAGCAAGCACTAAAACTTACATCTGATGTAGAACTCCAAATATTTTTACCGCTGAACATTCGATTCGTATAAGTATTTTAAACAGAAAAAAATTAGGTGGACGAAATAGCTATAGGCTGACACAGAAACATAAATTCCCAACTTTCTTGAATAAATATAATATCTTAATGATCGATGACATTAATGTTGTCATGGTAACATGCAAAAACAGGCATTTACAAGGAAAACTTTCATCATTGCTTAATATTTCGGAACATATTATAGAGGCAACGCTTCATTTTTTCTCAAATCATATGACATTAAAACAATTGGAGCTTCATCAGTAATAGATATATTAGACAAGGAAGCATCAAAAATGACTCAAATTAGGCCTCAGAACTTTGCAGGTTTTACCATAAATTGTCAACATTAAAATCCGAAGAAAATTTCAGCAACTGTTCCTCATTTACAAGAGCAATCACTTGCATGATTCGGCTAAAGAGGATATGTGCTAAATAATAAGAAATTTACTTTTAAAATTTAGAATATTTATATAACCTGCAATCCTACAATTTCAACACACATACAAAAATTGTAATAAATTATTTATAGTCATCATTCAAATCTGAAAAATATTCTCAGAAAGATTTTAGTTCAGGAAATATAAATTATTCATTCAAATTCATGACGTCAACAGATCATCCATCAGTTCTTTAAGAGCGCATTAACTTCATTCATCTGCATCAATTTATAATGATAGCTTCACTACCTGAATAGAGACATATAATAAGTTGTTTATCACAGCCATAAAAGTTGGATAAACTATTGCGAAACTTACGTGTACGAATGTACATCTACAAACCACGTGTTCGTAATGGACAGCCCTTGAATCATTTGTTCATCATTGACATCAACCTGTTCCCTGTGTTCGTAATGGACATCACCTTTCCCCCTGTGTTCGCAACTAATGGAAATCCCTCGGTCCCGTGTTCGTTATGGACATTTCCCGGTCCCTAGTTCGTTACGGGCATTCACTGGTCCTGTGTTAGTTACGGACATTCCCTGGTCCTGCGTTCGTAATGGATATTCATTGGTCCCGAGTTCGTTACGGACATTCCCCGGTCCCGAGTTCGTTACGCACATCCCCTGGTCCCGAGTTTGTTACGGACATTCCCCGGTCCCGAGTTTGTAATGGACATTCCCCGGTCCCGAGTTCGTTACGGACATTCCCCGGTCCTGTGTTTGTAATAGACATTCCCCGGTCCCGAGTTCGTAATGGACCAGCCTGCGCTCCGGCAAGCAATTTCTAAGGCATATAAAGCGCCTTTATTCTCGGTAATTTTCTCCTTAAATTTATGTAGCACCTGCTTCGGCAACCGCCTGTATCTTGACTGCCGGGGGAGTTATGACGACCAATCTTCCTAGACGCGCTCATTTTCATGTCGTATCGAACAAATAAACTCAACTTCCATGTTCAACGAAACTATAAATCTTTTAAATTTCCCCCTGCAAATCTCTTTGAATTTTTATTCATTAAAGTGTTTGTTGGCATAACAATATATGTTGTAGAATATCTAAGAAATAATCATGTTTGCAGGCATATACATGTACTTTGCTATGTTGGAACTTAGCCCCCCAAGCAATAGAAATGAACTAAATACCTATACAGGCAAGCTAACTTGCAGCATCAATATCATCAAAAATATTTCGACATATCACAGATTTTTAGTTTAACATTTAAAACTTTGGAAATCCTTCTAAACATGAAGTGGTTGTGCTGTTATAAAGCAAAAATGTTTTGAAAAAAAAATTTAGAATCGCTTTCGAACTTAGCAGCAATATGTGTTGATAAATGTATGACGTCAGAAATTATGAAACGTATTTTAAATCTGATGGCACTCAGCAGATTCCATAAACATTTAATCAGATTTCTAAAGCTAATAAAGTGTTGTGACTGAATAACTAAAATCTTGATAACATCAAACAGAAAACTGTTTTACCGATAAGACAAGGCACGGGAGTTGAGTTCTGCGTACAAAGGAGTGCAAATGTTGTAGGTTTAGCCGTAGAATTAGAACGTCAATGTCGTGCACACTGTCATGTTTTCTAACGCTAGACCCTCTTTTGTGGATGGTTTACAATAAAATTCTTAAAATATTCGTTTTTTCTCTCCTTTGAGATATTAATTAGTAAAATAATTGAGCTGAGCTACCGGCCACAGCAAGGCTAATTTTGGATGCCGATAACTGATCCAATCCTGCTAAGCTTCATAGCTTTTGGGAATGTATTTTTGTTTTTTTTACATTCGTTCAGTCATGAACTATTTAGACATGAGGCCCTACAGCTAACTGGAAGGATTGAAAGTTTATTGTAGTGAAAAAGGAAGACCAATGCAATCATAAAAGACTGTGAAAACGGAAGACTCAATTTAATCTTTAAAAACTGAAGACAGCAGATTTCATGCGAAATCTGCTAGTTCAAATAGAAACATTATTCAAGTTCATGCAGGTTCAAAAGGAAACATTATATAATTATTTTGATAAGACGTTTAAGGAAATAATCATCTTTTTACATTGTCACTTCAATGTTCACTCGCAAAAAAAATCAGGATCTTAGATCATTACTAAACTAAATTTTTATCTGAAACGAAGATGACAAAAACGTATTTTTCCTGCGTTTTTCCTACGTAACAACGTATTTTCTTAACAAAACACATCTGTAAAATAACAACGATTTTCTCGAACTCTAGCAAAAATGAGGTTGTTTCTACGTCTTCCTAAGACGTCGCTGCGTCCTTGAAGCAATTTGCAACTCATTGACCCAAAGGACGACCCAAAACCAATTTACCCCGCCAGACGTGCTCTCCCAGAGCCTCTAGGCCAGAATGAAACCTCGAGGGTCTCCTGAACCAATTATGCTAGCTCTCAAATGCACTGCAATTGAATATTGAAACAATGAGCAATTTGATATCGAACTTTAAGCCTGAATTTAAAATTCGCTTTGAATTTACGAATTAGTTTTATATTTTAGAAAATAATACTAACAATTTTTTTAATTTCTGATTTCGAATTGTATTTCTGACGTCGGGAGATGCTTCCACGTTTCGAATGACTCGTAGAGACAATAATATTGCAGTATGTATTTTGTGTCATGCACATCAACTCTGAGTGGATAATTTTGGAAATGGTGTGTTCCCACCGGCATTTTAATTCACGATAAAAATTGGCAATGAAATTTTTTTAAATTAATCCTTTTAAGGTTGTCTGTTTTTTTGAACAAAATAAAACTTCTGAACATAAGGACAGAAGCTTTTTGGTCTTTCTATGTTTTATCCTGGGGTTTTCAAGGCGAATTTATAGATGGAACGAGCTCTCGACCCTTTTTAGAGAAAAATAAACTGGAATTTTTTTAATAAAAATCATCGGCCGACCTGGCCTTGAGACTCCTGCTTTTGAGGTTGCACTGGCCAGGCTTGGACAATGTTTATTCTTCGACGAAATTCAGTCGAGCTCTGAAAATAATATAGAAAGTAATATTTGATCTGAACGGTTATGTTTAATGTTATTTCGTCCACTCAATAGGGAACTCAAGAATATCCTGCGTACAACACGTAAGAAGATGTATTTTATAGTGCAAACACAATATTTCCAACGTCACGTCGCACTTACTTTCTGTATTTCGGTCTGTGTAAATAAATATAACAATTTATATTGTTCTTATAAATTAGTACAACTGAACTACTCAATTCAGACTCAAACGTAACACGGAAAGATTCTATTTCTTTTCACTCTCAAGTTTGACGCTCACGAAAACTGATCGGGCACTTCGCAATTGCGGGAAAAATTCTTAGGCCATCTTTACAGAAAAATAACCACTTTCTGCGAAGAAAGCTCTTTGAATTTACTTGGATTTTTTCGTGTGCCCTAACAGTTTCTTATCTCTGTCCTGCAAATTACAATGATGTTCTGTTCGTTCTGTAAAAATGAATAGGAAAATTTTTTATTATTTTACATCAGAGGTAAGGTAATAAACCAGGTAATTACGGAATTCAGCGTGTTTAATACTATGAATTATTTCAGGAACATCCTTCTAAAATTCATGTATTTTTCTGTAGGACACTAATGAAATGCATCCACACTCTATTTGTGATGCTCCTATTTGGGAACTTCTTTCTAGCCGTGAATTTTGATGCACACTTCCATTATTATATGAATTACTAAAGCGCATTGAAACCAATAATTCAGAATAAAAAAATACGTAGAAAACTCACCAAATTTCGGTGAAAAGTTGTTAATGGAAATGTGCTGTATTTTCCAGGCTTTTTTTCTTAGAATTTTTTTGGCGAACGAATTTGAGTATCGGCTTCATGTCATATGATGGATGTGTAAATGACGACAGAAGCGTTGGAATATTATCCAAAACATTTTAGGGAAACCTTTATTCTATAACTTTCTTCCTCAACTAATTTTTGAACGTTAGAAGGAAACCCGAAGTTATCCGTGTTCCTTATAGTCTCAAAGAAATGTCAATCGAATTTTAAATATTAAAAAAGTATACTCAAATCCATCCCTTACGAAGCACGGGTCTAAATCACCCAGTCGCGAATGAAGAAAAATTTTTATAAAAACACGAATATTGGACATGGCTCGAGGCTCAGATGGTATGAATGGTAGCGGCCGTACTTTTAACGAGCTCAGAAACGGCAAGCTATTTTCTTAAGCGCTTTCTGAAGCGAGCGGCTGCTGGAGACGGGCGCGCTGCTGCGGTCTGACGAATACCTTCACGATCAACGTTATTGCTTGGCTGGAGGAAGAAGTCGCGATCAGCGCTGTCGAACGACTAGTAAAGGAAGTTACAATCAGTTCTGTCGTCAAACTACTAGTAAAAGAAATAGTGATCTGTGCTGTCGAACGGCTAGTAAAGGAAGTTACAATCAGTTCTGTCGTCGAACTACTAGTAAAAGAAATAGTGATCTGTGCTGTCGAACGACTAGTAAAGGAAGTTACAATCAGTTCTGTTTAACTACTAGTAAAAGAAATCGTGATCTGTGCTGTCGAACGGCTAGTAAAGGAAGTTACAATCAGTTCTGTCGAACTACTAGTAAAAGAAATAGTTTTCTGTGCTGTCGAACGACTAGTAAAGAAAGTTACAATCAGTTCTGTTGAATTACTAGTAAAAGAAATCGCGATCTGTGCTGTCGAAAGGCTAGTAAAGGAAGTTGCAATCAGCGCTATTGAACTGCTAGGGAAAGAATGTTTGCGAGCATCTAATGAAACTCTGATGCGTGAATTTAAACTAGGTATTCTCAGGGATCAAAGCTGCATCAAGATTATTTGAATTGGCTTGAAAAGGCATGAATTTTTGCACCGAAACTTCCGCCGATGGTAGAAACTTCCGCCGATTAATTATTGCTGAAAAACGTGACAAATTTCAAACATATATCAAGATAATTAGTAATTAAGAGGAAACGTTCCACCCAAAAATATTTGTATGGATAGTTTGCCATTATAAATCTAATTTTAGAAATGCCTCGCGCAAAATTTTTTTGCACAAGTTGGTGAACATACATGAAAATCGGAAGTGGATGTTCTCAAACTTTGCCGTTGTTAAGTGAATGATACATTTTAGATGACTTCAGAATTGTAGCTCAAGACGTAAGAGAATGTATCCTTAGCGATGATGTCCATCTGAGAAGTTTTATTTGGCATTCACAGCTTAAGTCCAGAGGCCATACTTTCAAAACTCGCTTAGTTAACGTAAGTACTTACGCTCTATTTTCTTATATGTGACTGGTGGATTTCGAGCGTAAGGCCGTCAATGATTGGCTGATGAACTTACGATCTCTTTACTTTTTTTGAAATTATTGGACCAGGACATCATTTCTACACCCCGTGAGCACACGCGTTGTGATGGCCAAACAAGGCTTGGAATTGGAGAGATAAACGTCCATGCAGTCCCCGGCCTTTGCTGCTAGTTTCGCTGCTTCCTTCACTACTCGTCTCAACTTAAAATTTTACGAAAATATGTGTTACGTGCAATCTAATTAGTTTTGTAGAATATTACCGATAAATAATAATCATTAGTGATTTTTTGAAGCCGTTTTGATATGTAAATATACGTAGTCCATTACGTTTTTACTATGTCGCGAGGAAACATATTAGGATTTTAAATTAACTCACGTTAACGATTTCTCAATTTGTTGTCGCGTAATCGTTTGTCAAAAGTCCATCATTTAAGAAAAAAATTGTGGTTCCCAGATATAATTCAAGTACAGTAATTGATTATGAAAAATACAAACGTTTTCGAATTTTTCTAGATTATGGTGCAGAATAGATTTAGTTGAAAAGTCCATCCCGTCAATAAAACCTTTGATTAATTCAGACATCACTGCTGCCGAATGGATGTAGACATGTCAGCAGACATCGCCACCAGTACTTTCAATCAAGTTCGCATAAGATATTGGAACTTGATATTATATTTAGATCTATTAGCTTTATAAATTAGCATTTTCTGTTTAATTTCTCAAGATATATTAAATATATTTATCAATTATCAATTATGGACCAAGCATAAAGTAGGTTCAGGTCAATTATCACGTATTAGTATTTAGTAATATGGAGGGCCCAGCCCATCTATCAATTGAAAAGATATAGCATGCCAGCATGCAATGAGTTATATTCGGAATGTATTTAAATTTATTATCTATTAATATTACTTATCTATAGAAGTATTGGTATCTAATTTGAGTATGGCAATACCTTTATTCTACTTCGAAGTCAGGGGGCTGAGTATAGCTATATCAGTCTCTGAAACTGTCTGGCACACACCCGCACGACTCAGTGGTACCGAGGACTTACGCTTCATAAAAAACTGAAGCTGGTGCAGTCGACTGAAGCAGGTAAATGGTCCAACTGGGGCTCAGAAGAATATATATACGTGGAGAACTTAGCTTCTCAAGACTATACCATCCACATGCGACGACGACGAAGCAGTACCTAAAGTCCGGTCATAGCGTCCTGGGGTAAACTGACGAAAATCAGACAGCCTTAAAGTTCACAGGGTAAGGTGCTGGAGAAGACTGGAGATTAGCCGGCTGACTAGAAGTTCGGATCCTTTTAAAAGGAATCCCGGAACCGCAAGCCCAAAATATACCCGAAAATCGCTAGATTGGTGTCAGGCAATTTATGATGTTAAAATGCAAAGGAGAACTGAAATTTATGATGGCACGAAAATTATAATTTTACGTTTAGTTTTAGTTCAGACTATCAATAAACTCTAGAAAATCTTAAATTTAAATTTTAACTGGAACCTTAAAACTTTACTATTTGCAACAAATGCTATTTAACTTGATAGTTTGTCATACAGCTGACACGCATTAAGCAAAAAGCAATGACAATTTAGCACAAATAAAGATAAATTCTAAAAAGATGAAACCGAAAAAACTTCATCTCAGAATTATTCTACCTAAACTTTTTGTCTTTTCTTCACTACCGCGGCGTTAAAATGTGTATCCACTTGAGACAACAGGACTTGCTCACGTTTAAAATCAATTGAAAATTGTAGCTTATTAGTTTACTTTTTGAATATAAAACTTTTTCAACCATTTGCCTGCTTTGATGGAAAGCTTCAGAAGCATTTCGACTTCTCTTTTTCGAAATAAATTCCAACGTTTGAAGCGGCTAAAAAGAGCCAATATTGCCGCGCGCGTCTGTTCCTCTGTTATTGCTGCGCGCGTCTGTTCCACTGTTATTGCCGCGCGCGTCTGTTCCTCTGTTATTGCAGCGCGCGTCTGTTCCTCTGTTATTGCCGCGCGCGTCTGTTCCTCTGTTATTGCTGCAGTTACACAGAAATGTATTCCGAGCGGCAGCGACCTTGATCCTAGCTTCTGTTTTATTTGCTTCAAGAATTCATGGCTTTAGACGGAGACCCAATCCCGTCACTTCCACGGAGAAACGTTGTATTAAATTGAAATACAAGACAGTAGTAATCAACTGTCTTGTATTTGAATGAACGTGGCATGAACTTTTGTTGAAGGTAGACTAAGTAAAGAAAAGATGGTGGATAATCAGTGAGTCTGATAAATGAGATTTCGCTGTTGCACTCTAGAAACAATTAATTAATACATGTCTAAATGCATGTCAATTCAAAGGATTATTTTTTATTTAGTATAATGTCAAAATTTTTACAGACAAAACAGCATTGTGCATTTAAATGCATTGAATTGTTAATCTGAACGTTTTCCCTTTTCCTTTGACAGTAAAAAATACAATTTGATTATCATATTTCGCCTATATTTTATGACAACCTTGCATACTGTCAATCGAGGCGATGAACGCTCTCTACAGACATCACCGACCGTATTTCTACAAGTTTGCTAAGCATGTCTGCGGTGATTTCATTTTACCCAAACAAGCCGAGCACAGCTTCGTACATGGATCAGATTACTACCCTATCAGAGACAACACAAATTAGATTCTATACATATCCAAGTAATACAGCCCACACAGATTAGGGGTAAAACACATTCAACGCAGGAATTTCTGGACGGTGCTCATTTAATCGGTGTACCTTACACTTCAGCAGCGTCCCTCACACTTCAGCAGCGTCCCTCACACTTCAGCAGCGTCCCTCACACTTCAGCAGCGGCCCTCACACTTCAGCAGCGTCCCTCACACTTCAGCAGCGTCCCTCACACTTCAGCAGCGTCCCTCTCATTTCAGCAGCATGTCTCACACTTCAGCAGCGTCCCTCACACTTCAGCAGCGTCCCTCACACTTCAGCAGCGTCCCTCTCATTTCAGCAGCATGTCTCACACTTCAGCTGAGTGAACGTTGCTGGAGAGGCCAACGGTGTAGATCTGGAGAGATAAAAAGCAACTAATTGTTTTAAAGTCTTTATTGTTCCGAGAAAAATGATCTTAAAGCTACAAAACTTAGCATTGGCGAAATCCTTGACAGATTATTCTCTGTCATTTATATCCGCTGCATCCGTTGTATGCAAGTTTTACAAGAATTATTATGATCAAAATTGAAGTTGACGATTGTTCTGACTTCTTAATTGCAGACCTGAGGGAAGGTTATATTCTGTGTGTGGTTTGTGTATTCACATTAAAACTTAAAGAAATTTGTAACAAATGCAGGAAATTTTTAACAGAATCTAGGAACTTTAAAACACGAGAGTTTTTTTCATCGTGCGATTGAAATCTAGTTCGTAAATTTGGTTTGCTTGTTGAAAGTGCATAACTTGTATTGTTCCAGGATGGATGATATCTAGCGTCTCTTCAACACAACATAATTTAATTGTTGAACACATTTGTAACGCAGATTTTTGAGAATTCTTCGTATTCATTTTCCGAATTACTTGAAAATATATATATCCTGGAAGACATTTCAATCGATGTATACTACAATGAAGGATACATAAAATTTTTATTTTTCGGTATGTGAAAATTAGAAATGCTACGAGGTCAATAGAATGTAGGCGACGGGAGCAGCGCGCCATGATTCCCTCAGGAGAAGAAAGCTGCTTTCTCATCTGCAATTTCTGCAGGCATTGCAACGTACGTCCTTATTTTCAGCGTTCAGTAAAATCGGAATATTTTAGAATTTACTAAAAAAATGAAACATTTTTTATTTATTTAATAAGTCTACGTACAAAAAATGCATGAATCATCACCTCAAATATTCGAGTGAACCAAATTCGAGCGCATAAACAAACTACCTAAGGTAACTGGAAATTATCAAAGCTGGTGAGTCGCAGCGTTTATTGCAGCACAAATATTGCGATCGTTTGCTGGTACGAAGTAAAATAGCGCCCAGTATCCGGACTGTAAGTGAATGTGAAGTTTGATTCAGTATATAATTTTCGACTGTACCTGAAGTCCCTATAACACGTGTGAACCATATAAGGACTATTGTACTGAGAAGAACTCAGTTTATTCGGTTTATATTTAAACCTGAAAGTAAACTGTTTTATATTATCATTTTCATTGATTTGTCAATGCAGGGGGGTGAAGTTTATAGAACCTATCCAAAAGTTAACTTTATTTTATGACAAATTGTAAATATTCCTTTAAATGAATCGAACGAAAAGCTCCACCTATCACCTCCCAGTCTAAAATTTTGCTTTTCCATCCATCGTCATAATATTACTCCCAATCGATCAATTATTACATCTTCCCAATTTTCTTGAGCTCAAAAAATAGTAACAACTTAGGTATTTTATCCTACGTCATCGGATATCAATTTTCCGCCACCTTCCTCCCACCACGACGAGACTTGGCTTGCAGGGATCTGCTTCTAATGCACATTGGCTCCCAAGCCGAAAATTTTCTTGTAAGACCCATAGCGGTTCTAAACAGAATAAAAAACTAAAAACTTTGGTTCTAATATGTGAAAAGTACAATTTATTTGAATTCATGCTAAAAGTTCATTTTTTTCAGTGCTGGAATGTCGCAACGATAAAACTCGACATTTAGATGAATATGAATTACAAGAGAAAAGTATGGAAGTTAGTTTAGAGAATTATCCCAATAACAAACGCCTATAAAACAATTATTTGTACATTAATTTTTCAAATTTTTTCTGTTATGCGATCAAATTCCCTTATCTGAAATTATGATATGAATTGTCTGAAATAATCTTCTTTCCAGATTTCTGAACGATATTTTACAAAATTATAAACGTTCGGACAATATCAAGCGATTAACACAAATAAAATTATTAGGCCATTCAGATAAAGAATTTATCGTCCATGAATTATATTAGTTACAGAGCTGCCACATGCAACATATTCCATACATAACGTATATAAGAAGAGTCTCCTCTCATGTGTTAAACATGATTATAATTTAACGTTGGCTATTTTGCACCATATGATGTTATGTCGTTCCTCGCCTCTACCTTCTCTCCGTTGGCCTTACCCTGTCAGAAATCGCCGCAGTCCGGGAGCCAGTAGCGGGTGAACATGGCTGCCTTAAGGCAATAAACCGGCAGGAATGTCCAAGTTATCGAAACATTCGCTCATGATTGCGTGGATACCGCCGTGCCTGGCCAAATCGTCCACATGCTGAGGGCACGCGACTTGAATTTGTCCTTGCCGGCCTATTTCGACCTGTAGCCGAAGGTGTCTGCGTCGAACGGCCTTGCTTATGGCGAGAATTTTAAACTGTGAAACAAAAATACGTAGCGTCGTGTACATTGTGCACTTCTACGTCGTGCATAATAGACGGTTTTGAGTAGTGCATAATGCAGGGTTGTACTTTTATACATTTTGTTCAGTTGAACATCGTTTTGTGTGGCATGTTTATTGAGCAGTTCTAAGTCGTATTATGTAAAACAATTCTAAATCTGATACTTGATACAGTTATAAGTTCTATATCTTTTATAGTTCTACGCGTGCTTACAGTACAGTTTTACGTTGAACCACTCTTAAATAACGCAGCCCGCGACGTTATACGTGTACAAAGTAGAGGCCTAAGCAGGCCAGCTCAGCGGCCTGCGTCTCGCCGGAGCCCGGCGATCAAGCGAGGAAGTTGCGCCCTAGCGACGCCTGCACAGATTATTGGCTGAGCCGCCACTGAATATTTACGGCACGTCTTCTGAATATCTAATGAAGTCTCAAATGAATTGTGCTAGTCATTCTTAACGGAAAGTTTCAAAAATTACTTTCCAGTACACTCGGTGATCCTAACTGTGATAAACAAATTTCTTTAACTAGGTACAAGTTAGTAAAATATTATGCTTTTCCCGTATTGCTTTACTTATTACGAATAAAATTTTTATATATACGAGTAAATATCACATAGAAATGTTAATGATAATAAAATTTTTAATTAGATATGAGGAAGAATAGATAGGAACGGTCAACAAGAAGACTATGTCCTCAATACTCATTCTTTTAATATGTGAATCAAAATTAGAAAGAAGGTTTAATCACTTAATTTATTTTAAATTCCGTTATTAACTGTTTTAAGAATTAGAATCAGACTCCTAAGCCAGTAGTCCGATTTGAATTCTTTGAATAATTAAAAACTGCTTACTAATTGTATAGATTGCTAAAAGAATGCGAATTGGATTACAAAGCCAGTAGATCCCCGCACAATCTCCTGCAATATCGGTTCCACAGCGGCCAGATTTTGCGTGGAGCGAACGAGCCAACAAGATTGCGCTTGTCGTGTCGATATTTTCGTGTTGCGGAGGAACATTATATCACGTGTCCAATCTCGGTATGTTTATCGAACTAACGATAAAGACTGAAGTTATTCCTCAATTTTGCCCAATAGCCGAAATTATTATGGTGTTAGAGGCCAAAGTCCTATTCCGATAACGACATTGGCTAAAAGATGAACATGGAGTCGTGCGTAAATTCCCGTAGTTTCGAGCATATTGGAATATTTTCCATAATGTAATCTTGCTTCAGATCCACAGTAGTATGCTGAAATAAATTCTGTTCGTGATGACATCAAACTTATGATAATATAGATTCTAGAAAGGACGCATAAACTGCCAGGATTTGACAAGCTTTAGGTTCAGATAGCCTAATGCTCTTTCTGATGCCCGCTATTCGATTCATCAATAACTCATAAAATATAAATATTTAATAAATGAGTCCAGATTTTCGTACTGCACGAGACATTGAATATTCAATGAACCTCAGCGTTACAAGCAGCGTCGTTCGTATAAGAAGCTTTACGTCAGCATGTTGCATTTTTTCACCGGTGAAATTATCAGTGCAGCATACGCCGACACAGCTTCAATTATTTTGTCTTCAATTCGCTGCGGCAGCTGCATCGCGATACCACTAAACTGCACCGTTGCATGTAACCTCACACACGTATTTCCAGCTCACACATTTCACCGCCACCGCAGCCTTCAGTCTTCGTTAAGGCAGCGGCAGCTCAAAAATTGCCGCGACGAGACGTGGGCGCCAGAGAGGGACTCAGACTCCCTTGCCACGCGACGCCAAGTTGCTGCATGATGTTAATCTTTTATAATCTTTAAAAGTTTGCCACTGGAAGGCTTGCTGCTGGAATATCATTTGGCAGATTATTTCTTTACGAGAAAACGTAAATTGTGGAACGTTGAGTATAAGCCGAATCAATCCAAATTTTCTCCAAATTCGTTTTCTCCAAATTTGTTTTCTACTTTTTACTCTAAATTGATATGGCAGCTATTGTAGAGCAAGAAGTAGGAAAATGAATTACGGTGTAAAATCTCTAGGTACAAAATTCGTTAAAAAATGAAATATTGGCTTAGCTTCAAAAAATAACCGTTGAACCACAAAAATATGTGTCATGGTTCTAATAAATTATCATTCATGGTTCGTGGATTTAAACAAAAAATTAAATGAACTACCATACCAAAATTTCATGAACTTTTACTTTCGATAGGTAAATCAGTCACTATCTTTGTTTTTCGACTAGCATTCAAAGGAAATTAACGTTCGTAGTTTCTTTTTAATTTCCGGAATACATTTTTGATGCTTCACTAATCAACGATTAAAATTCAAGTGCAAACACACGAGAGCTCATCAACTTGAAGACTTGATCGTAAAAGTTGCTTGCAAAGTACAGTCGCGAGCCCTTCAAGTCGAGTAAAGTTTGCTCAAAGGAAAAGCCCTGACGTTTACGAGTAAAATCCTAATTTGGAACTTCGCTATCGCCAATAAGCCTCGGGAACACAAACTCAGCAAAAAGTACGGTCCTCCATTTGTGGTGCAGAAATGAACTAGTAGCGCAGATCGTGACCTTCAAAAACCAGCAACTGCGTTCTCAGGTCAACTAAAACCGTCATAACCGCTGCGATAATAGCTCGTTTATTAAACACTAACAGTGCTTGTTACATTTTGTTCAAATAATTTTATCGCTGCAAATTATTTTGCTGAGATTCAAACTGCATTTAGAGACATCCTCTCTAATCCGGAAACTGAATCAAAAATATTTACGGAACTAGGCAGACGGGGATTATTGCTGTTTGTTCTCAAACGTAGGTGATGTTTTCGATGTTTTCAATTAACAATTACTAAAGGAACATACGAGGAATAAAAAGAAGCTGCGTATTCTCGCGAAAATGGTTATGGAATCTTACACCGCACTAATATTGAATTTTACATTTTGCTGATTTGTTTGTTGATTCTGTTCGGACAAACTGTTCGGATGAACATTTTGTTTATCTGAACATTTAGTTCCCTATCGTATTTAAATTAGTTTGCACTTACTGGTTTCGGTGGTTAAAAAGTTAGTAAACTACCAAAAACGATCTAGAAATTTTTAAGTTACTCAATAAATAAATTTTCCCTCAGATAACTTTTTAGTTAAAGAACTCAAAGAAATCACAATCGTTCATATTTATTGTACGAAAATATACAGAAATTTTACATTAAAATTTTCTACATTAAAAATTAATGAATAGTTTTACTCGTGTGGGTTATTTCACTGACTTTACATAATGAAATGAATGATTTTTGCAGCTATAAATTCTAGAGTACTCTCAAACCAAGGAGGACCACATCTGAGTAGTATGTGCGTACAGCACATCAGCGTACGTATAGGAACAACGTCGCGTAACTTCTAGTTCAGAGTGCCCAACCACCGTGGCAGGAGTTATCGTTCTGGTGTTCTACCTGCACATCCGTCCCATTCTGCTGGGTGCTTTTGCGCAGAACGGTGCGTCGTTTCTGTATCCGAGAGTATTTCGATATTTATGTCCCTCCTCAGCTGCATCAAATTTGAGGATATTGCAACGTTGCATGTTTTAAACGAAAACTCTGTCTAAACAACGCTTATGGTTTATATCCCTCTGAAATTGTTTTTGTTTGTTTCCCATTCATGTTGCAATCTTTTCGGTGGAAATTTTTCGTTTAAGTGTTTTTCTTTGTATTCTTGAAATTTTCAACTATAAAGGAGCTGGGCTTCAAGATGAAAAAAAAGCTGTTTCTTCGCCTTAAATTGAAATAACTTTCGTCCACTTTCGCCCTCATTGTCGCTTTAATGCAAATTATCTCAGGCCCCGAAAATTATTTGTAATTGAATTCTGTCCACGCTCTCATCAAAACGATCACGCAAGTGAGTTTTGCAAGTTGGTAATTTCAATTCCCTTCTACGAGGCTGTGAACATAATTTTTTGTACAAACTTGTGTTAAGAGCCCACTCATTATATGACATCACAGCCTCTAAACAGGCATGTCGCAGAACATCGTTTTCTTCTTGGTCTAATATTCATTAAACAACGAGCGAGCTCCAGAAAAATTGTGTTCCTATAACGATGACAAAAAATGCACCATTTTTCTCGTTAGCGGATCTTGGATGCGCGATTAGCCGTGGCTTCCTGGATATTGTGGTCGATGTCGCTAATAAAACGCGGCTGTGGCGCATCTAATCGTTCATGGCATAAAATGCCAGCATTAATTCGACTTAAAATTAAACGGGTAGGAATGTTGAACGTATATAATTAATTGAATTTGAAAACACGACGTTCAATGAAAGGAAATCAATACTAATCAAATGCCTAAAACATATATTTTTCCACTATTTGCACTTTGAACCGTGTATAATTAGTGACGATGGATTGACATCATTTCTCGTATCCATTCCTGGATACGAGAAAGTGCGTCAAATTGAGACCACTAAAAAATCTTATCACAAGCACTTACATTATCCTAATAATTCACTAAAAAATTTATTGGTATAAAAAATTTCCAGGAAATCATCTCAGAGACAACAAACTATTCCCGAATGCAAGATTATACATTGTACGCAACATATTCTTAATTAAATAATGAGTAGAAATAGAGCATTTCGGATGTAATTCAATGACTGCACGACCATTTAAACAATCATTACCAATGCATAATGCAACACTCACCTCTGAATGCTAAGATATTTCAATGCTAAAATATGTCATCTAAGAATAATAACGTGACCTTTGCCTCGACCAGCCAACATGCATGACTTCTTTTCCAGTTCCCTTCAGGTTTGATTGCCATGCAGCTACAGAACCATAAAAACTTTTTCCCTCACTGTCAGAAAAAATATGACCCTGGCTAAAGTTTCGAAATTTTCTGTTGGGATTTGCGGCTCAGCCGCGGCCACCTCGCTGGGAGATTTGTGGCGCTGGGACTTGATTGGGTCAGAGGACGCGAGCACAGAGCAGGCTGGGAGATGATTACAGAGCAGGCTGGGAGATGAGGGCAAAGAGAAGGCTGGGAGATGAGGGCAAAGAGAAGGCTGGGAGATTATTACAGAGCAGGCTGGGAGATGATTACAGAGCAGGCTGGGAGATGTGTGCACAGAGGAGGCTGGGAGATGTGTGCACAGAGCAGGCTGGGAGATGATTACAGAGCAAGCTGGGAAATGAGAGCAAAGAGAAGGCTGGGAGACATGATCACAGAGCAGGCTGAGACATGCTCAGAGCAGGCTGAGACAGGCTCAGAGCAGGCTGGGAGACGTGCTCCGAGCAGGCTGGAAACGTAAGCACAGAGCAGGCTGAGGCTGGTAGACGCTCAGCAACAACCCCTACAATCACCAGCGTAGTCGATGTCATTCTTGGTCATGAAATGCTTTCCCAGCGCCGCAGCAAAAACAGACTTTTGAACGACGACTTTGAGTGAATTTTTATCTAATTTGTGATCAATTTTACTGCGAAATCATGCGTTTTTAAATTGAATCGAAAAACTTAGAGCGCTTAAATTTTCTTAAAACTTTTTTGACTATAAATTCAATCCAGTTTAGCAAATTATTCGAAGTGTTTCGCACTGCTAAAACTCATTAAAATGAAACAGTCATTAAAGAAGGCAAAGTCCAAAGCATTTGACATGAACACAAAAGAAGTATTGTGAACAAGTCATGCGCACGGGGCTCTAATGAAGCTTCTTAATTAAAGAGGAAAATACGTGGCTGTAATTCGCGGTACACGGAGCTTGTAATGCGACATTCCTCCTAAGGTGCGAATTTCCCACGGGAAATTCAAATATCCTGTCGGAAAATTTCAATGAATTTCACCGGACGCACGTACCTGCAAAGCCTTGCAATTGGCAACTGGGATAATATTTCAATATGTCCGGTCAAATGAAGGCATTTTGCAAGTCCAGCGAGAACAAATAAATTCGGTGCCTGAGATAAAATGAAATGGTTTCAACAAAGGAAGCTTGAATTTTGTGATTGCAATATGGCGTTTCCAAAGATCAAAGCTAAATAATTGATCAAAGTAAAAGTGTAACGTCAAGATCACTGCCGGTACTCTTACGAAATTGGTTTCGTTAAAACATGAGTGTCGTGGAGTCTCCTGAGTTATTAAGCATCGAATCGAACCCTAATGAGCATTCTATCTATTAATTTTATATCCTTTAACTGGCCCTTATTTTTTTAAGGATCTTTCGATTCACTGTCAGTAACACGTAAAGTGATAATTATGTAACTTTAATATTCATTCTTTGATTTGATAAGTCGATGAAAATGAAGAAACAAAAGCAAACTTTTCCACCAAAGTAACCATTTCCGGACCTGCAGCTCTCCTCAGCAGCCCCCAGCACGACACGTGCTGTAGGCGCCGTCTCCACGCCTGCATCTTCCTCCCACAGCTCGGCGAGCTTCACATTAGCCCGCAGCCTTTGAAGTCGCACCGCATCACGCGCTCCGCCACTTGTGAAAATGCTGCCCAATTATGTCAGTCGTGTTGCTCATCAGTGTAAGACGCTCCCCTTAATGGCTAAAAAATCGATGCAGGGGTCTGGGGTGAGATTAAATCCTGCGATATCGGCGACTCTTCGTAGCAAAGTGCATTCGCTCATCGCAGGCTTTTTGTTCACCACGCTCATAGGACTCATGGGATGAATAAAAATTTACAAAATTGAAGTGAGGGAAGAGTTACGACCTCGTGTGATCTTTTGATTACTAATTTTTGATGCCGTTGAATGGTTCTGCGTACAGAATTCACCTCTAGAAAATAATACATCAATAGAACTTTCTCGCTCTGGTAAGTTCTATTACGATTAAGTCTAAAACTAATTCAGTGGTCGGTTGAATAATTTTGAATTTTCAATAGTCACTCTTATAATTCAATTTCAATAACAACAACGCTGTGGAAATAACGAAATTTATTTTCAAATCGGTCTTTCATTTGTATTTGTTTGCTTCATTTGTTGTTGAATGCGTCTAGTGGATTTATCTATGCGATTTCTTCGGTTCATGACACAAACCATGAGAATTTTCCTCCGCCATCAGAACTTAGTATATTACAATAATCATATGGCAGGAACCAACAGTCATGTCTTGTAAAGAAATATATAACGCAAAGTCATTATACTTGTAGCGAAGGCATAATCTATTCACGTGTTCGGACTCGGCAAAAATGAAGCTAATAACCAGCAAAACGAGGCCGTACGTCACTGCAGAACAAGACCTGGCTCATGGCGCTGGCCACAATAATGCCATTAGTTTTGATACACTCATGACCATGCGAAGGCTGAAGGCAGGAGCGTATCGAATGTAGACAAAATTGTGAGGTTTTACGGCGGTAGCAATGAAATTAATAAATGTGGAAGCAACTTCTGGAGACCGTCGTGAAAAGTAGATTTTCTCGAAAAAGCGTGGCTGTGAATACAGGTTGGCAACTACATCGCGTTTTCAAATCCCCAAAAATCTTTGTATAGTTCTATCATCCTTTAAACACATTTATTGACCTTAAAGACAAATACAATTTTTTACCAGTGCACAACTGCTATATATATTTAAGCCTCCTAATGAACGATTGTAAAACAGACTAACAAAAATTCTTACGAACTCCGGATATATGGCAAAATATCCAAGACGGATCTATATTTAGGAAAAAATTATTGCAATATCAGAATTGAAAACCAGTATTACTTTAATTTAAATCGCAGCATATCCTAATCCATAGGAATAATTATCTGTTGAGAGACATTTTCTGTTGTTGGAGAACTTTGAATCATTGTTACATGCACATTACACATGTATACAATAGGTTATGTTTTATTAAAAAAAACTTGTTACGCATTTGCTAAAAGTGGGATTAAGATTCACGTTTATCGTTACATTAATTAACGTTGCCGATGTCACCCAATTTGGTGTATTAATTGAAATCATTTAAATTATTATCTACTGTATTTGTAAACCCATTAATTAATAATTAATATGTGGCTATCATTGAATTGACAATTTTTTCTTGACACAACTATAAATATGTATAATCAGATTTAACTTATTAAATTTGATGACCTATTGAAGATTTCAGTTAAGATAAGGTTCATCCTACAGGCTCCCGTAACACTAGAAACCATGCAGGTATGTACTTCACTTTCGGTTTGTTTTAAAATAACTCCATGCTTAATTGTTGGAAAAGTGAAATAAAAGTATTCTATTCGCTCGTTGTTTGTTTTCAATTTAAAAGAGAATGACTCAATACGATCGCTGTTTGTTGGGAAACCGTAAAGGAGAGTACTCAATTTGCTCTCTATATATGTGCCCAGTAAAAAAGTTACTTTATTCACACTTTACGCGTAATAATATCCCTCTATTCCAGCTCCGTCAATCTTCTTGTTGCCATACTTTACACGTAATAATTTCCCTCTATCCGAGTTCCGTCAATAAATTTCTTGTTGCCATACTTTACACTAACAATTTCCCTCTATCCGAGTTCCGTCAATAAGTTTCTTATTACCATACTTTACATGTAATAATTTCCCTTTATCCGAGCTCCGTCAATAAGCTTATTGTTGCCATAATTTATCCATCAAAATCTGACAGCACTCTAGCCTCGACGCCGAGGAGAGCCTTATGTCAAATTTTCATGCTAATTACGACGCACTTCTTTTAACTTCATTAAGCTGAGTCCACAGACCTCCATTGTTTGTATTATACTTTCTTAATTAAGCCTGCGAATATTGTGATTAGGATGGAACTCTGGTCGTAATTTCATGTCCATTCTCTATTTCGTGGGGAGGAATGTAATATTGTTCTAATTTATTGTTATATACAAGGATATAAAGAAAAGCATTGCCGAAATATACAAATGCATTTATCATTTCTTAAAGCATTTGCTTTGGTAATTATCTAGCAATTACTCGATTAGTTATTTAAACGGAAAAAGAGTTTTGTATTGCACTCGAGTTTCCTAATGTAGAAGCGTAAGAAATGTCGTAATAAGATACGACATCCCGACGTTGATTAGCAAGCCTAAGCCTCTTAGCTTTCATACAACATGCAAAGTTAATAACGTGGAAAACCGAGAAAACATTTTATGAATTATGACCATGAAGTTTCGAATGGAGTCATTTGCATTTCACTTCAAAGTTTGCTCCGTGAGAGTTTCCAAGCTTAAACTTAGCGCATTTAATTAGCCTTTTTAGAGCTTCAGAAATACATGCGTTAGTGTTGTACGTCCGAGCTACCAGAACAAAGTAGCGGATGAGATGAAAAACAATTTAATCATACCATCATGTCAGTAAAAGACTTCTGTAGCATTTAATTCCTGTTTTTGGCGTATGCAGAGACGCGTGACAACATGAGTGAAGTTAGTAATCCTGTACAAACACATTTGTTCAACACATTTTCAGAATTAAAAAAAATTATTGCTTTTAACTGAGCCATTAAATACCAAAATTATCTTCAAAATCACTAAAAAAATTGCTGTCAAGGTTTCGAATAAATTTAGAATTTTTCTGCAAAGATTCACTCTCATATTGTGCAAATCTTTGGATGCAGCAAAATAAGTGAAAATGAGGGCCCCGGCTTATAAAATTCGAATTGAACTGTTCTTTTTGACTACCTGAATTGTCATCATTTTTCTCCTAGTATACATATTTTATTACCTTGTGTCACTACAATTCATGAAGTAGCATTCGATATATCGGGAGAACAATATTTTCTGCATCAATCAAATTGTCAAAAAAGGTAAAATTTTCCGAAAACAATGAAATTAAGTCTTTTTTGAAAATGATTTTCACTTCTTCAAGTGAAGTAGTACAAAACTTGAACTGAATTGGCTGGAACTGTACCTGCTTTGGTTTTTGCGTTTACTCTTCATGTCTGATCCAACGTTATTTATGAATAAAATTGATATAGCGCTGTCAAACGAATTTTTTGTTTTGGTGCCTCAGGAAGCGGGCGAGTATAGACCCATTCATCGTACAGCCATCATTATGCATGTAGATAAAAGCTACGTGCAACTCAACACCAGCTGATTCATTTGAATCGTTGTCACCAGGAGTACTTTGCTTTCGCTAACGTTTTATGTGGATAGATTATAAATTCAACTCAATCAATTTACGTTTATGATGAAGGGCAATAAGTTTTACAATAATTATAAAATAAATTTCCGAATAAATAAATTTATTTTAAAACCTTATGCAATTCTGTTTATATTTTATCCGTATAAATTAGCAGATGGTCGCTAAATAGAGATGGAGGTGAAAGATCGAAGATTGCATACAGACAAAAGCCTATTCAGACATGAATTGAACAAACTTCGGTGAACCTCAATCTACAAAATTAAAATGAAACAAAAAGGTTACTTCCAATAACAGAACTTGGCCATTTGGCTTCAATGAAAAACAAACAAGTATTTCTCGAAACATTTATTCTCTCACAACGTCCTATTGGACTTGCCTCAACGGCTGATCGACTGGCTATACACACGTAACTTTATGCAGTCTAACTCTCTCTTAACTCGAGCAGACTTCCATCTGTTGCTACAACTTAAGTTTATTCACTTTGAGCAGAAGAAGGGTTCGTGGGATACGAGTTTCGAATTCTAATGCAACTAAACTTTGGCTGTTGTGTTTTCGTCCACCACGAGCAGTGCGCACAGCAACTGTGAAACGTAAACGTGTTCGTTGTCGTTCTTGGTGCGTTCCTCTCCAGACTTTGCACAAAATTTCTTGAGGCGTCGGAGAAATTACCTAACACATTGAGTATTTCACGCGTCTGTCTACTGATGATAAATAAAAAAATATGCGCTCTACGAACAAACTCTAGCTCATTGATGTTCGTAGATTATTTCCAGGCATGCATTAAAGAAATATTAGAAAGATAATTCGGGAAAAGTAGTATAGTCATCCATGATTTTTATACACTAATGTTTTCTTATTAGTATTCATGATCTTTCCGTACTGGTGTACGAAAATCCGTGTTTCATATAAAAAGAAATTTTGACCATGAGACGATTTATACGTTAGTCATCTAATTGTGTTTAATTCGAAGTGTGTGCAATGTCGTTAATAAAAACGACAGTCTATATGGCAACTTAGCTGCTAATCCACCAACATAACTGTAAAATAGTTAGTAAGCGGAACGAGCAAGCAGATACAAACCTAACTATAAATTAAAATATCCACATAATTTCAGTACTTTTTAACAGGTTCACTTTTAATACCTTGAAATACGGTTAGCTCGTGTGACATTTTTTGCTGTTTGCCTTAACGATCGAAGCGCTAATGAGCGCCCAAGACACACACGTTTTCAACATGGTTTTTGTTATAGGTATTAAATACTGGATATACCCATTGCAATTCAACAGCAGCACGACCAACGGAGGAACGAATATTTTTACTGAAAGCCGTCGTAAATTGAAAGTAAATTTGAAAATATGCAAACAATTATTTTTTCTTTATAGACTGACTTACTCTGCGGTTTAAAAAACGATTCATAATCCGTTTAAGCAACCCGATGTGAATATTTTGGCTGCCATGCATGAATCCCTACACTGCATGACCTTGGATTTATTATGTCCAAATTCATTAAATTTATCACGACACTTTTCGTCATTATTCAAGCATGTTTCTACTGTATAAAGTTATTGAGTTATTAGGAGTTATCTGAGTTATTTTGTCTGTCGCGTTATGTAGGGCAAGGCATGAGAGAAGAACCCTTTTAAAGGTAAGCTGATATAAGAGTACATGCACTCGGGAATGGAGTATAGTCTATATGTTTAGTCTATATGTCCATGAATAGTCTATATGTCTATAAATAAGAATATAGTCTGCATTACCATCTAGCGGGATGATTAGTATGAAGACCAGCCAGCCTCACACGACTTTGTCTGCTGACACATCGCCCAGCTTAGCAGCACCTGGAGCAGGGAATGCAGATCATGCAACTTAGCAGCACCTGGAGCAGGGAATGCAGATCTGATCGTGCAGCTTAGCAGCACCTGGAGCAGGGAATGCAGATCGTGCAGCTTAGCAGCACCTGGAGCAGGGAATGCGGATCGCTACTTCATTCCGGTCAGCTGTTGCACAGCGCGTCGGCGGCTAATTACAGATGTTTTACCACAAACACTCCGAGAGAAGTCGATGCAAGTATTGCTTAATACGCTTTCAAAAAACAAATGATATTATTTATGACGTTTAAGGGGGGGGTCTACGTCAAAAAATGAAAAATATGATTTTACGTTGCTGGGCTCATTTTGCAGCTGCGGGAGAGGCGCGTACGTCGAACGCAGCAAGTTGAATTTATGCACGTGTTTTTTTAATTGATTTTAAGACTTCGGTATGCATGTGTGTGTTCTAGTTTTTGAGCGACGTCTGCGCATGATGGTGCCCTCTATAAGAGTAGTAGGCGATGGGAGAGACTAGAATAGATTATCAAGCGAATTTTTAGTCTATAATTCATTTTTGATCTATCCATACTCATTTAGCTCTCCTGAACAATTCAAATCACCATTTGTCATCTCATTTGTCATCTCATTTCTTTAATTTTTAAGCTACAACGCTGCTTAACTTTAAAGGAATATCTAGCTGCTCTAGAATTGTTTTTTCTGATTTATCAATAGTTTAAATTATATGTTGATAAATGGGGGTGAAAGAAAAAGTCCTGTAAAAAATTAATTAGGAAAAAAGCTCATAGATTCGCTACATTTCATACCGAATGATATATTTCTCGACGTTGTAGCACGTAAATTGAATGTGAAGATTTTTAAAAAGTCCCTCTTTTTCCACTTTCTGTGCATCTCACGTTTTCCTTGATTTCTTGAAAAATTCATACGAACAAAGATTTCTTGTATTCGTGTTTTACATATGTAAATGAAGTTTCAGATATAGCAGCCAGTATATACATGAATTTCCTTTAGACGTAGATGACCCCTTTAAACCTTTTAGATTCTGCTGCCCAAATACGCTTTCAAAACAAATGAATTTTTTCTGAAGTTCGAAGCTTCCACTCCTGCCCTAATACGCTTTCAAAATGTGTTGATTTTATTTATAAGGTTTGCAACTTTATTTCTCTTCGGCACGAATACCATTTCAAAAACAATTTATTTATTTCCAAGGATTGAAACATTCTGGCCCTGGTTTTTAACATGGTAAATTCAACTGAACAGTGAATAAAAATGTCAGGACCTATTCATAAGCATTTCATTCACTAAGATATTGATGAATAGTTCAATGAAAAAAATGAGTGTGTAAAACTAAACAGTCCTGCATGCTGTACTATACGAATGCATTGTGTATCGATTAAATTGCGAAATTCGCCTTGCAACTCAACGCCATAGATTAGAACGATTTACGTGACGGAATATAGAAACAAGTTGTTTTATTTTAACCAAGCGCAATTTTTAACACGCGGTCCCATTAGAAACTTGATTGATGCCACACAAACCTTCATATAAATATGCCTTTGTATATATATATATATAGCTGTTGTACTGATTTATGTGTGCGTCGTTATATGTTACTTTACCAAAATTAATTTTCTGCGTGCTATATTCATTACAAAAAACTCAGTTTATATTTTAATTTTGCATCAAAGCATCAAAATTATATTTTGTCTAAAGGATAACTCTATGTCGCCAAAGTAACGCAATAATTTTATTTCTGAAAATGTTTGATATTCCCACAAGAAATATATTTTAATCATTATTCGCTTTCTGAACGGTGAAATGTCATTTAATAATGACTTGAAGAATGTTTCATGAACAAATTTCAGCTTGGTAAACCAAAATACTTTATCGTTCTAATATCGTATAGTGCTTTCGCCACAATACGAGCGAAAACTATCACTGAGGAAAATTAATCGGTCAAACTGTCCTAGTGACACACTTTCCTACCCACGTACCAGCAGAGAGCGGACGCAGCACTGACGTCATTTAGCAGGACATTTATGCCAAGATATCTTAAGGGAATCTAGACCGTGTGTTCAAATGGCGAGGATTGGCTTGATTTGATGTCGCAGGTACGCTGTACTTTTGATTGCGATACCGCCTAAAATATCTGTTTTTTTTTCTGTGACGCATTGATCCACCTATCCTTAAAATTATAGGTGTATTAGATTCCAGATGTGCTGTGTTCTTAATGCGGTGGCGCACAGAAAAGCAAGCTTTTTTGTACGGCGCTGCATTACCATTAGCCTGCGCATCAAATTACGGGTTTACTATAGTACCTGTATAACTGAAGCATGGCGACATATAAGCTGGCGACAAGTTTCCCCATGGGAACACATCTCGTACGCATCAGCAAAAGAGCTGCATTTTGATGAAATAAATCTTCAATAGATTCTCTACAAGACCTTAGAAAAAATCTTCACTTTTATAAGTATTCTTCCGAGAATATTCAGATCGTCTCTAAAGCGCAGTCTTGGAAGTATACAGTAAGTTTATGACGCTGAAATTAGTCGACCTGCATTCATTTGAATAATAATGTGCACTGTATGATGCGGTAATAATGAATTTGTGTCCTTCAACATATCAACATATCAAATATACTCATTTAGGTTTTCTCTTCCTAAGAACTTAAAGACACTATTTCCACTTTCAGTGCAGATTAGCTGCCAAAACTTTCAGCGCCATTTCTTGTGACAGCTTGTTATGAATTTCGTTTGGTATTTATCCAAATATTTCTAAAAATATAAGCAATGTTCATTGTAAATTTCAAGCTTTTTCCAAAAAATGCCTGATGTAATGAGAAAGTCTTGATGACCACTATTTAATCACAATCAAAGTGGAGCTTTTTCGCCGTTCCTGGCTACACAGCAGTCGGCCGCGTGCAGCCTGGACATCAAAGCTCGAGTTACCTGAAAGCTTTTCCAGAGCATTTGATCACAAAAGATTCCACGATCTCATCGAATTTTATTCGTACAAATGTTGAGAGAAAAAAAATCAATTTATCGTAAAGAAGAAGGCAATTTATCGTAAATAAGAAGGCAATTTATCGTAAATAAGAAGGCAATTTATCGTAAAGAATAAGGCAATTTATCGTAAAGAAGAATGCAATTTATCGTAAAGAAGAAGGCAATTTTGAGATCGGGAAGTTTAGCAATGCAAGATCGCTGGATTTGAAATTCATTCGTTTGCCTCAAAATTGCACCTAATTAGCCAAAAAAGCAGAAAAATATCTGGAAGTGGATAAGTATCACTGATTGAGCGAGAACTGAATTCATAATTAGTTTGAATTGGTGCATGCAACCTGCTAAAGTTCGACGAAATTCGCAAAACTGTGACGAGTGTTTTAATCCAATTTGCGAATTACTGACCGTACACTTTGTTTTTGTCGTTTATAGTTATTCAGAGTGATCATAAATTTAGTTAAATGTTATTTTTCTTGTTCAATTTGGTTTGTCTGCAATGAAAGTGTCGTAAGTGAAAGCTTAGGTGGTATATTTAGAGCTTTATTCAACATGAACGCGACATCCTGAAAAAATTACACTATTAAAAAAACAGTAACACGACAACGTGATGGGAATATATTCATATGTGAATATCTTACACATACAGAGACTAATTAAAAATGCTTATGAGGAAAACAGCGATTAACGTACAATTCTAATAATAGTCGTTAGTCCGGGAGCGAAGTCACTTACTAGAATAAGCTACATGTAGTACGGAATACGATGTACATGTGAGCGCTACAACAGAAATTTTGCGACAGAAAGTGTTACTGAAATGAAGTTATATCACAAAAAAGTGATAAAAATTATTGTCTAGTCAAACATCTGAACATATAAGTGAAAAGTTAAAAAAAAATTTCATTTGTTTACCTTCTTCTATTTCAATAATCTTAGGTTCTGGTGCATGCAGCTTCGTAAGTTATAAGGTGAAGCGGATGACAATATATTTCTAGTTATTTCTAGTGTAATTATTACATGTGCTGCATTTGATATTGAAGTGATATAAATTGCCACTATAAATGTATGCAAATGAGCATCGTTTCAATCATTTATTATTGAGCTCCGATTGCAGCAAGATAGAGTTTAGTTCAATTTATATTAAATAATAATACATACATTCGTCTAATTTACAACGAAACTGGCGGGTAATTCCATCAAGGTCTGTAATTTGCGGATTAATTCTGGAGCCTCGCAACCTAGTCCGGCAATTGTGATGCAGTCTAATATTGGACGGCAGGTAATGCTTACAGTGCAGAATATTCATCAGCCTCGTCCCTTGCCCCTCAGCGGCTTAAGCGCATCCAACCCCCCATGAATGTGGCTTAAGCCGCTTACTAAGCCTTGCAAGGCACCACACTTGCCTGATAAGCTCCTAATGTCTTGACTTTCCACGCCTGTAAACAAATGCGATTTTACAGCAAAAAATATTCTACTGACGCCCGTGTCTTTCTTTTCCGTCGCGTCTCGCGAGATACGGAAGCGAAAACTCACAGTTTTGAGGCAGGAGTTGCGTTCTGTTGAACGCCACGGGTAAGAATTATTCCGTCAGAAAAATGAATTAGTTGCATAGTCTAAAAAGCGACACACTTCCTGTACGTAGCACTGATACGCCCTATTGACGGGCCAAACTTAATCAGGAGGATCCAGACGGGAAGAAAAAGTGTATCATTACGTGGATCAAGTCCCGCTAACTTCTCTGAGTGTTACTTTAATGTGTTTATCGAATACTGCGTGCACGCAAGGGAGGAGAAATAGGCAGTGTAAATTAAAATACAATGTCAACTGAAATAGTATTTGATTTAAACTTATAAAAAGCGTAGAAAATGAAATATTTCTCAGAAAAATCGAATGAAATACAAGTTTAAGAATTAAATGCGGACAATAAATAGCTTTCAGTACATATATTCTTTCAGCCTGACTGATTTGCTAATATTTTTGCCACACTGATCCTTACAATTCAGGCACATTGCTCAGGCAAAGCAATAGATAATTTGGCCTTTAATTTTTATCCTCCTGAAGTTGCTTTAAATTCTGAACCCGAAGAGATCAAGCTGAGGACGTTTTCCCTATACGCCCGCACTTTCCTATCAAACCAAATTTTGCCCGGGATTCCGGATTTTACGGATAATTCATTCATAATTCATTTGTAAACTAATTGGGAAACAACAAATGCATGCTGCTTCTTGAAGATTTCATCCCACAATGTGTTGAAATAATGATATAATAGAGAGAGATATTGAAGTGTAATACATGAGTTTAGCAAAGTGTAATACATAAGTTTAGCAAATAATCGAACTTCCAATTCGAGTGTGTGATAGAAGATGCAAGGAACAATATTCATTATTTACCTTCTCTCTGAACACAAAAATTCAGAAACTTATTGTAAAAACGTCCGCGTGCACAACACTTCGCTAAAGTACTATATTAATATGCGAGCATATAACATTCTTCTTTTGAGGTGTCACTGCACCGCGTCGGATGCTCCTGAGGATTATCAGTCATCGTCTGATACTCCTGAGGCTCATCAGTCATCGTCTGATACTGCTGACGCTTATCAGTCATCGCCTGATACTGCTGACGCTTATCAGTCATCGTCCGATATTGCTGACACTTATCAGTCATCGTCTGATATTGCTGACACTTATCAGTCATCGTCTGATACTCCTGAGGATTATCAGTCACCGTCAACATCACTCGTCACCAAGATGTTTCGTCTTCTTACTTGCTCTATGATCAGCAAAATGGGAAGTCGTGTTTTTTACTACAATTACTACAGCTGCTGCGGTATGTGAGGTTAGTTCCGTAACAGGGAACATTTTCGAAACCTTGCGAATTTATTTGCATCGCACGTATATGGATTGTTTTATATGTGAAATCAAAATTAAAAATGGATTCTCAATAGGATTAAATTGATGCTCAATTCTTAAAGAACTGAAGGAATTCAAATTTTCAATTCTTGCTGAGTGCTCTCGTTGAATATCGTTATTTTTAAAGTACCTATATCCATCACAGAGTAACCCTTGTGACCGACGGAAGTGTGCTTCATTTCCACTCGTTTGCAGACTATTCTGGATTCGTTCACGCAGCAATAGACATTATTATGTGTCATGATGATGATGTGACAGACAGAAGGCTCGTTATCATCAACTTCCTGATGGCCTGCACCTCAGTGAGCCTTGTCTAAATTGCTTTTGCGTGGATCAGCATAATGCGATTTTGACCAGGGAAAAAGTGCATTAGTACTATCCCCGTTCTCTGCTCGTGCTGCCAGTAAACAAGTGTGTCTCTGTTTAGATAATATGACCCATTCACTTTTCTGAGTATGACCAACTACGAGATGAAACGTAGACACAAACTGCCTTCATGTACGCTGGGTCTCCGCGCAAAAAAATATTGCGTTTGCAATAGTGTATTTTAGAATAAATTGCCTAATATAAATGCCTCATATAATCAATTTTATGATCTTATTGTAACGAAATATCAAATTAACTTTAATAATAGTTGTTATTATATGCATTTCCGCTGTCAAGGCATAAACTCAGAAGAGAAGCAATTGGCCGGGTAAGGAAGAGGAAAGCTACGGGAAACTTTATTTAAAGTACGAATCAGCTCTAGTTTAGGTAAGGTATTCAACCTGGGCAAGGATTTTTCTTAACTAGTATGATTTAGTCATGTTGTGCGTTAGGACATCCTAATTTTAGCACAAATAATTGGAAAAATTTACTAATGGTGCCAAAAAATTAAAAAACTGGACAATTCACATAGACTCCATAAAAGGTGCAACTAGAATAAACAAAAATATTTCCCGTAATTGCTTGGTCTTAAGTGCCAATGCAGTGCTAATGTCTTAATTGCTTGGTCTTAAGTGCTAATGTAGTGCTAATGTCCTAATTGCTTGGTCTTAAGTGCTAATGTAGTGCTAATGTCCTAATTGCTTGGTCATAAGTGCTAATGTAGTGCTAAAGTCTTAATTGCTTGGTCTTAAGTGCTAATGTAGTGCTAATGTCTTAATTGCTTGGTCTTAAGTGCTAATGTAATGTGTTGGACAGTACGTGTGCAGTCAACCCTTGCTGAACACGAGCCTGGTATAAAAACTTTCTGCTTGAATCATAGGTATAGAAAATATGATCTGATGTCATTTGTTATATAATATAAATCTTTGTGTATGAATGTCTATGACTATGAATCTCCGTGCATTTATTTAAAATTGACTTACAAACCCATTATTTTACATTACGAAATCAGCATTATAATTTTTGGTTTATTATTCTAAAATTTACAAAAAATATTCAAATAGGTTTTACTTACGTGTTCGTGGCAATAGCAGAACATGACTCAAATTTTCATATTAATATAGTTGCAACACCGATTCCATGCAATAGAGGGTTACTTCAGACTCGGGTAGCTCAATTAGAGTATCGATGATTCAATACTCAGATGATCGAGTTTCGATGATTACATATAATCATCGATAATGTAATATATAATTACAGTATCGATATATATCGATTAGAATATCGATATTCATTCCGAGCTGATCGCGAATAATTTCATTAAATGTAAAAAATATGTTTGCAGCAGAAAACGCATGTCATGAAACGAAACAGAAGTTGGGACGAAGCTAGTAAATTGATTGAACTTTTCGCTTATTCATGAATTTTTATCTATTCTTATTTAACAGTGAATATTGCAGAAAGTTAGTGAAGCTTAGAAAGTGTTCTTGAACGTTCAAATATTGTCTAAGAACCTTCGTGAAATTGTTTCTGCGCAACCGAAGTCTTCAAAATTGAAGATAAATCGAGAAATTATGTTATACAACATCAATTCGATAAATTAAAATTAGAACTGTATAATGAATAGAATAAACAAATTGAATTAAACTCTGATAAAATTGAAATCAGAGCACTGGTAGTGGATGCAATTATGTTTTGTATTAATTATATGTACTAAATTATGCACAGGTTCTCTCTGAGGAGTTAGGCCAACGCAACCGTTCTTATCACCAAATCAATGGATGTATGAGAACTAACAGAATGTGAGTAATGTTTCATACATGACATTGATAAATAATTATCAGTTTCATTAAAATTTGTATTCATTCCGAAATTCGCTGAGTGAGGAGCATAATTTTGAAAAATATACAATTTCAAATTCTTGCCTGCGTCCAATTAATTGTTCATAAGCTTAACAAAATTGTCGATCAAATTCTAGAAAAATTTTAATGTTTAAGTGCAAGTTTAACCTATAAACATTTAAAACATTTAAACCACCAAATATATTATATCTTACAAATGAGTTGAATTAATAACGAATCGGGGTTAAAAATTCCAGTTTTTCTGCAACGCTGAGCAGCACTTGTGAGTGAAGCACACTTCATTAGCCCTGCTGCCTCATTGTTTCGAATTATGTTACACATAAATAATGACTGCCTAGTACAACGCTCCTCATCATCAACAACCATATGAAATCTTGTTAGTTGCTGATCATCGTGGCCTAATAAGGTTTCCTAATTTATCGATAGAGAAATTATAATTATTCACACTTAATGCTGGCATAACTTATTCATGGTGATCCAACTCCTATAATTTATTCCAATTTTTTACATTCTTTGTATGTAGCCAGATCAGGTTCCGTGAATTACGTGACCTCGGCCATTTATGTTGGTAATCAGGGTTTTTACAAGGAGGATTACTGTGCGATGGTTTTCAGCACTAGTACTTTTTCCTTTAGGAAAACTCTTTTCTGTCGCTGATGGTGATGTGTTTATCTCTGCTTTTCTCTGTTACAAGTTTATTGTTTGCATTCCCTCCCATAACGGAGTGTTCGCTGGTTAGGGGATGAATCCATTCAAGTTTTGGTTAGCTATAATCGGATTTTCACTTTCTTTGCGCCCCTCAAAACCAAAGTTCTAAATTTAAGTAACCCACTCTCCTCGTCACAGGTAATTCCAAAGCTGATCGTCACTGATTATACCAAATTGATGCTCGTCGTCTTAAATTGACACAGTTTAGTAAATTCTGTTTTATTAAAATGAGTATTATTATTAAAACAGTATTATTATCGGCACTAAGTTCACATTAAATTTTCACTGTAAAAATATTCATTATGATTTGACTAGAAATTATCAAATTTTAACATAGAAGCTTAGAAATAATCAAGTTATTATGTAATAAATTCCAGTTAATTCCTAAGTTCAGTTTAGTGAGAATCAACACGATAACTCAGACAGGATTTCAGAACTTCGCGATCTCATCTCACTGAGGTCGCCCCGGCGCAGCGCCAACGCCTGATATGGCGTCAAATTTAAAATGATTAATGAGTCGGGGATATTATGGCCTTCCTTTCGTCCCCAGCTGCGTACATTTGTTGGCGTAAAATAGCCAACATCATACAAAATTTTTCTGCTCTCTCCCTTTGTATTTTACTAATAGAAATTTAATCGCTACGGTTGCCGAGATATTGTATGTGAATAAAACTGTCTTTAAACCTATTTAACGACTTCTTCATGTCCTGATGGCACAGACAATGTCTATTCATTACCTGAAGTTTTCTCGAAGGGAGTTCCCTACAGTCGAGCAGTCAGATCGGGCAACTCTTACCTGTACTGCTTTTTTACTGTGTTGCTATTTATATTAAGTACAAAATACTACGATAATATTCACAACAGGCCGCAGTGCAATATATTATTCCTATATTCTCTTCCCTAACACGCAAAATCCATTGACCGATCGATGAAAACCCACTCGTCAGGTAAATCTCATAATCACTCATTCCTCTCAAAAAACCTAGATTCCTATAATATTTTTTTGTTGAAAAATTATGCGGCAGTAAACTATTTTATCTCATTTCTGCCCGCTCGGCAAGAATTTCACCAGAAGTATTTTCCCCAGATATTTTCGATAGGCAATTTTGAAATCCAGACAGCGCGAGGTCTGAGTTTTAGGGAGCCTGAGGGTCTTCCCCCAGAGCATTGTTGTGGTCTTGATTAATAACCTTCATTATAACTACGGCCGCGAGCTCCTGACGACTTTGCTAAGAGGATTGATGAAGTGGGCAGCGCTTCCCATGTGCCTTTAGACTTAATTAATTCTTCAGCGAGGCTCGAGTAGCTCGTCCATCACATAGCTACCGCGCGCTGCTGCGCCTCTGGAACTGCTCTGGCTCAAGCGCCGCTACCCAGTAAAAATTTACAGACGCGGCAGCTTCTGATTTGGATTACCAGAAGCTGGGGCGACTCTAAATTTTGTTAGGGTTCCTTTAGAACTGATGCTCCTTTCAACGGTGTCAACTGTCGATAATCTTAATTGACTTTGGTTGGATAAAAGTAGTGTTGTGATTTTCAGGTGGCTGAAGTGTCGTAATCAACCAAAGTGGTGCTAAAGCGTTGATGACACTCATGGTGATATTTATTTATTGATTATCATGTTCTGGGTTTTACTTTTCAATCGATATTAAATAATTGAAGGATTTTTCCAATTTTGGTCAACTTTTCCATTACTGAAACGTTTGTTCTGTCAATGATTAATTTGGTAACAGTTCCTATATCTTCGAAGAAAACTTTATTAATCGATGCAACTTATTTACGAAGAACTCTTTGAAATTAGGGATGTCCATAAAATTATCCTCCAGCCAAATGCCTCCCATATTTGAGTAAATCAAATTTAGAAACAAATACGATTAAATTTAATACAAGATTTTTAACGTACAACCAAACATCGTGATGTTCAATACGAAATTTCAGCCGATCATATCAAGAGAAGATTGAACGTAATCCGCAGATTATTTTATAACATTTTTCAAGAGAGTTCCTATACGATTCATTGAACTGAGGTGCTAATTTTATAGATAAACCGCATTCCTAATTACGAGTATGCTGAACGATCGCCCCCGGTCAGAACGGGTGTTCTCAACGGGCGTATTCTCAACGGGGGTCTCGAACGAACGGGTGTTTCTCTACAAAATTTTTGATCGATTATCCAAATCTAATTAATTTTTTTTAGTTCACGAGTAGAATACCTATAGCAAAACTTGATCGTCATCTTATCATTTTTATTTCCAAAACATTCGAAAGCGCGATTTCACTGCATTGTGGTTTTTGCACTAGTTGCAGCATTCAAGAGGAATTTCAAAGTGTGCTATAAGAACGAACAAGTTGTATGAGTGGAAAGGAAAGAATTAAATTGTAAAACTGAGCTAAGAATTTTAAACCTATCATACTTTTTCCATATAGCCTTCGCTTGATATCCGGCACTCAATTAAGATTACTTTTCAAAAATAATATACGTCATCACCTTTTTTCCTCATGAAAATGTGACACGATTAGTGTGATGCATATACTCGAAAAATCAATGAAGAGGATTTGCGCCGTTGATTAATGAGGGAAGCTTTCCGTGAACATACATATGTATAGTGAGTTCTAAGTAAATTAATGTAGGTTATGGGGAATATAAAAATAATTGTAGCTCTTCTTGTATAAATTAGCGCCCCATCAGTTGGGTTTTAATAAAATTTACGATAATGACTCTCCTGTGCGTCTAGCGAGAAAATAAAAATACTTTCCCTCTTTCACCTTTCACTTTGCAATGATTCTTATTTTGCCATTTCTCAAGAAATTAAGAAATTATTTATCAGCATCAAAATCTATGCATGCCTGATAACATCGGCTTTGAATTTGAAGTTCTCTCGCGTCGACTAAAATGAAACGAAGCTGTCTAGTCACCTCAGTCGTATCGTAATTTACGTTCGCATTCAGCTGGTAATACGTGGGGGCGCTAAAACACACTTATTCTCCGTTGTGTTGTGACTTGCACTCCCATTCGTCCAGTGATTCGTGAACAGCCAAAATACGTTATTTTCTGCATTGTAGTAACTTGCCATCGTTCTCGGCCGGTGATACGCACGCAGCAAAAATACACTTGTTCACTGTTGTGTTGTGACTGTCATGTTCGTTCGGCTGTTAGAACGTGAGCAGCCAAAAAAAACGCTTGTTTTCCACGTTGTTGTGACAGGCCTCCGCGTTCGGCTGGTAGAACGTGAACAGACAAAACACACTATTTTCTGCATTGTAGTAACTTGCCTTCGTTCTCGGCCGGTAATACGTAAGCAGCAAAAACACACTTGTTCACCGTTGTGTTGTGACTTGCCTTTTAGTTCGGCTGGTAGAACGTGAGCAGCCAAAAAAACGCTTATTCTCCACGTTGTTGTGACAGGCCTTCGCGTTCGGCGTGTAGAACGTGAGCAGTCGAAAAAAACGCTTGTTCTCCGTTGTGTTGTGACTGTCCTGTTCGTTCGGCTGGTAGAACGTGAGCAGCCAAAAAAACGCTTGTTCTCCACGTTGTTGTGACTTGCCTTTTCGTTCGGCTGGTAGAACGTGAGCAGCAAAAAAACGGTTATTCTCCACGTTGTTGTGACTTGCCTTTTCTTTCGGCTGGTAGAACGTGAGCAGCCAAAAAACGCTTTTTCTCCGCGTTGTTGTGACAGGCCTTCGCGTTCGGCTGGTAATACATGAGGCGCAAAGGGCTTCTTGTCCTAAAGAATTCGGGGCTTCGATTGGATTTTGTTTACGACTGACGGGCGGTCAGAGGAGGGCCGAGTGAGCGTCGAGACTTATTGCCTATGTCAAATAACATGGACTTTTATGTGATTTTTCCTAACGGAAACAGACAGCTGAAATACTGAATTTATTGCTAAAATTTTAGCTCCAAACATGCCAATGATCTAGAAAAATTTAGACTGACAAGCTTAACGTGGATAGGCGATTAATTACAGTTGGAAAATTGGCAACAAATTTGTTTGTTTACAATTCCTTTAATTTTAAGTATTAGAGAATTCAACAGTAGGGCTGGTTTCAGTTTATTCGCTTGATATTTTAAGATCTTTAAATTTGAATAAGATACTATAATAATATAATCAAAAATTAGAATAATAAGAAATTAAATACTGAAATTATAGAACATGATTGAATATCACTTCATTCTCTTGTTAAATTGTCAAAATGGGTTGTACAGATGGAGGTTCCTTTGTAGTATAGTGGGCAAGAGTCGTGCAATGCTTGTGGATGCATTCATCTGTGCAAAACGTTGTAAACAAACCCAGGTAAATTATTATCAACAGTATCAACCTTCATGTTCTCTAATTTTTTCGCTTAACAGTCGTTCATCTTAATATCATTAATCCCGTTACAAGCTTCACAGATTTGCATATCGGTACTTGCATCCCCCGTCACTACCCTCCTAGTCCCCAACCCAGACAATCATCGGAAATTATCACTACATTCCAACTGCTAATAAGTAAATTCAAGCTTCAAAAATATTTATTACAGAACTATCACGGTATCTTGTAATAATCCTGCCAACGAGAATTAACTCAAGTCATTATTTTTCCCCTTCAGAACCCTCGTGCAGGCAGCCCGGCTCACAAGGTCTGAGGGGTTCTGAGGGTCGAGCCTCTCGCGAGCTTCATGTGTGAACGACTTCAGCTGTTTAGATTCTATCAGTCTTATTTACAGGCGCAGTAATAATATCAGACACAGGAACACGCCCAACTAGGGAGTATATCTCCGTAGACTAATGTGCAGTGTTGCATCGAGCTTGCACGCGTCGCGCTGTACATGAAGCTACTACCAAAAACTCGTTAAGGTATCAAATATTACCGATTTATATTAGAGTTCTTATTGTGACGTTCTTTTCGTAATTGACGACATCAAAACTTTTTTTTTTCGAGATCGGATTTCGCGTGAGTAACGAACGTCGCATGTTCCTACGTACGTATAAGATGTATCTTGTAGTTGAGTGATTGTGCTGCAATGGCGTCAATTCTAGTCTCTCATACAATCAATTAAACCTTTATTTCCATGAAAATAACCTGAAAAATATAGGTTTTGTATTATCTAATTTGGTTTTAAGATATTTAAAATCACATATTTTGAAGTCGAATTTCTACTCTCAAATGATTTCAATGACAGTCTGCCAACAAAGCGAATAACCAAGTAGGCTTGTTCATGATGATCAGCAGCTGCGAATTAATTTTGAGCGCTAGAATTTCCACATTTTCAAAACTATATTAATTAAGCGACTTCACCTTCATATGTCTGATGCTGCAATATTTTTAATCCACGGGCAGGTACCACAATTTACCAATAATTTCTGTTTGGTGTCTTCCATGTTTTCCGCGATATTGAGTTCACCTACGATGTCCACAAGAGCTAATGAGCTTCACTAATGACGTTCATCAGTACAAGCGTTCAAACAAGCCATTTGAATTAATCTGTCTTGTAAATGCTGGACTGTCACATAGATTGATGTTCATATTGAATTTGTATCAACGTACCTGAATATCATAAATATTTATTTTCAATACCAAATCCTTCAAATGAAAGTAGAGATATGTAAAATTAGCAACATGTACAGGAAAAATACGTAAAAACGTTTAATGGAGGACAAAAGTTTGCGGCGCATCACGTAGCTTAGAGCCGTGCGTACAGTGAGACGTACCAGTATGTGAGAATATTACAGGTGTATACCAAGAATAACACTTGTTTTAAAATTAATTTGTTTAAAATAAAGTCATTTCTTCTGGGTGCATAATATAGACGAAATGATGCAAGCATGAAAAATGTACAACCAACACAATATCAACATATAACTTCAAAAATTGCTGCAAAGGACCAGTAAATAGCTTACCACGGCACCACTAGCGCGGCTCACCCCAAACTACACACAATGTCCGTGCCAGGCTCGCAGAAATGTTTCCTAAATTCTCTTTACAAGCTGCAAATTAAATCAGTTCAGGCGTCTCTCCGCGGCTCCCGACGGCGTTGCATGGAAAGAACGACGACTGCATTGATATTTTTGACTGTCTTCGTCTAGAGGCATATTACTATTCAGGAAGAGCGAGCTCAATATTCTAGCTTGAGCTCACTTTCTATTATGATTTACATAACAAAAGAAAACGCTTGGTAGAATCAATACTTTTTTTCGTCTTACATTTTTTCAGCAGCAATTGGTTAAATTTATTCTGTTATTGACCACTGCGGCAAATATTTATCATTGTGCGTTTTCCACCTAATCCCTTCCAAGTCCAAACTATAACCATCAAAGTTTTAAATGAATAATGCTCTGTAACCTAACAATTAAAAAATGCCGTCTTAAAAATAATGTCAATCTTAAATAATGCAAAACAGTCATAAAGATGTTTTTATAATCACTGAGATTTCTTAAACAATTTTGGACGAATAAAGCAAACTCGACAAATAAGCTACCAATTATGCGTATCATCCTACTAAAGTAAAGCTAGCCTTTCAAAATAAATTGTTCTTCAAATTAAAATGATACAAACCTTGATTGCAGGATCAAATAAAAATTAAATCATACGATAACGGTTAAATTAAAACGATACTAAAAATTAAAATTCAATTCAATAGGCTTCAGGACTAATCAGGAGGAGCTTTTTGTTGCTAGAGTACCGCTGTCATTGTGATTCATTGTAAGATTTTATGTACTATGAACATATGTATAAAAAAGACAGACATAGAACATCGATGATCCTTCAACATTTCGTTATAAAAGGTTTAATTTTAAGAAATTCGAGTAGCTCCAAATCCTAATTAATGATACGGAAGCTCATCGTTGATTTTTTAACAGGATTGGAAATATTTAGGGCGAAAAATTTATCGCAAGCTTTTATCTCTCGTGAGCAAATTACAGTCTCAAAAATCACTTTTATTTCAGGAGCAAATTGATAATAATTGGCACGCACTAATATCATTTTGCCTGGCAATATGCTGGAGCGCATGTAGACTAAAGATTTCACTTGTTAAATTTGGCTTAAGTAAATTATGAACCTATTTTCAAGGTCTTTGCTTATTTTGCAGCTTCATATTTCTTTTGAAATCATTAGTCATCAAAGGGGTAATTAGCAACGAACCAAATTCGTCGCCTCAGTTGAGCTTGCCCGAGTTTATCTGACCAATTTGCAGGATTGAAGTGACTATTTTCACACGCGAAAAATTTATGAAAATAAATTTGTCTTCTAAAATCCTAATATTTAAAAATTGTTAATATCAGTCACGCATACTTGGTCGGACTGTTAATACTCATGTTTTTTATCATTATTTTCACATGCATTTCAATCGTTGACCTCATATGATCGGCATATCGTATTATAATTATTCCTTTATTCGAATCTGTATTTGTATTTGTTATTCTGAAATTTTCTAATTTCATCTTTTATTTTCTTTATGTTTCTTAAAGTATTTTTTCAATTGTTAGTCAGACTTAGGAACTGAACAAATTGTTTTTTGGAGAAGGACGTGTCTGTCATTAGGAGAATATTTCGATAGGAGTCAGTCAATTAGTGGAAGCCGAATGTGGAATGTGGAAGCCGAAGTCATATGTACACAGTGTAATTAAGTTCATGGGTTCACCGTCAGGAAATTACTGTGTCTTGTTTTTATCCTCAAAAGGCAGTGTACTACCGAACTATACGATTACATAAGACTTTTATGAAGTGGTAGCCACGTATTAACTTCGGCAGCGTGTGCGCCAAAAAGCTCAATTAAAAATTTCATCACGCAAGTTTCGGGTGGTAAAAAATACATCTTAAGAGCTCAGAAAGATGAATTATTCCCGTAATTATATTGAAGCAGATAGTCCACGTTTGTATCAAAAGTAATATTAATTTTCCCTGCAATTCGCATGTAGGCTATGTTACGATCTTGATAGTTCAAGTTTATCTATACGCGAATAATATTATGTTATGAAGTTAGGGAGAGACGAATAATATATTTCATGATACGCTCTATTACATTCATAAACCAGTAAGGCTAATACTGGCAAGAATACCTTCCCAACTTTTTATTCTTCTCCCTGCTCAAAATGATTAAATATATGTTGGCTATAATAATCTAGTATTCTATACTAGATTATTATTATTGTAACCGCTGAATCCCAGCCTAATTTGGTTACATACCATTTCATCAATGGTCTTCACGTTTTCTGACCTTAGTGTGTAATTCATACAAGTAGCCATGCTTTGCAGTCGCGGAAGGGAACAGTGAATATTTTCAAATGACGAACTTTACTTCATCAACAACCAGGTTACAAGTTACGATTGGCTACACTTAATGTGACTACCCTCAGCATGACTACAATTGACGGTTGAAATTATTTTGCATTGGTCTGAAATGTATAAATTCATAATTAACATGTGGTATTAACAGGAATAAATGCATCTAACGATTAACTTGACGATGACTTTCTGAACACCACACTTTACCGGCTGGCGACGAAACAAAGAATAGCGCCTACAAGTAGCGCAGTGGGTACTAATCAACTACTAAACAAATGCTACGCGCTATGCGATGAAGCTGCGGCTACAATTATTATATTCTAGTTTCATCTAGTACAGGGTGAACCAGAATTAACTGACCCTTTTAATTTGTTAATAAATAAAAAACTAACAACGTTATGAAGTTTAAACTTGTTTTATTCAAAAGAAGAACATTTTTATGGTAATATTGTATCCTAGTTAAAATATTGTATCCTAGTTAAAATATTGTATCCTATTACAATATTTTATTATTGTATTAGTTAAAATATTTATTATGTATTAATAATATGTATTAGTTAAAATATTGTATGTAATATTGTATCCTAGTTAGTTATTGTATCCTAAATAAGTTTCAACTTCATAACGTTCTTAGTTTTTTATTTATTAACAAATTAAAAGGGTTCAGTTAATTTTGGTTCACCCTGAATTTTGTTTCAAAGTACTTGCCACTTAAACGCAGATTTAAACATTCTACATGCTTGTGTAAAGGCACACAAGTTTTGTGACTTACTTATTATGAACATTGTTTTGCTTCTGATTTAACTCAAAGGATATAACTTTTGCCTGGCTTAGTAATGCGTAGACGTTTTTTTTATCTCGTGACGGAAGCATGGAACCTCATTTAATGTGATATTATTTAGTCATAGCTTTAAGTTATAATCGTCTGCTAAGCGTCACTCGTCGTCTACTAGCCCCGGCCACGTTTAGACTTGTCTCTATATTTTATTCGTAAATTGTGGCTTGATCCATGATTTACTGATTTGTCGACGCTTGTACCTCAGAAGTTGTAATTCGGTCTCCTGGAGCTTTTGAACTGTCGGTACCTTGAATGAATAAATTGTGTACCCTTGTACGAAGAATCTCGTATACCACTTTGAGATCATCAGTATACTACTGAAAGTTTCCCTCGAGTTTATTTTTCCTCTTCAACGCAAGGGTATTTGGAGCCGAACCAAAGCGTTACTCTTTAACCCTTGTGTTGAACTCACAGCGAAAATCTTCTGCGAAGTTGGCACGCTACTCATAACTATTTCAACTTCACGGTGGTTTTTTCGGTTACACAAGTGAAGAAAAAGAATTTGGTTAAGTTTACACGTTGACTCCGAAGTGGTTCATTTGCGCATGGTTGAATTAATGCATATCAATATTGAATTAATTCAATCATGCATATGCGTACCACGAAATGTATTTCTCCAGGACGTAGTGGTACATAATTCAGGTTGCCTAAAATCGGCCAAATCCACGAACAGAAAAGGCCAAGAAAGGCCGATAACTCAATATATACTAGTTTATTTGTAGGTTCCGCTATAAAAATTCCATTTATTTTCTTTTTGCAGTATTTAAAAATTTAATTAAGAAGTACCCCAATCATATATTTTAGCCGGCTAACGCAATTGAGAAAAACTAAATCACGGAATTTGTCCGGAAAAAAATGACCTTCTGGCAACCCTGTTTGAGAACAGTACAAAAAATGAAATAATAGTACAAGATGAAGCAATCGGAGTCAGCGTGTTAAGAAATATACAATGATAAACTTTTGTTAGAGGGGATGAAGAATCAATATCATGTAAATAATTATCTGGAACCTATCAGAAATGGTAGAATTGTAATCTTCAATAACGCGGAATTTTCTGATTCAATACATATTCTCAAAACATATGTGATGACTGACTCGTTAGAGTTTTCGTAATTAAAAATTGCTTCAACTGAATGCTGTTCTCCTTATTCATATAATCTATTCATAGAGAATGTATAGCTAATCTATGCCTAGGTAATGTCAGCCAATGCGCTCCCGGCAGCGCTGCCCTGCTTCATCGTTGAAGCTCCTGAGCTATTCAAATCCCATCAGATTGTGAAGGGCGCTGTCGAGCTGCAGCGACGGATGGCATTAGCAATTCATGGTTGCTCAAAGATGAGCTCAGATTGCTATTGGGCTTGGGCATCGAAGAAATTAGTTTCCCGGAGCTCGCAAATACGAAGGACTTGTGCGTCTCCAATGCTAAGCTGTCTTGCCGCGAGAAACCATAGCATGCAACTAATTCTTCATTAAATGAGGTATTATGTTCAAGTAAAATATGCAGAGGTTTATTACATTTGAGGATTGCGATGCTTCTCTTTATCTGTATGGTATTGACATTATGATATGATTGTATTTATGATATTGTTGTATTAAGCAAGAGCATTAACCTTATATTGGTAGGAAAATAGAAAATATAAGCATAGTGTTTCTGTGTATTCGTTTTATTTTGAAAATGGTTGGAATATTTTAGAAATTTTGAGAATTCAATTTTCAGTGTAGCCTTTCAGAAAATAATAGGAAGCAGAATTGTTTTAAAGAGCTAAGTAACGCATTCATTTGATCTATTTTACGCATGTTATCTTAGAAGTCTACTTTTCAAATTATTTTAAATCTTGAAATTGAGAAGTGAAGTCAATTCAAAGCGCGAGTCGAAGAACTACTTGTGGAAGAACTACTTGTGGAAGAACTACTTTTGGAAGAACTACTCGTGGAAAAACTACTCGTGGAACAACTACTTGTGAAAGAACTACTTGTGGTGGGTGCTTCAATGCCCAATAACCACATAAGCTTTTTATTTAAAGAATGCTTCTAGTGTGCATGTACGATTTAGACATTTAAGGAAGAACAAAACCTTTGAAGCGTTTACTGCCAATTCTATAGCATGCAGGAGCCGCGCTATCATGGACCGTATACAGCTTGAAAAGCTGTTAGTGGCTGCGTTTTACAAAACTAATTTTTGGAAACAAAGATCTTATTTTGTTATGTTAGATCTTAATGGCTCATTCCATCAATTTCAGAAACCATTAAAAAAGTAATCAGTTTTCATTACGAATACCTTTACGAGCATTTCCTTATACTCAATATACCCTCAAATGCCCAAGCCACAAAATTGGATTCTACAATGCCTTTCTATAAACATGGTCCGCATTACGCCACTTATTTCTTTACACGGACTCGGGCTCGTAGCGCTCGAAACTTCCCTGCCTGACCAGTCCGCTTTTAGGAAATGCCTTTGCCGCTCCAGTGGCTACATTGCCATAGCAATCGAGCGGCTCCAAATGCCATTCTGTTTTAGCGCAGCCTATCGAGGCATCTGAAAGGGTAAAATTCTCTGGATCCTCATTGCACGGCCTCGGATGTACAGCGGCTTAAACAGCGGGAAGCAGCGTCCTGGATACTGAGTCTGAAGAAGCTGAGAGAAGCAGAATTATACACTGAGAAGCTTTCAGCGAGATTACCAATTAAGTATGGCCGGTAGAAGTTACGGCCGTCATGGCCGAGTTTCTCACGAGGTGGTAAAGCGTGCCTTTGAACATTAATGAGTAAATGGAGTCCAATAATGAGAAGCAATAGGAAATTTAACGATAAAGGAGTATTAAAATGTGTTGTAAGTCGCTTCTAAGGACTCATTTTAAAAAATAATAATACAAGTGGAGGGTATGAAGTGGAGGGCACAAACAATTTTACCATCTATTTATTAACTCGCGAAGTGAGATAGTAAATAGATCATTAAATGAGATAGAACATACTTACAATTGCTCAAATTATATTTTTAGAAGTGATAAACTTGACAAAATCTTGACCAATCCTGAGTTTCTCAATAAAAATTACTCACAAGGAATGAATATCCCGAGGCGCGATGCTGCTGCGGTTTATCAGTCCTGGAAGCACTTAACGACTGGCCGACCTAAGTTCCGCATTTACGTAGCTTAGAAGTTATGAACTTCTGCGGTAGGATAATTTTTGTTTATGCACACTCAAAACTTCATGAAAAATTCGTCCCGTGAATACATTTAATCCAAACAATTCATTCTAAAACATTTGGTATGCGGTGCGGGTTTAGCCACTGAATGATAAGCTTTCTGCAGATCTGTTTTTATATATCTTTGCTCATCTAAATGTTTGCGCGAGCAGTAGCACACAAAATATCAAACTGCACTGTATTTTACTGCCATTGCGAAACAGTTACAGTAGTGTAGTTGTAGTACAGTTACTGTGCTGTAACTGTAGCTCAAACTGAACTGTAAACACTGGGCCTTACATGCACGACACAGGTTGTAAACACGAGTCTTATTGCCATGACTGTGGTGTATAGTGAGATTGGTGAATTATCAAACGTTGGAATCACTAATTTTATACTCAAATTCAATTCATATGGAATAAAAAACTATTTCAAAATATCTAATCTTATTTCATGGTGTATATGTTTCCAGAAGAATTTTGAGTGAACGAATTGAATAGTGCTCTGTAGTTTTATATATTTCTGTGACATGCGATAAATAACTTAATAATTAATGGGATTATTGTATATATTATTTACATTAATACATCCATATTAATTCAAAATCATAAATTAAATTTCATCGTGATCATAGACATTCATTAAGAGGAGATTTACGCATTCCTATCTGCTGTCCAACAGACGACGTACATGTCAGCAAAATTCTGAGCATCTCTCTTCTTCTAAGTACAGAGAACCGCAGCAATAAAAAATATTCGAACCTGAATTAGATATTAAAATTTAAAAATTTGAATGATAAGGAATGATTTCCAAAAGAGAAATTTACCATCGTGAGTAGATTAAAACTAATGTAAGAAAATGTATAGTGTGAAATTAAAAAAAAAATTAAAATTACCGTGAAAGTCATCTCACTATTCATATCTCAAACGGGAAAAATTTGTATTTCGCCATGCGAATTATTTCTTTTCATTGTTTGATTTTTACATTAAAATGCGTATTATAAACTTAGAACCCCTGCTCTTCCTGATGAATACTCAATAAACAAATTTCTATCGGTAATGAATGCTCTTATAATTTCGCAATAACAAATTTCAATGATTAAATTTATGAGTGCAGTCAGGAATTTTATCTGATTCATGTATTTACGTAGATGTTTTTTCCTGCTCGAATGTGATCAATATTTTATAACAGGGAATTTTTTTTGTGTTTCGCTTGCTAATTTAAAAATTACGCATGCGCACTTCTAAATTATGTGATAACAATTTAATGCGAACTTTAGACATATGTCCCGTCCGCGTGCAAATATTCACTAATTTTTCTACTTATTTTACGTAGCTAAATATTGTTCATCGTGGTTTTGAAAATTATCAATAAATGAGAACTTCAATCAAAACTTTTTCAAAGTTTCGTGCCCTCAGCCACTGCAGTTAGGGGGCAATGTTTAGAATAGGTTTCTCACGCAGCTACCTTCGCCTTTTCACGCAGCTATCATTTAAATCTTTTATGACTAAATTTTTACTAGCGTAAGTTTAAGATGTCCGTCAGTCACGATTGTGTATTACTATTAATACCTATTTTCTAAACTTTTGATGTTCGAATTTTCTTATGATAAGAAACAAGCATCACAGAATAAAATAAAAGTCTGATATTTGTGTTTTTTTTTCAATTTCCTTTAAAGCAATCACCTGAATGAAAATTGATAGCTGGTCCTAGTGTAATAATAAAATGAGCATATAATATTACTCACATATTAATTAGAATAAACATTAGTAGATGCAATGAAATTCGAAGAATTCTCATTTATCGGAAAAATCAAAGTTTATCAGCTGAAAATCCCCTTGTTACGTATGAATTCCTTTATAGACAATCAAGCTACTGTCACACTTCCGCGCTCAAACCAGAAAAAATTGCTGTAAGCCGAAGTATAACAGGTAAAAAGTCTGCGGAGTTTGCGCTCAATATTTCAGTAACTCAGCACAAACTCTATATGTGAACAAACATGAGACTTTCTCTGCTGTCTGTCTTACTTTACCCAGTGCTCAGCTCTAACCTAATTCAGACGTGAGTCCAAATTTCCAGACACTATATAAGAGACGTGCGAAGTGTGTTAGGTTTTGTGCCGGATGCTTTCAACTTTGTAATGGTGCAAGTTGAGCTGGAACACAAGCTCAGGAGCCAAGTATTTTCTTTTAAACGCTTCCTGGATCCAGCTGTTTATACAAAGTTCAGGCTCTGTTATTGTTTTCCACGCGGTCTCTGATTTATTTGCGTCCGACAGAATCGAAGAATATATTTATTTATCTCCCGCTATTGGAGCAAGAATCGCGACCCAACAGTTTTTGCTGAAATGTTTGCTGATCAGCAAGTTGACTTCATGCGTGCATTATTTGGCCTGAAGATCGACATAAAAATTTTAATGATATTTCAGACAATCTGCCGAATATTTTCAATTATTAAGCAAGTATTCATCGACGGTGGTTTAATATAATCTCGCGCATTGAGTTTCTCTCATTTTTATTTTAAATTCATAACGAAAAGAGTATTCAGCAAATTGTATAAATTAGATTATAGGACTGAAACAATACGGTATTCGCTTTACAAAATATCGATTACTTGATTTAACTGCACGCAAAAGGAACCACTCACGGTGCCTGATTTATTTGGACGCCTACGTCAAATGATTTATTCTTTGCCTAAACCAACTTCCATGCAAACAATCTCTGACTGTACAATTATACATTCATATATTGCAACACACGTTGAATTTTATCGTAACTATATAGAGCTTGCATGATTGTCTTGAGCGAGTGGAGCAAAGGCTGAGGGCAATGTTGTGGCTGAAGGCCATGTTGTGGCTGAGGGCAATGTTGTGGCTGAAGGCAATGTTGCGGCTGAAGGCCATGTGGTGGCTAAATGTCATGTTGCGGTTGATGCCATGTAGTGGCTGAGGGCAATGTTGTGGCTGAAGGCCATGTTGTGGCTGAGGGCAATGTTGTGGCTGAAGGCAATGTTGTGGCTAAATGTCATGTTGCGGTTGATGCCATGTAGTGGCTGAGGGCAATGTTGTGGCCGAAGGCCATATTGCGGCTGAAGGCCATGTGGTGGCTGAGGACAATGTTGTGGCTGAAGGCAATGTTGTGGCTGACGGCATGTGGTGGCTGAGGGCAATGTTGTGGCTGAAGGCCATGTTGTGGCTGAAGGCCATGTAGTGACTGAGGGCAATGTTGCGGCTGAAGGCCATGTTGTGGCTGAGGCCATGTTGTGGCTGAGGGCAATGTCGTGGCTGAGGCCATGTAGTGGCTGAGGGCAATGTTGCGGCTGAAGGCCATGTTGTGGCTGAGGGCAATATTGCGGCTGAAGGCCATGTTGTGGCTGAGGCCATGTAGTGGCTGAGGGCAATGTTGCGGCTGAAGGCCATGTTGTGGCTGAAGGCCATGAGGTGGCTGATGGCCATGTTGTGGCTGAGGCCATGTAGTGGCTGAGGCCATAAAGCGGCTGAAGTGTTGCGGCTCGCAGCTTGTGAGACTGCGAGGCTGAAAGCAAAGAACAGATTTGGCAGCGGCAAAGTTGGCAACGACTTGCCGGTGCCCAGAACTGCAAGGTTCTAAGCGACTGCAATGGAATTAATTTTGCAGATTGCCGATGCCAGAAGCCACTTATCTAAATGCAATTATACCCGCTTAACGAAGGGCAACTTGTTCGTTTTTAAGTTGCCATGTCGGAGTTACAGTGAAGTTTAACGGCCTGTACGTCTTCATGCGAAGCTGATATGAGAAAGTTCTCTAATTAAACGGCTACATAAATTATATCAAATCTTTACTTTTAGTGCGAAATCACTCCGACAAAATCTTCCAAAGATTTGTCTTAAGAGCCATTCAAAGTTACACTACACTAGTAGATAGAAATATTCAATGAGCCGTGATTTAGAGCTTAATATTTTGTAGTTTCCGATGCGTTCAGGACATATGGTCAAGAATATTCATTCCCATAGGGAAAGCTAGAAGAAAATTATGGATAGCCTTTTCAAAACAATGACAGCACAGAACATGTATGACAACACAGATAATTAACGACGCTAAATTGAATTTTGATAAATAGTATTCAGTTAACAAATACAAAACAAGCAATAGCCTTCGATTAAAGTCATGAATGCGATCAACCCAAAGCAAATTTGTAGAGATGGTGGAGGCAAATTGTGATCTGACGCGTCTCAGAATGCCGCGACAGCTGCTCTCTCATTACCATGCTGATCTTGCTGCTACACTTGTTCCCTAGTGTCATGCTGATCTTGCAGCAGCACTTGTTCCCTAGTGTCATGCTGATCTTGCAGCGGCACTTGTTCCCTAGTGTCATGCTGATCTTGCAGCGGCACTTGTTCCCTATTGTCATGCTGATCTTGCTGCAGCACTTGTTCCCTATTGTCATGCTGATCTTGCTGCAGCACTTGTTCCCTAGTGTCATGCTGATCTGGGAAAACTAAAGAGGAATTCACAGGAAGATATTCTGCGTGCCCAAAAGTGTGACTTAAATAAATAAAGAAGGAATCCCACCAATTTGCCAGTTATGCTAGAATTTCAATTACTTTGGATGTATAATGCACAATCAATAGGTCAAAATTTGCATCAATTAACCCTGGTATTTAAATTATGTTTCGCTCAATCAAATTTCATTTTGACGTTCGAAAAAAACCTACCTGAGAGCCCCCGACGTGTTTTGATGTTGCATCGAATATCGAAAAAAAACAACCAAGTTATGGAGATCCGTCAGAGGGCTGCCACTTGGCGCACAAAACTTGCCCAATTTGTTGAGAGCATCAATCAAAACTCTTGACTGAAAATCCACGTTGAGCTTACTTCAGGATGAAGAAAACTGTAATGGTTCCAGTGGAGTAGCCAAGGTTCGTAGTCATGCAAAAAAAAAAATCAGCGGCAAATTTCTCGGGTCGTCTGGACTCTAAACGTGGGCATCGTTTAGTTAATTTTTTCAATAATTTCTGAGTCGTAAAACCGTTTTCGATTCACAAAATTCAGATAAAACCATAATTTGGTCTTTTTTCAACTGGAATCCATGTATAACATTTTCAATGCTTGGCATTTTCTGCGTGATTTCGTAAGTCAACTTAACCTTAAAGAATCCTTAAGATTTTTGCACAATGTTGAAAGCCTTTTAGCCTTTCATACTGTATGAAAATGAGAATAAAATTATTTTAGCTATTGCCAAACCTGCTTACTATTTCTTTTTTAACGTAATAATTGCTTAGTAAACTATGTATAACTAAACTTAATATTAAATGGGTTTTGTAAGCCGATAAACGAACTCTGTTCTCCCACGTATAACCTTCGTTTATAATAATAATAATAATAATAGCGGTTTCAGCTTTTAGTAGGCCGTAGGCCTGTCGCCGATTCTTAACATCACAGAACATTCACAGCATTTTGCGGTCTCGAACACGCAACTCACTGCTACAATTCTGCTGTGCTTAACCGCCCGGACTCCTTGCCGCTTCTGACCAGAAACTGGCGCACAGAGCTGGGATCGAACCCGCGCCTCTCTGCGCCAATCTTGGTACTCTGAACTGTAACCACTGGGCCACCCTGCCCACTTTGCCAGTTATGCGTTTCCACATACGCAATCTACTAAATTTTTACTGTCATATCGACAAACATAATATATGTAACTTTTTACCGTCATATCGACAAACATAATGTACGTAACGTTTTACCTTCATATCTGTAAACAAAATCTCCTCAATTGTCGTTTTATTTCTGGCCTCCACGTGCAGCCCTCTCACCTCGATTCTGTCCTGATACGAACACGAAGCTTAATGAAAGTCATCCTCTCGATTAAAGAAAAACAAAAACTTCAGAATATTTGCTGCACATGCAATAATAAAAATGTTTCTCGATTGCAATTCCTGTTTCACTGATAACAAAAGAGCGTCAAGCTTCCCTGAAAATTCCGTATCATCAGCTCCGATTAATCCGCAATTGCGGACGTGAACGAATTCCGCGGCAAATTACCCGCCCAATGAGTGGCTTGTAATTGGACGGCCGAGCCCAACAAAGGTGCCTGCGTGAAGAGCTGGGAGGTCACTCCGCGGATTTTTTTTTTTTTTGCTTATAAGTCTGAGTTGCGGTGCATCAGCCACGTTCTATGCAATTTTATAGAAGATATGGTTACGCCTTTAATAATAATAATAGCGTTTTCAGCGTTTATTAGATCGTAGGCCTGTCGCCGATTCTTAACATCGCAGAACATTCTCAGCATTATGTTTATGAGGTCTCGAACTCGCAACGCACTGCTACAATTCTGCTGTGCTTAACCGCCCGGCCTCCTTGCCGATTCTGACCAGAAACGCGCACAGATCTGGGATCGAACCCGCGCCTCTCTGCGCCAATCCTGGTACTCTGAACTTTAACCACTGGGCCACCCCTTTATTAAAAATATCTTTATTTTCACATAAAGGGCTTTCATTTAGAAAGTTTTTTTTTTCGTTATTGGGCTATGCATGTACTCAAGTAATTCAGTACGTCGGACTCGAGTGACATAAAAAAGTTATTTCACGTGGAAATTCACGTTTGCTGGTGTGTCGCCACGCAATAATTCACTACCTAACTCGCGTTAATTTCAACGGCAACATCCTACAAAGTTTCAAATAGAGCTTTTGATTACGGGTCATCAATTCCGAACATGGTTAATTCAAAACTATTTATATGAAGCGTTCAGCGCGAGATCAGCCATTGCATTGAATTTACACTCTTTATAATTTAGCTCATTGAGTTAATTCCGATCTACCTCAAGCGCACCGGCAGCTATACTCTATACTATAGTGTATAGAAACGACTGCGGGCATTATAATCCCAATCTCAACGTACAAATTAAGGTGGACAAAAACAATAGACGATGTATTCAACAATCTATTTACACGATATCCTTCGATGAGGGAACAACAAATAAAAGTCACATCCTTGAAATACGTACGAGGTAGCATCTTCAAAGCATACGTATCAATCAACCATAAGCGTGGCTCCCAGAAGTGCGTGAAGAAACGTCTAGTCTTTCCAAGCTTCAAACACCTGACTTGCCTTAGGCTGCATACACAACTGCCCTGCCTACATTATGGTTTCCAAGTATGAGTGCAGGAGTTGGTGGCAAGCCCTGATGTAAATTTCAGTGAAGTATAAAAATAAGAAGATCCTCCGAAAGACGGGAAGCAACAGAAACAATTATAAAGGAACATGATAAAATTAACTCAGGATAAGAATAATTCGTGGACGACCATGAAACTAGAGTGATAATTTACCACGGTCAAAATAATAGAGAATGAAGAGAAGAGGTACCTATTGAAAGTGTTTTCTATCATAAATGTTTGTATTGTTCAGATCGCTTTAAATTCTCGACACTCAATTAAAGAATACACGTATTTCACTGATAAAACACAATCGTTTACGTCACGGCAAAGCCTCCCAAAAAGTACACAGGAATGCATCACAAGCCTGAGAACACACGAGTATCACAGTTCCTTATTCTGCAACTAAAGCTCAAGCGCAGACATCGACACAACACCAAGTAGCAAATGCAACAAAATGTGGTTCATATGCAAAATAATGTTGCGTTCAATGGAAGCAATCATGGAAATGAAGCTCCACCATGAGTCACCACGAATCCATTTCATGAATACAATTATAATAAGATCACAACGCTCATTTCTCGAGTACATTTAAAAATAATAAATGGTGTACATAAAGTCAACACTGACCTTCAGATTAAGGTTACACTGAGATCAAAATAAGCATTAATTTTGGGCAGTGAATAATTTAAAAGTACGTTGATATTAGAAGCAAGTTTTGCTTTGTTCAATGCAGGAACACAAAAAAATTACACTTTCTCATTGAATCATTGTATTGATTCAATGAGAATTTCACTTAGTGGGATGGCATAAATTCCTATTATATAAATTCTTCCGGTTCACTAATGTTACCGCGGCCAAGAGCACAGGCAGCGATGGCAGTGACGTGATGATGTGCAACCTTGGTGTTTATTTAGGACGTAGTAGCAGTCCCAGGCCACGCTGGAGCGCCAAGCTATTTGTGTCCGCTCATTTGTAATCAAATCTCAACATATGAATCAGCTCCTACCTCAGGTATCAGGGCTCTAATTTAGGAATTAATCAAAAAATGCAAGCTAAAAAACACCACATGCAGTTACGCTCAGTGGAGACATCGATCGGGCCGCACGCTAAAAACTATAATGAAAGACTTTTGCAAAAAATTTTTAGTTGGTCACAAAATTTTCCATTCGGAACGACCTTAAAGACAATTTGTCACCTTAAAAGTCAATGTCATTTATATACCAATTGTCGCAAGAATCTCAGAAGACAATTTTAGTTTCGACGTTTACACAAATGTGCACATCATTTAGCTTTAGCTGCGGTTGTCTTCACTTAGATTTAGAGAAACTGTAAGGCAAATTACCGGCTCTCATTGTAACATAAACGAGAGTAGAAAATTATTAGAGATGGTAATGAGAAATATCACTATATTGCTGATCTCGTTTATAAAGATTTTCACGAGCGGATAGAACCCTCATGCTAATCCGGAATCAATGCTTAAATTCCGGTTTGATACCTACGTCGACTTAGATTATGCAATCCCTGAATGAGGAACTTTGGCATTTAAATTGTATAGCGACGCACTCATGTTCTGAGTAAAAATTGCCACACATTTTTGTGAACATTATTCTCCATTTGCGCTCGACAAAAGTAGCTGCACAATAAATATAAGTATTTGTAAACACTTGAGCTCGCACCACAGCCATGGCTGAAGTTAGCTGACAACACGAACTAATCATCCACAACTCTGGTATAAAACACAATGATAAGGAAGCTAATCCTTATGCTTGGCTATCGGCATTGATAAAACTATTTTGTGTGATATGAGAGTCCATCATTAAAACAGCTACAGGCCCAGCCTGTAGCACTCCAAATGCAAGCATCCCTTAATAGTAACTTTGATTACGCTTTAACATGACTATTATGTTCTAAATCATTACTCGTTGAGAAGAAAATTTAAATTATGATGGCAACTGCTTGCTACTCTGATGATAGGCTTAGGAATACGTCCATCACTCCCACTAACCAAGATGTACAGGTATGAACAAATTTCGAGTAGAAGTTGAGTATCATGGTCGAGTATAACTTAAGTATCATATTCTACTTGGTAACTTCCATGTGAAATAATGAAAGTTAACAACAGGACGAAGTGACTAGAGGAAGCACGGCATACGCTCATGTGAGCGCCATGTGTTTGCTGATGAGCGTGAAGCGTTCATGCGTCATGCGCAGCAGGTCGCAGGCCAGTTCCTCCACAGATGTGTAGCGGGCGCTGGTGAAACTGAACATGTCGTACAGCAGCGACATGATCTGCTCCTGCACAACATATGTTATGTTAAGGTGACTGAGATAATGTATCATTAGGTATTATCATGTTAACATGCCAAAGATATTTCATGAGGTATTATAACGTTAGAAGTTTTACCGGTTAAATGTTATCAACGCGTTGAACAATTCTCCCATGCTGATGCATTGAATTCAAAATAAGAAGTGTTTAGAAGGTCTAAGTGTTTGACACAAGTTTTTTATGTATAAGAAGCAATTTTTACACAGCTATTTCCAGTACATAAAAGAATAAATCTTTTTTCGTTGAATGTAACGAATAAATCAATACCTTGCAAACTCAACAATCCATTTGCTTAACAATTCATTCGGTAAGGAAGCGTACCAGTGTGGCCTGGGACTGTAAGATCCAGAACTTGAACACGGAACAAATTTTGTATGGAAAACAAGGGCCAGCAATGCTTTCTCCTACAAAATAGCTAACTCCTTCTTATGAAGCCTCATCTGTAACAGTTTGGATATGCAGACTAAAGGTTTTGATGAATAGTAGGATATTATTGCCGTTTTCATTCACACTTTCAATGATTCATCACCCAGGCACTCAGGAATAAAATTGTCAACCTAGGAGGGATCTCTAACCACGCTGCCACCTTCCATCCGGATGCCCACCTTGAAGTAGGTGCAGACTGCCACCCTCCTACAACAGGAGACCCACCTTGAAGTAGGTGCAGACTGCCACCCTCCTACAGCAGGAGGCCCACCTTGAAGTAGGAGCAGACTGCCACTCTACTACAGCAGGAGACCCACCTTGAAGTAGGTACAGACTGCCACTCTCCTGCAGCAGGAGACCCACCTTGAAGTAGGTGCAGACCTGCTTGAGTTCTTCATCAGGTCCGAGGAAGCCCAGCGCCAGCACGGGCGAAATGTGTTCCGTGATGTCGTAGAAGTGAGCGATGAAGCCGTCCTGGTGTTTCAGCATGCGCCGCTTCGCCTTAAGTATGGACCATACTGCTGTGGACAGCGCCTGTGGTGGCATACCTATATGAAATTCATTTAGTACAAATCACAAAGTCATAAGATGCTTTCAGCAAGGACCACACAGCGTAAAATTCTTTCTGCATGGACCACACAACCATAAGATGTTTTCAGTATGGACCACACAGTCATATGATGTTTTCAGTATTGGCCACACAAGCCAAAAGATGCTTGCAATATGGACCATTCAGCTATAAATTTCATCATGGACTGCACACAAAGCATGCATTCAAGACAAAAATTGTATCACGTAAATGCAAAGTCCTACTCTTAATATTTACCGTCATATCATCAATTACCAAATAACGACTAGCGTCATATTTGAGTCTCATCTAACAAGTTATGTACAGTGACCACAGTAGAAGAACGCTAGACAATCAACACAGTATGACTCATACTCCAGCAGACGTCAAGAAAACTTCTTACACGACAAATCAAGCCAATTCCCCTTAAGACATTCCTTGAAAAAAGACGACATACTACGCATACGCAAAACAATAAAACCAGTCTAGTTCCATGTGAACTTTTACAACCAGGTTAGCGGTTTTCCGTGAACTAGTGGAACCAGTCTAGTGGTATCACCTGAACCAGTGAAGCCAGTCTAGTGGTATCACGAAAACCAGTGTAGCCAGTCTAGTGGTATCACGTGAACCAGTGGAACCAGTCTAGTGGTATCACGAGAAACAGTGGAGCCAGTCTAGCGGAATCACGTGAACCAGTCTAGTGGTTCCAAGTGAATTCAACTTGATTGATTAATGAGCAATAAACGATCGCTGCACTTGGACGACTCACGGACTCCTTGAAGCTGTTGGAGAGCCACCTGTTCTGCACGACGGCGGTGACGGAGGAGGGAGGCTTGTCCAGGTCCTCGAAGGCGTCGAGAAGAATGAAGTCTAGCACCACGTCGTAAAAGGTGATCGCCACGACGCCTCGACCTCGCAACTCCTCCTCCAGTAGCCCCCAGTCGCAAGAGTCGAGGTACTCGAGCATCGCGTCGTACGCCATCACCGCTTCTTTGGGGTCCTGCATTATCACGGCGTTATTGCTACGACAGAAGGAATAACTAACTTCAGGTTCAAGAATACCACGACTGTCACGGCAACATGACGTCTTGTAACACAACACAAGGAATAACTACCTTCACAATCGATCACAGCACAAAGGATCTAACACAGTGACAAGGACGTTACGTTGGCAATAGAACACTAGATACGCAATGTCACTAAAAAATTGCGGATTTGCTGTTTTTTGCATTCTTCATCAACATTCCAAAAATAAACCCTCAAATAAACTTCCTTGAAATAGATAAAAACTGAAATAAATCCGAATAAGATGATTGGTGAAATTTATTTTGCAAGGCGAGTCTGTATCTTGAAGCAACAGTTGTCTTCAGAATTACCTTGCCTGCCTTGATCATGAGATCAGCGATGATGTGGCGGCCAGACTCGATGAACCAGTCCTTGTTCTCCTGCTTGCTGAAGAGGAGCTGCGACGCCAGCCTGATGCAGTGTACCTTACACACGTACTCTGCGTCGCTAGCGCACTGCACCTCCTCCGTCCTCAGCTCCCTGCGCCACCAAACAAGCTTAGTAAGACGGCAAAAACCTTTGAATAAATTGGACAATGCAGAGCTCTTCAGAAAAATTATATAAACTACTGGAGGGTCGGAGGAGAACTGTTGGCTTGGATTCATGCCATGCCAAATTTTCTATGCAAAAAAATGTTTCTGTCATCAGAGTTCAAATGGACACCGAGGTCACGTTTGGTTAGAAAACAGCAACCTTATCTGCAAAAGGCAGGCGATCTATGCGATACTACATCTTGTCCGAATAAAGGCCAATAAACACACCCTCAAGAGCTCTGTGATCCCTTTCTTTGAGTACTGCTGTCGAGGTGGGTCCAGAGAAACAATTGGAGGCAGTCAAGCTAAACTTCACATAAAGGAGACTGAGACCGTTTAATGCTGTACTGATGGAGCAGAGAGAACGGAGTTCACTCGAGACCTTCTAACCATTACTAGAACGTGGTCTTATGCAAAATACCTAATAGACCTTTTCAGCTCCACTTCCGTATTAATTAAAAAGCTACAAACAGCATCGTGCATCAAATGGACCTCTAGGGCCTTGTCAGTGAGCGGCCACCTGCCTACCGAGGGCGGGAGGCGGCAGAATGCTAAGGCAACGCACCAGCGTGGCCTGGGACAGCTACATCTACAATTCTAACAAAGCTAAGCAAATAAAAACCAGGTTTTACAGAAACAGTACCTACTTGGAAACATGTAAACTAGGAGAATAATAAGACGTCAATGTATGAAGTGCAGACGCACCTGAATGGGATGCCCACGGATTCGTTGAGTCTGACGGCCACGAGGTACAGGGGGAACTGCGACTCATCAAAGTCATCCAGGTCCCGCAGGTCTGCGATCTGCAGCGCACGGTCAGTATATCGAGTATTCAATGCAATAGCACCGTAATTATTACCAAATAAATTGGGATTTATGTCTATATGAATATCACAGGTCTAAAATATAATTATTTTTAAATCATTTAATACCTATATTATATAATTATCATGTAGTTTTTGTTCATGTAAGATAAGTAGATGTAGTAGTACTTGTAGTAGTAGAAAGGTTTGCTAGTGCTTCAGCTATCAAGCTATTTCGCACCGGAGGTCAAAATATAACATCGCCAGCAAGGCGGAAGGTCTCAATTATTCAAAATCTCAAATTAATCATCACCCACAAGGGGCGGAGGGTCTCAATTGTGCAGCCCGCTGAAGCTGGCTCGAGAGAAGCAGCGGTAGCATACCAAAGAGACAAAGTGACAAGAGGGACAGGTGAAAAGAAATAGAAACTAAGACACTCGAACAAGAGGTCGCTTACACGGGACGTCGGCCGCCCGCACGAGAGAGACAGAGAAAGGAAAGTAAGGAATCCTACCTACATAATAACGTAACCCCACAACTGAGACCTGCATTCAGACACCGCGAGCTCGGCTGTGAGGCGCTAAGGAACAATCCTCCTAGTCCTAGGAGAGCAAAATCCCATAGAACTTCTGACGAGCACAGACACGCGTCAGAAGTCCCTCTTGAGGGGGTCATGTAAGATAAAATGTAACTGAAGATGAGATGAAACAGCAGTCCAGGAAACGTTTCTAGAAAATAAGCTCAATATGTCCTCATTTGTCATCTTTGGAGGACGTGAAGCTCGCCAGTGCTCATTGCACCATCAGCGGCACTCACGTCGCCCTGGGCAGACACGAAGCTCTCCATGGACGACGCCGACGTCAGCGTCCGCCGCGCCCCTGAGTGGCCGCCGCCTGAGGCGTGTGAAGCGTCGCGGTCGGGGCTGCTGGGGCACCGGAACAGCACAGAGTGCTGGGGAAGAGACAAAGGACACAAGTCCAGCCTTGAATTCTAGTTGAATTTGATTTGATTTCTTGTTGGACAGAAACAAATGCAATTGCTGAATTATTCAAAATTGAGTTAACAATAGTTAATTTTTATTCAGCAGTACACTTTCATTCATGTGCGTAAGCTCAGATCTTATCCACTGATCAATGTCAGCAGCAAGGACCATTGAGGTCCAATAACTAGAAGGTTTTTAATGTTTCTCAGCCTAGTATTTTTTTTTTTTTTTTTTTTGAGAAAATAATGTCCAGAATTTTTAATGTTACGGTTCTTATTGAGCTTCAATTTGCAAGACTACACTCCTCTAATTAAACACAGTCAACTTATCTATAAGATGAATGAATTACAATATAATTACGTAATTAAACACAATTTGCACAGCCCCCAAACGAACCTTAATACCACAATTGTACCAATACTACAGCAAGAGACAGCAATAATGCAATAGAACGTTCTAAGCATGAGCGTTAATATTACCTCGTGAAGGAAGAGATGTTCACAGCGGTCCTGCAGACTATATGCATCGTCTATGACAGCCTGCAGACTCTGTATGAACTCAGCCTCATCATGTGTTGTGAGGGCGAGGGTGTGGTTGTGTGAGGAGCGTGAGTAACCATCGAGTGCGTCTTCGAAGCATCCTAGGGCTGTGTTTAGTGCCTCCATGCCTGTAAACAATATGTGCTCAGTTAAACAGTATATTAGTCAATTTGAAACTAAATAATAACTAAACTAGGCATTACTCTATTACTTGGGGTTTGATACTGTCAGATCTGACCCCAAGTAGTTGAGCAAGAAATTATAAGGTACGTAATGAACTTTTTAGTAAAAGAAACTATACAAGTAGCTTATATTTTGTGTCCTATGGCGAGAAGAATCTTAAATGGACGAAGTGAGTCTAACCAAGAGCACCCAGTTGCTGAGGCGTGGTGTCGGGCCTGAGGCTGTGATGGCCAGATGAAGTGATGCTGTCCCCACACACGCTACTGCCGCTCTGCCGTGCTGTGCTGCGGTTCCATCCAGGCGAGGAACTTGAACCCGCACCAAGGGAGTGGACCTCTATGGACAAATAATCTCGATTAACTATTATTTATATAAATTATTATTTATACTCTGTTATTACATAACATCATGATTGAATGAAAGAAAAACATATATTTGCAGATAACAAACAGAAATCATGCAACCTGCTATGATTTCAATTACAAGAGCTTAAAAAAAATCCCACAGGCTCCAGTGCACAGTGCAATAAAAAAAAGTGCACACATAACTCAGAATACAGGGGATGAGTACCAGTACTACAGTATACAAGCATCAAGGTGCCAATACCTCCAGAGGGGCTGAGGATGGTGAGAGGTTTATGTCGGCGAGCAGCCCTGCTACTGTCATGGCGTAGCAAGGAGGATTTGGTAGGACAGATTTTCCGTCTTCTTCTGAGGTAGCGAGCTGCAATGCCCACAGCGACCACTCCTGCGCAGGTGCAGGCTACAACTACCTGTCAAAAATTTTGATGTGTTATTTTTTAAGGAGTCACAGCTCCCAGGTAAAAGGTTAACAATTAGAGGCCCAAACTTTCAAGTTCACTTGCAGCTAAAATTTTGCCATATAGGTGAGCTAATTCTTGACATGGAGGGGTTTCACACTTTAATTTTTTTTTCAAATTTATGATTGCTTGATATACTAGATTGGAAAAATGTAAACTGCTTGTTAATTTAGCAATAATTTAAATGAAATATATTGTAAAGATGACAAATTGAGAAGAAAATATACATCAAAACTGTTCATTAATTTGGCAGTCATTTTTAAAAGATATATTGATATAATTGGTATAATGAAAGACTTTGATCTGGTAAATTATGTCAAGAAATGTTTATTAGTTTGGCAGTAATTTTCATGAAATCTATTGATTTAGAGAGAGAAAGTAAAATGGTAAATAAAGTCAAATGTTATTATAGCAGGTAAGGAATTGGACAATTCATTCACAATTTAAACATGTTAACTTTTGAAATATTACTGTGGGTGCGGTATAATTTGTTAAAAAACCAGTTGCATGAATTAATCATTAAAACAAACCTCTGCTTAAATTAATCAAGAACTTCATTCAACACTATCACATTGTACCAATTTTACTAAAAATAGTGACTGAATAGGAGAGATTTTGATGACTGATGACTTAAGTCTCAGCAAATGACAGTTTAATGATAATTAAATCATCCTTCGTGAGTGCCCTGAAAAATGCCTTGTGCTGTACGTAGCATTGATACCAGAGTTACAACAGGCAAGAAAATGTCAGAGAATTAATTTGATTTTATGTTGAATTTTATTGCTAATTTTCTAGCAATACTACAATGAATAGATATTTTTTATTATGTATATCAACTGAACTAATAAAATGGCATTCATAGAAATTCATCAGTCAAAGCACAAGATCATTTGATAACATAAAATAATAGGAAAAAAAATTGGCCTTTTGAGAAGGATCTCCATGTATTCAATTTTGCAATTGAAGATTGAAATTTCAAAACTCCAAAAATATATACAGCATACCTACCTATCATAAGAGTTAACCATTCACTCACTGCCTGCTGAGCTAAGAAAATAAACTAAAATACTTCATTGAAGCCTCTCAGTCACAAATAATATACAATAAACAGATTTATACCTACAATTTCATTGGTGCAGTAATAGGTTGTGCCATCTGATCTGTTGATTTACCTGTCATTTGACCATTGCACTTTAATTTTTTTATGACAGATTGCACAAATTAGGAGTAGACTTTAAGCAGACATGAAAATCTGTAACCATGTGTGGGGCATTCAAGATCTTGTTGTTTTTTGGATAAAAATTAGAAAAATCAAGCTTTCCTCAGGCAGACTTACCAGATGAATATTAAATAGAAAGTTTGATGAATTATTACCTTCTGGCCACGTGTGAGTTCTATTGAGGTCAAGATAGCAAAAGATGGCAAGACGATGAGAGGCTTTGAAGCCATGGGCACCAAAGAAAGGTCATTCATTTGTCTTCTGCTTGGCAGAGCTGAAAAAAAAACAGTCAGCATCGCATCAGTGATATTTTGCAGACAGTGTAACAGATCTATCCATTAAAAAAATATTGCAATTGTTGCATAAAAAAATGAACTGTTGAACACAGGTTTCAAGCTTGAAACCCATAAGTTAGCAAAAAATTATGAATCAATTCAATATTCAAATATTATTTTGTTTCCTGTATCTTAGTGAATGATATTATAAAGTAGGTTGACTCGTTGACTAATTTTAGCTATAACCTTCTTGTGATACAAATAGTCACATGGTAAATATATAAAATATCATATAAAACCCTCAAACATGGTAATAAGGGATGGTTTTGAGCGTTTTTCCTTGATAACTTCTTACAATGAAACATTTCATAAACGAGTTTGAGCTCATTTTAAAGTTATTTGCAAGGGCTATTGTATGGCATCTTTGAAAAAATTCCATATGCTATTGGCAAGATGCCAGACGCAAAATAAAAGCCTCCTGAACTAACCCCGGAATGGGGTAATAAGGGACACTTGATATAAAACTCAGTTTTAAAACGTTTGAAGCATGCAGAGTGTGCTTGTCCATTACTAAAAGTACTCTGAAGTCTTCCTCATCCTTTGTAGATGATGCAGATGTAGAATAAATGCATTTTCTGTAATTTTTACTTGTTTTTCCTTTATTTATATGATATTACTTCATCCATACATTACCGTATTATTGATGTGATATTACCTAATCCATGGACATGCCATTGAGCATTTACAACGACCATGTCCACAGTCCACTGCAAGCTTCATATCAACAGCCATGAAGTATTTCTTCTGTAGGTAAGCTTACAGGATGGCTTGTAATTTCAAACCATCTTAATTGAGTCTAGTGAATTCACTATAACAAAAAAAAAAAAAAGATAAAAAGAACATACCTGAAACACAAAGGAATATTTTAGTGACAACCATCATATTTTTTGAGAAAAAAATCATAGTTTAGGTTAATTACTTTTCATTCTATGTTGCCCAGTGAACAATTCTATCTAGGACATTCTCTGCAGTTTGGTGATGACTGATGATGCACTAATTTTTTGTCAAGTGAAATTTTTACACTGAGCAAAGTAAATCTAATCAAAATTCTTTGTTTTTAATTGATTTTTTTGTTAACTGGAGCCTTTGCTAACCAAGGTTCTACTTTGAATGCGTTTTTAGGGGTGTCCCTTATTACCCCGGGGAGGTGTTCCTCATTACTCCATCATGCGGAAATGGCTGCCATTTTTTCCTTGAATGAGATATGCTAATTCTGTCAATCACATTTTTAACCAACACCCCACATTTTTAACCAACATTTAACCAACACCATAACCCATGACAGCAGCAAGTTTTATGCAAGTAAAATTTGTTAATACGGTGAATGTTTTTTTTTTTTTTGCTGCAGACCTTAGCATAGGTACTTTTCCAAAATCTTTTTTTGCTACAGACCTTAGCAGAGGTAGGTACTTTTCCAAAATCTCATTTTTCACACTTTTTTCAAGGATTTTTTAAAGGTAGTATATACCGTATATGATTTCCCAACTTGCTTTACGCTACATAGATAGGAAAAATGTTGAACTTCATGCCACTATTTTTTGTTTTGCAATATTTCAATTAGTTTAGCTGCTACAACATTTCTACAAAATGTTAGAGGACTGTTCCTTATTACCCTGCCTGTCCCTTATTACCCATTTGATAGAATATAATTATATATATTATGTTAGATATAACTATAAGTAATAAGTAAATATTTATATGTTTTAGTAATGTATTCATCATATTCTTAATCTTTATTAAAATATATCTCTTAATCTGAGCAGCGCACTGATTGAAAAATAGCAGCTTAATTTATGCCTTTAAAAGTTCTTGCCAACACATTTGTATTGAAATTATTGCATTCTAGATATTTGTCAGTCTTTGGCCAACTATTTAGAAAATAGTTGAAAATCTGAAAGACTGCAAGTGGCGGATGCAGTGAATAATGAGAACAATAATAATTCTAGAACTAAGCAATGGTTGCTAGGACGTAGGGTTCATGATAGCTTTGTTGATATGAGCACATTGCCATCTCTTGGCAGTCCAGGTGGCAGAATTGTGTTGAGCCTCACTCTACTTTGCCACTCTCTCAATAGATGGTGCCACGCATATGGCTGCCAGATAGCTGCCAAGTTATAGGTGTTGCAGTGCATGGAGAGTAAGGGATATACTATCAAAACGGTTGGCAGCATTTTCTTATTAAAATTACCCAGCAACAAATCTTGAAAATGGGCTACAAATGCATATATTGGCAATGCAGTTTGCACCCTCTGCACCCTGGCTTCTGCCTACCACTGACAGTAGCAGCATGCCTAAACTTAAGCAATTAGAAGCATCAATCAAACTCTGGCGTCTGGCCTCCGGTAAATTTTAGTTTGGACTGGAAAATTGGACATCTGGAGGCTGAGGCACTGAGCATAAGCAGGGCTGTAAAAGTCCTATTTTTTTCTGAAATATCGTGGCTCTAACATCATATAATTTCAGTAGGTATGAAATCTTGCTGCTTTACTGTCATGTATTTTCGTTCGATTGAAAAAAATCGCAATTTGCACTCCACAATCATGGCATTTCATAAAATTTCAACTTCCGCAATCCCCAATACTTTGATGATTCCACCAAAATATCCTGCACAATGTTGAAGAGGACCACAGAATATTAGCTATATTATACAGTAGAATCATTCATTTACAATTGTAGGTAGGTACCTTAATGTATGTCATGTTTTACCTATTTCATTATCTTTCAAGTGTCATGTGCATCTTGTTAATCTTGTTCCTCTTGGTGTTATTTTTAAGCAGAGTACAAGTTAATGAGACATAAATCTTGCAAGTCCATATGTAATGCACTTTTGGTTAGCCTGCACCCCTGATTGCTGAATTGAAAATTCACTGGTTGCACCTGATTATTTTCTCACCTTCAAAAGCCTGCTTAAGATGCCTTAATGCATGATTCAATCTACACTGCTGCTTGCTAATCCCATCCTGATGCCCCATTTTAGTGAGTACAGTTCATTTCATCTCATTAAAATTACACCATGCTACTATTTGTTATTACTGAGCTCTTAAGAAATATTTTTCCAGTCATTCATGCCTGTTTATAAAGAATGATGGATGGTTTACACTGGTTCTCATGTTAATCCTGTCCTTTTATAGCACAATTTTCATTTTTCTTACTTGAACCATGTTGTGTCCACCATTGAATAACTTTACTTCTGAAACTAATGCATTCATGACTTTGTGTGTGGCAAAACAGTTTTAAACATCTTCCTGATGTCAATATTCCTAGAAGGCTAGTTCTTATGAACGCATTTATTTGACGTTTAGGAGCGGTTGGTGTGGAGCTACAGTCTTCTTGATGAGAGCCTAAGATCACTAAACCAACTCCTGGCCATCAAGAAAGAAGATAAAGACATTCCACCTATGAAGCAAAATTTTATTTGAATACTGACTTGAAATTATTGAGCCGTTTGCTGTTCCTAGATACTTTGGGCCCAGAATAATAAGACATAGTCCAATTTTCTAGTGGTCTCTAGGAGTAGGTAACTCCAAGTAATCAATACACCAAACCAAAGTGCCAGGAATGAAAAGTAAAAAATAATCATTAAGCAAGAGGAGCAATACATATGCTCCTCTTCACCGTTCTGGTTATTTCCACAGCGCTGGCCTGCTTCATTTTTGGGCAACCACCATAGTTGGCCATGTGAGCATCACCGCAGTTGCAGCACCTTGGTACTCCTGTATGTGTACAATCCTTGACTTGCCACCTACACAGCTACACATGCTACACAATGGGAAGGGCTATTATATGTTGGAGCACTGTGGCCAAATCTCTGGCACCCAAAACATTGCCAGGGCTTGCCAACAAATATGTGTACATCAAAACGTTGCTATTGAATACTCGCATGTGAAGGCAAGGTGCTGCTTTGAAAAGTAACCTTGAACATAGAGGTCATGATGGGCTCTCAACCTTTGAAAATTCTTTCAGCATTGGCTCCCTGATATCCTTCAGAGGCCAGGGCTTGTGAAAGTTCTTCGTTGATGACTCCTTTGCCAAAGGGACCAATAACTCCTACAGAAGTTGTTTGGTTTGCTGGAAGTCTACATTTGACCTTCCACGGCCCCAGGCTCTCTATTTCTAAAAGGGATGAGATATTATCTGAAGATTTCATGGCAATGACTAGTAAATTTTGAGCCGATTCTTTGACATGCTTGCAATGCCAGTCTTCCCAAATAGAGAATTAGCCAAGGCTTTGCTAAGAGCCAGGTCATTTGAAAGAAATCTCGTCACATCATGTTGAGTATCTCCACTGTCATGCTGCAGAACTGGTTCAACAAGAATTATAGGATTATGCATTGACATAGAGTATACACTATACATAAATGTCAGCATTATTTCTTTGACCTGCAGTAATGACTGAGTCTGAGTCCAAATCATCATCATAGGGCTGATTGAGGCATGAGCTCTCAAATCCCTCAAAGTTGGAATGATTAATGTTTGTTGCAGAATGATTTAAAATAGGAACAGGCTCTGAAGATTCAGTAGCAGATGAGCAGGCAGGTTGGCTATTGGAGCTTGGAAGAAGAGGCAGACTAGGTTGAATTGTTAAAGAGCTTTGGCAGTTTGGCTTGGCAAAGACAGTTCTGGAAGAGATGGATGGTCATTGGGACTTACTGTTGCAGAGTTAAGTGAGAGCTAGCTTTGGTCACCCTTACCTTACCACCCTTACCATTCACCCAAGTTGCAGATGCACCCTCAAGTAGACCACCCGTAAAGAAAGGTGTTTGCTGGAAGTACCTGCAAAAGAAATGTGAACACGGGAAAAAGGGCGTTGGTTGCAGATTTTCACATCCTATACTGTGCTATAAATTCTGTACCTACGGAAGCGGGCACCCACGAGGGTACAAAAAAGGAAGAGACTGCGCGTTCCATCACCCTAAGTTGTGCTGGAGTATCAAGCAGAAAGAAGATTGCACGAGTGAAAACTGCAGGTTTCTTCACATAAAATCGTGGAAGTGAATGGAGGAAGCCAGCAGAAGAGGAGGCAACAATGATTCACCCCCAAAACGAAGGGCTCCTGCTGGACGCCAGCACACTCCCTCACCCTCACAGTCCCCACCATCACAGGGAAGACAGGGAAGTGATAAGGTTGTGGGAAACACTAGTAGAAGGAGCGGTGAGGAGGTTAGTTCTTGGAGAATGAGGGATTACCGAGCTACTCCAGGGAGTGGCCCAAGTGTGTGGGACAGGGACGCACGCGGGGAGCCAGAGATTACCTACGGCACTCTTTTAGAAATGAGGCATCAGCTGGAAACAATTCAACTCCAGATGCAGGAGCTGCTGGGTCAGGGGTGCCAGGCAGAGTGGCGGAGACACAGGTAAGCGCACCAATAAGGGAAGAGTCTGGCATTCTGCTGGCCAACATTGAGGGGCTCTTCCCACTGAGAGCACGTCACAAGATTGGCGTGCTGCGTGAGATGGCCGACGAGGGTGGGATCTTTATGATTGCACTAATGGAGTCGCACCTAAGAAAAGATATCCTCGATGCAGAAATTACAATGGAAGGATTCCAACACTACCGTGCGGACTGAAAAGAAGGGAGAAAGAAGGGTGGAGTAATTGTCTACCTTAGGAACTCCCTCGCAAGAAGCACTGTAGAATTGAGATCGAAATCCGGAAACTCTGACGGCTTTGTTGAATACGTGCTACGGTACTTCACATAAAAAAATATGCTCTGTGCGTAGCCATAGTCTATAGACCGCCTGCTTGTCCGCTGGAAAATTTCAACAAAACCCTTAAGGAAATAGAGACCAGTGTGGCTGAACTGGGTGACCCAGCCCCCAGCCTGATAATTGGTGGGGACTTCAATCTCCCACAAATCCGTTGGACATGCCCTGGCGGCTTAGAGGTCGATGACTGCGACACAAGTCAAGAAGCCCAACTTGTGAAGTTTGCTGCGGAACACTTGCTCAGTCAGCAGGTATGGTCGCCGACAAGAGAACACAATATTCTTGATCTCTTCTTCACTAATAATGAAAGAATGGTGGTTGACGTCCGGGTTAAAGATACCTCACTGTCTGACCATCGATTAGTGATGGTGGAAACGACAATTGGAATTGAAACCCTGCCCAGGTCTATACCCCAAGAGGGACTGGCAGGACTCAACTTTCACAATCAAAGAACGGATTGGGAGGCAATTCGTAATGAAATTGATGAAATCGATTAGAGAGCAGAGTTTCACAAGATGAATGCTGAGGAAATCTACACAAAACTGTGTGAGAAACTAGCACAGGTATGTGTGCGTCATACACCAAGAAAAACAGGGCCTAAAGTCCGCAGCATTCCGAGAGACAGACAAATCCTTTTGAGAAAACGCGAGCGATTAAATAAACAAATAGCTGAATCCACTGGTGATACGAGAAGACAGAGGCTAGTAAATTTGCACAAGAAAATTGAACTCAGGCTGCAGGTCTCGCACAGGATGGAAGAACAAGCCACGGAAGAGCGAGTGGTTAAGGTCATCAAAGAGAACCCCAAGTATATTTTTTAAATATGCTCAGACCAAGGCTAAAATAAAGACGCCAGTAGGCCCGCTTTAGGATAACGAAGTCATTGTTGGAGATGACCAGGGCATGTGTGAGTTACTGGGATCTCAGTTTGGATCAGCGTTCAGTAACCCCTGGCTCCCCCGCTACTCAAGGGAGGAGAATGAAATTGAAGTTCTCCAGGAGCTGCCAGGCGGTAGAGAGTTGGAGAACATTGAGTTTGGACTGGAAGACATGAAAATAAGTATCAAAGAATTGGCGACGTTTTCAGCACCAGGACCCGACGGAATTCCGGCAGTGCTGTTGAAGAAGTGTGTTGGAGCACTGAAGGCTCCACTCACAATGCTCTGGAAAGCCTCGATAACAGAGGGCAAGAGCAACAACTTGCTTCATATTGGAATTCGATTTGCTTTAGATTCTTCTTCTTCTTCTATTTGTAGTTGAAGGGGCTCTGGAGACGCGTCCAAGGTAGATCCTCGACAGGACGGTGATTTACGGGGGTTGCGTAACTGTGGGCAAAAATTCAGAGATAAGACACTTCAGAGTGCAGAGTTACTAAGAGAATATTGCTACTGGAAAGGGCAAATGCTGCATTTAAATGAATGAGGTTTGAATATATGTTCATATTTCATCCCGGGTTAGTGTTCACTGACATGCCCTGCACTCAGCCTCACATGAGTCTGTAGGCTCTACCGAAGGTCCAGCCTGGGCGGCACAGCCTGGAGCTTCTTCCGACCAAAATGGTCTTATCAATATGTGAGAGTGAGTTGCTACCTCACAACAAACAAAACTCCTGTGGGCATGTATCTGAAGGATCAAAAATTAAGAGTAATATTGAGGTGAGCAGCAAACAATCTCTACAAAAGACAGGCACAACAAGCTGTACACTAGAGACTAAGTAAAGAGCTGATCCCAAAACGACTNTAATATACAGTCTGACCCTGCCACCATGACCGCAACTATGCGCGATCTTCAACAAACGTTTTGTTTATTTGTTTACATTACGATGTTTATGTTTTTTCTGCAAGATATTTTTGGCTGAAACGGTAAAGCAATGCGGATTGCGCCATTGCGGAAGTTGAAAATTTTATGAAATGACATGTTTGCGAAGTGCAAACCGCGATTTTTTAATCAAACAAAAATTTATGACATTCGAGCCGCGAGATTTCATACCTACTGAAATTATATGATATTAGAGCCGCGAGATTTCATACCTACTGAAATTATATGATATTAGAGCCGCGATATTTCAGACAAAAATAGGACTTTTCCGGACTAGGTTCCGGGGAACTGTGGAAAGGCCAGTCCCTCCATCAGCAGCAACTGATCTCCCCAAAGCCGAGTCAGGAATTGCCAAAGGTGGAACTAATGATGGTGAGTCAGGTGTTTCTGGGACACAAACAAGATCTTTTGATTTATCTTCTACTGGCAAAGGCGATTCAACAGTCTCAACTAGTTCAGGCAAAGAAGGAGAGTTGCTGCCTTCATCTGAAGACAGGCTACTCTCCTTCCGCCTCTTATGGCGCGACATCCTCGAAGTTAACAATGTCGCGCTATTGATTAATTCTTAGAGTTCAAGAACACAGTTATCACGAGTTTCAAAATTGAAATTAAAGATGTAGGCTAAGGAACTTACTTACGACCGTCGTCGACCGCAGCTCGAACCGGACTGCTTTAGATTCGATAAATAATTCAGTCTCTCGTAGCGCGGACCGGGCGGGTACGCTTGTGTTCTGTCAGAGTGGATAAGGCGGGACGGATACTGTAGTATTTATTGTTTTCTACCTTGCTTGATTAAAACTAAATGCGTTAGTGATGGAATATTAATAACAAATTATATAAATACTATATAAAATATAGTAATAACAAATGAAAAGTTCTGTTCCTTATTACTTGAGCAATGAAAATTTTTAGAAGTTGAAATGCAGAGTTCGACACAAACGGTCACAGCACTGACAGCAGTCACTCGATTCACTCAGGAATTCAGGATTTGGAGACTTTTCACCTTGTTTGTAATTGTAATGTTAACTTGTTAAGCCTTTATTAACGTTGCGAAAAAGATTGATAGCTGAAGCGCTTGTAGACATTTGGCCATTTAAACTAAACTTGTCTTGGCCATTGAACTAAACTTTCTCAAGCGACTTTCTCGAACCTTTGGCAATGATTTTTTCAAAGCAACCTTCTCGAACCTTTGGTGATAATTTTCTCAAAGAAACCTTCTTGAATCTTTGGCAAAGCAGAGCAACAGAAAGTACACTGAATATAGTAATAACAAATTATATATATACTATATAAAATATAGTAATAACAAATAAAAAGTTCTGATCCTTATTACTTGATCAATGAAAATTTTTAGAACTTGAAATGCAGAGTTCGACACAAACGGTCACAGCACTGACAGCAGTCAGCACTCACTCAGGCGGGCCTCAGCCACCTCACTGCCAGGACTCAAAATGAACTTGAGGGAGAGTCTAAAAACTCTCCACTGCCACTATAGCTTCAGCCTTAAGGTGCCTGTACACAGGGATAGTACTAGCCCATCTAGCCGCTAGTTCATCCGGCGCTTGAACTGTCCACGCTACTAGCCTCGTGTATAGAGGTTCAGCCGCTTCAGAGGCATGCGCCGGCAAGTGCCCGAGGCGCAGCCGAGAGAGACAACGATGTGTTGATATCTTGGCTGGAGTCTGGACTCTGGAGAAGTGGCTAGTAGCGCTGATGCAGCCATGGTGAGAGCATTTGTGCCGCTCCTGTGAAGTATCTTGGGTCACGTGAATCATGGCTTGTTTGAACGATAATGTTTCTAAGTGGATTCCAGACGATATTCAATTATTCTTTTAAATATTCCAAAAATATGAATTTAAGTATAACGTTTTCCATGATGGTTACTCCAACAAAATGAAGAGAAAAAAGAGTATTTTGAAACGGAAAGAAGACCTTATTAGTCAGGGTTTAGTTGTTCCCGATGCTGTATTTTTAAGGGCTAGAATGAGGAGTATAAAAAAGACGTACAGACTCGAGTTGTTGAAGGTGATCACACTATCCATCTTCACAGACCTCACTCGACGGCTTCCAACGACTCGCTGGCGGGGGCGAACGAGAAGATAGCGGCACCTTATACTCTCCTCGTGTGTACAGGCTTACTAGCTGGATAGTCACCAAGCGACCGACACTAGCCAGATTTACTAGCCGTCTGCACTATCCCCGTGTAGCTACAAGCACCTTTACAGTCACTGCAAGCGCCAACCCGTCGCGGGTCGCCTGCCGAAGACCACAACTGCCCTGGATATAATGGACCATCATGATTCATCATTCCTGCCTTCCGGAACGTAGCCTTCAACACTTCAAGCCGTCCGTAACTAGGCCGTGGGTCGAACCAGCCCTCGGTCGAACGGCAACTTGTCGAAGGACGATAAATTTTAGAACAGAACTATGCTATCTGAAACCTAACCTCAGATGCAGTGAACGCAAAATTACGTAATTTAACGATGCCCGGAAGTCAGATTCGATCCGCGGCCTGGTGAGTGGTGGTGCACGGCAGGTGGTGCCCGTGGTGGTCAAGGCCGGAGGGGAGGACAAAGCTGAGTGGTGCACGGCTGATTGGTGGATATCCGGAGTCCGGAGAGATCCAAGGCGTTCGATTCAGCGCTTATTGGTGCACAAAATTGGTGGTGCACGGCTGCGCTCCCGTCGCACATCCGTTGTCCACCGCAGCTCCGGCCTGAGTCAGAACTTCAGAAGTCTGAGGCTCTGAACTACTTTACTCACTGTATTGACTAAAACCCGGACCCTGACCGGTCCGCCGGACCACGTTCACACAAATAAAAGGCTGCAAATCATTTGAAACGCCAAGAAAACTTTTAATTTTACATATAAAGTTGTCACAGCAGCAAATTTCGTCGCAGCAGCAAATGAGGGTCGGAAAAAAGTGCATTTTTCGATCGAACTAATCGATAGGGATTGCTCTGAAACGTCCAGAAAACATAAAACATTTTAATCGAATTTTTGTAAATTTACTTGGAAAAATTTACGTCTCGAACCCGGCCGGAAATTTTTCCGAGACGTGCATAAAAACTGAGAGAAGATTGATCATTTTGAAAATTAAGCTCTTTAAATGATGGATGAAAAACGTAAAAGTTTCATGTTAAAGCGAAAAAAAGTTGCCTAGGTTAAGTTAAATTTGCCAGCTTATTTTTTTAAATAAAATCTAGTCCTTTATTACTATTGAGGGAGAAATATGTAATAAAATCTCGTGACCGTATTGATATGCGTGTTCGATACACAAGATAAAACTGTAAATATTGTACCCAAGCGTAATTTATGCAATAGGTGACCATGCCTTAGTAAGTCTGTTGTTATGCCCGACTATGGCATGACGTAAATATCAACTCATACTCCTATGTTGAGAAAATCATCTGCAAAATTTGTCCTCAAGTCAAGAAGATATCGAAAATTGGCTTTAATGAATACATATAATATTTTTAAGGCGGTTTTGCATAATTGGTGGCTATGAAATGGAGAGAAAAATCAGCCAGCGTCCATTCTGATTTTTGATGATGAAGGCAAATATCACTATATTTCATTGATGATGGGGCAATGAACAAGCAACAAAAAATTCCAACATACAAGTTAATGAAAAAAAAATTTATTAAGATATTGTGACTTATTGTCATACAATCTATGTGCAGATTAGTGTATAATAACGGTGTAGCGTTACTTTCTTGAAGTACATTATTAATAAATAACATAAGCGATCGCTCACATTGGTTGACACGATGACGATGCAGCCAGCATTCGCCCACACGTACAATACTTCGGCGATTGAGAAATTCATAAGTAAATAATTATTGTTTCGTCACCACTGGGCGCAAGTGGGATTTGCAAAGCAATGTCGCGTACTAACCCCGAGATACTACTCTCTTAGTCATTAATAAGCTGGCCTTTCGGCTCTAAAAATAGGCACATCTTTTTATCTCATGCCGCACAAAAAATCATAGAATTTTCTACGGCACATGAATATGTTAGATAGTTTAATGGAAATTCAAGTCAAAATAATTTTAAAGATATAATTGGTCATGAAGCTCCTATTATACAGGTAAAAAAAGACATCATTTTTATTTTGGAGTGACATTTTTGGATGAAAATGGAATATGAAAATTTTTTAGTGGTTATGTTGTTGAAAATCGTCTTTAAAATTTATGTATGGGTAACTAAAGTATCTATACTCGGTTGTAGGAATTATATAGTAGTGGTGGGAAGTCCTTTATTACTATACCACGTAATGCTTAGCATAACCTAATCTCCCGTTACCTTGCATTATCTGCCGTTACCATTGTTACCTCACGTAACCGTTGATTTGAAAGAAAACTGTCTAAACATATATGAAAGTTGGTGGTGAAATTATTTTCTGAGTGTAGTTTTTGATCGCGATTTAGAAAATAAGGCACACATATGTGGGTGACTATCGTGAAACATATTGGAGGATCCCTGTCTTTGAATGATGCCTTTGTAAGACGTGGGAATGCTAGCGGCGCGGTACTGAGTCCTTAAGGTCTATGACTCGTGCCAAACGTTTGGTTGTACCAAACGCCCTATGGTTCGGCTAAGGCTTAGCCGAACCATAGGGCGTCCGCTAAGGCGTGTAAGTCAGAGACCAGACTGCGCTAGCGTCTTACAATTCTGTTTCGAATTGTGGAATGAAACACAGAAGTAATTCTCCTAATATGGGTCAAGGTCGAGAGGCCAGATTAAGAACGGTATTACAGATATGCAAATGATTATGACAACTGGAGTTACATGAAGTTGTAATATCCTAGGTCGGTGCTAATAATATTAATATGTAGCCAAATAATATTTAACAGAAAATCAACTGCAGTTACTAATTGATAATGATGCTCAAGGCAATAACATGGATAATAATGTTGAGTCAGAGTTAATGGGTAACTCTGCTAAAATTCACTAGGCTAGCAACGTTCCTCGAAAATGAGTTACGGGGGTAACTGAAGGAAATATATATACCTGGTCGCTACACCTTAAAAAACTCTCAGGCAAATGAATGAATTTCTGTAGTTTATGCCTACGTTTCTAAATCTTTACTGATTTCCTTGTCACCAGTTTTTGGCCGCTCAACTCAAAAATCTGACCTCAACGATATGCCTAACGGTTCCAAGGGAGAAACTTCGGGTGGCGTGAATTTAGCGAAATGAAGGAACACGGTCACATCTACTCCAAAGGACACGTTGCCTGTCTTCAACCATTAGGTTAACGTCTGAGTCTTGATGTATCCAGTACCTGGACATGTATTCTATCGCTAACCCGGCTACAAAGAGTGCCTGCCTGGCTAGCATGACACATCCTCCTTGAGAGCGAATAATACTCTTTACAAAGGGGTTGACCCGCATGCCTGCCGTGGAGTATACACTTTGTTCTCCAGTGTTTACACTTGTTTACTATTCTATTCTAATATCTTGTTATTTGTATACAGCAAATTAGATAAATGAAGATGCTCAGAGTGCTCATCTGAGAAGTGCACCTGCAGTGCGCATCTCAATGAAACGCACTGAAGTAGTTCACGGCGTCATATAAATATTCGCGGTTGCGATGCTTGTTACCTTAAGGCTTAAATCAATGTTTCACAAATTTTCACGAAGGTCATTCCCTGACGCATACCTTTTTCTAGAACGTACGGAATATTTTCTATAGCCAAATGCATAGATCTGTCAAGGAAATCCGAGGTTTGTACACCGTACGTTTTATTTTTTATATTTTATTTAGAACATATTGAGGCGAGGTAAGCAAACCCTAGACCTTATTGAGGCGAGGTAAGCAGACCCTAGACCTTATTAAGGCGAGGTAAGCTGACCCTAGACCTTATTGAGGCGAGGTAAGCTGACCCTAGACCTTATTGAGGCGAGGTAAGCTGACCCTAGACCTTATTGAGGCGAGGTAAGCAGACCCTAGACCTTATTGAGGCGAGGTAAGCAGACCCTAGACCTTATTGAGGCGAGGTAAGCTGACCCTAGACCTTAGAGGCGAGGTAAGCAGACCCTAGACCTTATTAAAGGCGGCAATATCAACACTCTGGACGTAGTCCTGAAATTCTTGTATTTTCTCGGTGAGGTCAACGGAGATCTTGTCGACGACTGTGCTCAGGAAGGACAGCTTGTTGATGCCGGACGCCAGGGACTTGAGCTCACCTACACAACAAAACAAGTGTATTACTTCCCTATTATAATATTATATGGGCTGTTTTTATATGTTGTATTGTTTATTGAGCTGTTATTATATATTATATGATTTATTAGATGCTACCTATATCATAGTATGGTATTAGCTATTAATGTCATGCATAGTATTGCTGAAATTATGTATTTTGTCTGGTGATCATCGATACAATATTATCATTACACCACTCACTGGCACTAGAACTAATACATCCTGTACGCCACAAACCCCACCACTTACTTGCGCCACGCACCACACCACTTACTTGCGCCCCGCACCACACCACTTACTTGCGCCCCACACCACACCACACCACTTACTTGTGCCACATACCACACCACTTACTTGCGCCCCACACCACACCACTTACTTGCGCCTCACACCACACCACTTACTTGCGCCACACACCACACCACTTACTTGCGCCACACACCACACCACTTACTTGCGCCCCACACCAGCCCGTCCAGTTGGATGCAGTGGACGCATTTCTTGAGTACCTTCATGTCGGTCTCATCGTCCCAGGGCTTCACGTCACCAGGATTTGGGACTTGGCAATGGGGCCAGGCATGGGGCCAGGCTTCTTGCTCTTCTTTTCAGTGTAGGCCCGCCAGCCACTCTTCTCTGACCCTGACAGTCTCTGTGTCCTGAAATGATTCAAATACTATATGACTTGCGCGACATGATTCAAGTAGGTATTATATGACTCGAACGACATGAACAAAATATTATATGACTCGAACGACATGAACAAAATATTATATGACTTGCTCACATGATTCAAGTAGGTATTATATGACTCGAAAGACATGAACAAAATATTATATGACTTGCTCACTTGGCGCTCCAAGTATGAACGCGTTCAAGAACAGACTAGATAAAGCTATGGAAAAATATATGTTCAGATTTGAAATGCCTAGCTCCTTATCGAACCCGGTGGAAGTCTAGTAGCTACTTCAAACTATCGCCAGTCATGAAAAGATCCGGGCAAATGACACGAGTTTAGATCTATGAACAAGGCACGAAAAGGAAAAGAATCGGCGACAGGCCACATCAGGCCTACACTCCAGCGCCGACATCACTATGTTATGATTCAAGTAAGTATTATATGCATGACTCGAGAGACATGAACAAAATATTATATGACTTGAGCAACTTGAACAAAATATTATATGACTCGAAAATTGGCTTTCATAAATACATATATTATTTTAAGGCGTTTTTTCATAATTGGTCGCTATGAAATGGAGAGAAAAGTCAGCCAGCGTCTATTATGATTTTTGATGATGAAGGCAAATATCACTTTATTTCATTGATGATGGGGCAATGAACAAGCAGTAGATACTTCCAACCTACAAGTTAAAGGAAAAAATTGTTATGAAGATTTCAAAAAATCTATGTGCACATTAGTGTATACTGTATAATAAAGGTGTAGCGTTACCAGAGGTGGGCAGTAGTGCGCTACATGTAGCGGCCGCTAGTTGCGGTCGCTACGTTTTCAGTAGCGGTAGCGGGAGTGGCGCTACATTTAAGCAATTCTAGCGGTAGCGGTAGCGCCCGCTACATATTTAAGTAGCGATACGAGTTTTTGCCACTACAGCGCTACCGCTACATTTATAGATAAAGCCTTTGGATTTTACTTAATAGTATTAAATATTATTTAAAAACCAGCATGATACATACATAATATAAATTACAGAATAAAACTGTACGAAAGGTTTCGGTATAATGTTGTCAACTTCAGCCTGTTACTAGTGTCATTATGTTAGTTGTTACCAGAGGTAGGCAGTAGCGCGCTGCATGTAGCGGCCGCTACATTTTCAGTAGCGGTAGCGGCGCTACAATTGTAGCGGTAGCGTCCGCTAAATTTAGAGCATGTAGCGGTAGCGGCCGCTACATTTCAAAGTAGCGCTGCCCAGCTCTGAGCGTTACTCTCTTGAAGTACATTATTAATAAATAACATAAGCGATCGTTTACATTGCTTGGTACGATGCAGCCAGCATTCGTCAACACACGTACGAAACTTCGGCGATTGAGAAATTCAAAAGTAAATAATTATTGTTTGGACACGACCTGGGCGCAAGGGGGATTTGCAAAGCAATGTCGCGTACTATGCCCGATATCGTACTTTCTTAGTCATTAATAATCTAGCCTATCAGGCTTCAAATATAGACACATACAAGGATTTTTTATTGAATATACAACACACAAAATTTTCTACGGCACATGAATATGTTTCATAGTTTAGTGAAAATTCAAGTCAAAATAATTCTATATATATAATTGGTCATACAACTTCTATTTTACTGAAAAAAAAAGAATATAAATTTTATTTTTAGAGTAACATTTTTGGATGAAAATGGACTATGAGAACTTTTTGATGGATATGTTGTTGAAAATCATCTTTAAAATGCATGTATGGGTAACTTAAGTATCAATATTAATATCAATATTAACTCATGTATCAATAATTTTTTGGTAGATAAGCATGTAATGCTTAGCCTAACCTAATCTCCCGTTACCTTGCATTACCTGCCGTTACCAAGTGTTATCATTGTTAATTTACGTAACCGTTGATTTGAAAGAAAATTGTCTAAACATATATAAAAGTTGGTGGTAAAAATATTTTCTGAGTCCAGTTTTTGATTGCGATTTAGAAAATAAGGGCATATAAATGTGGGTGACTATCGTGAACATATTTGAGGATCTCTGTCTGTGAATGATGCCTTAAAAACTTTCAGGCAAATGAATGATTTTCTGTAGTTTATACCTACGTTTCTGAATCTCTATCGATTTTCTTGTCACCAGTTTTTGGCCGCTCATTTCAAAAATCTGACCTCAACGATATGCCTAAAGGTTCCAAGGGAGAAACTCCGGGCGGGGCTAATTTAGCGAAATGAAGGAACACGATCACATCTGCTCAAAGGACACGTTGCCTGTCTTCAACCATTAGGTCTGAGTCTTGATGCAACCAGTACTTGAATATGTATTCTATCGCTAACCCGGCTACAAAGAGTGCCTGCCTGGCTAGCATGACACATTCGCCTTGAGAGCGAATAATACTCTTAACAGAGTGGTTGACCTGCGTGCCTGCCTGGTTGACCTTAAATCAATGTTTCTCAAATATTCATGAATGTCATTTCCTGACGCATACCTTTTCAGAACGTACGGAATATTTTCTATACCTTAGTCTCATTTAAATCTAGTAAAAAAAACACCCCAGACACGTTGGATAGTTTAGATACAATGCCCTCAAAAAGCGATTCTTACCACATAAAGCAATAAAAAAATTATTACGTTCGAGTTAATTTTCTAAAATCAGTTTCTACACGAGCTCGCATTGCATTAAGTTCTACTGAAATTGACGGCGCCGGCATAACAAATAATAACCACAACAGGCAAACGTTGCCGTTGAGGCACTTTATACTTTATAGACGCCGTAATTATCAGCTGTCAGCTCTCAGCTGTGGAGGATAAGTTTTCATAGACGATTAGTAATGTCAGTCGGGAGTTTCGATTTGACCGTGAAAGTGTGAAGATGTGCTGTGTGTTATCCCAAAGCGCCAAGTGATATCTGCACTGCAGATCATTCTAGATAATCTAGTCTTCTCAAAGTCAAATCTCTTTGAAAAATAATTAAAAATCTTAAAGCAGAAAATTGATCATGATCAAAACTAAGAAACATCCAAGTCTGGGATCAAAACCTCCAGACAGCCAACCGACAAGACAAGGTAGCCTACTTCAACTTCAACTTTCAAGGATGCCCAAGGGAAAAGTTGACAAGCTAAATGCTCATTCTTTGTCAGCCCCAGTAAAAACAGCCTCAAATCTTCCAAAAGACCAGGAAGAAAAGCAAGTACCAAAGCAAAAATGCCACCACCAAGCAAAGAAATCTGAATGCACTGAAAATAACAGTAAAACAACTCTGGACAAAATCTGGTAATCTGTTAACTGAAAAGCCAGACAAAATATGATCAAATAGCCTTCAGCATTGAGAATTTGAGAGTCTCACATCTATAGACTCAAATCCTGAAGGAGTTTTGTCATCAAGCACCAGCTCATCAAAATCTGACCTAACTGCTGGTGATATGAACACAAATGAAAAATTGAAAAACCACCTCACAAAAAACCCTGCCCACAGCCAGAAGCTATTGAAACAGCAAGTTTATATCCAGCAAACTCAAATAATAATGCTTCAAGTCAAAAAGAAGTACCAACTCCATTATTAACTTTACCATCATTGCAAGCAAAAATAGAATCAATGGTAGAGCTACTAGAGCAGGAAGACAAGGACCAAAGCCTAGCACAAGCAACCACTCATTCAGGAATCAGGAGGGCTTTATATCACTTGCCACACATTAGAACAAGTGAATACACTACTTGCAGTAAAACTTCTTGCCATATCCCAAGATAGACAGCTCCCTATCCAAATCTCAATAGCGCTGAACTCGCAAACTACTCTTGGAAAAATCTATGCACCAGAACTTCAAGAAGAAAAAATTGAAGATTTATTGGAATTTGGAACTTCTAAGACCCTCAGGAGTCATAGCTGTTAGAAAACTCTTCCGTGACCCAGCAAAGTCCCATATGCCATTATTAGTACTCATAGTGACAAAGCAGAGAGTTTTTTAGACTCTCCCTCTGTCCCTCAAGTTCATTTTTGAGTCTTATAAGTAGACCAATAAAGTATCATGGATACCAGCATTATCATACTTAAGAAATTGGTTTAAATCTTGAGTTATTGAGGAAATTAAAAATGAACTGATTCCAAAAAAGCTCTGGTTTGCCACTACGTTCGTGCTGACCTTTTTAGACAAACTACGACCTGAAAACATTCGGATTGGATATAGCAGCTATAAAGTGGATCCATATTATCCAAATCCCATCCAATGCTACAAGTGCTGCAGGTGGGGTTACTCTTCAACCTACTGTCGTAGTCCCCAACACTGCAGCCATTGTGGGACAAACAGACATAGTGGACTAACCTGCCAAGAGCCCCCACGATGTGTGAACTGTAAAGGGAATGATGATGCCTTAGATAAAAGTTGCCCTATATACCTTCAAGAAGTAGAAATTTGCCATTACTCTGTAAACCACCAAGTCTCCTACCCAGAAGCCAGGAAGAAACTCTCTATGCCAACTCAGCAAACCAATGGCAATGACAACTCTAGCAACAGAAGACTACAAACCCATGCAACCAGACAGACCTCCTTGCCTCAGACACAACCACCAACACTCTGCTCTCTAGCCACCTTCCCTCCCCTAACCTATCCACAAAAGAAGAATAGCAATCCCCTGATGAGTAAAAACACTACCTCTACACAGTCACAGAAACAACCAAAAAACTCTCAACAGAGCACCACTTGTACAACCCAAAATTCCAACTACTGGTTTCCAGATAGACAACTTCCACCTCTAGAAAGTTCAAAGTAGCAGCCCAGACCACTCTCCTATGACACAGCAGGAGCTGGATGACATGGAAGAACATGAACCCTCTCTGCCCCCATTACCACCTCTGTCACCACCACAAATAGGGCCTCAAAAACAACACATCAGAATTCATCATGATCATGCACAAACCCCCCTGCAAACTCTTCCAGCAACACAAGCCCCTCCAGCTTGGTTCCTATCTTTGCTCCCATTAATACTGAAACTTCTACTTGCAACCTCTTTAAGTGCCAAAGTAGAATGCTTTATTGAACTAGGATCAAAATTACAAATTGAATCAACTATCACCTCACTGCTCACAGAATTAGGCCTCACCTCTCTAACACATTCGCAATGACTCTCACACTCCTACAATGGAATATCCGCAGTTTTAGATCAAACATCCCATATATCCAAACAGCACTAGACAACCACACACCAGATATCCTCTGCATGCAGGAAACAAATGTGCCACCCACATACCCACTTACACTTGCACGCTGCCCGCCAGTTACCAGAACAGACTGACTGCTTGGAGGGGGTGGAACATCCATCCATGCCTTTAAGGGGACCGACCGGGCATACGGAAAACTTCTACAGTTATTATCCGATTGTCATGAAACTCCACATACATATGTAAAATGTAAAATAAAAAACATTTTGCTCCTATGAATTTTTCAAAAGAATTGATAGAAAACTTGAAATTCATAGAAAACTGCTAAAAAGGGGTACTTCAGAAAATCTATCTCCTCCCACAAATATCATCCTACAACATCGAGACACGTATCATTCGATTCGTAAAGACCATATCTATCGACTCTAACATCACTTTTTTCATTTTCCACCTAGTTTTTTTTTTTATGACGTTTTTTCCCATTTTTTACATTTTTCACCCTCCCCCCCCTTCTTCCCCATATAAAAAACGAACCAGACCGAAATTCAAAAAAGTGATGTTAGAGTCGATAGGCCTGGTCTTTACGAATCGAATGGTATATGTCTCATTGCTGTAGCTTGAAAACTGTAGGAGGAGATAGGTTTTCCGTGACAGTAAGTTGAACTTTTCAGGACGGCGCGACAAAGTCTCGCGCGCCTTGGATAGGCACTCAATGTAGCATGGATACCAAATTACAGGCTTCTGTAGCTTAGTCCACTCAAGGATGCAAGCAGCAACTTGTAGCGCACCTCTCCGTTCAAAGCTAGGAGGGTAACTGAGCTCAGATGCCAGATGCACCCAGATATGTAGTCTTGCCGCTGTAATTATCTCTCGTCTATTTACTTAAGGAACTCCACCCCCCGCCCCCAAATAAAGGCGGGCCATCTGCGTCAATATTGCCGTATATAGATGGCAGTAGTATCGTTGGAAAGCTCAGAATGTCAGCTTTAAGATGAGACTAAGCATGTAACTGCAGCACAACTCAAGTAGAAACTATATTCAAAGATTTCAGCAGCTAATTAATTTATATCTAATTTCTTAAAGAACTCTCCCACCCGCTTCCCTTTAAAGGAGACGTCATTAACGTAAATATTGGCGTACAGCGATGGCAGTGGTACCATTGGAAAGAGCAGAATTGCAGCTTTCAGATGAGCACAAAAACCGAAAAACGCCAAAATTGAAAATTTTAGCCTGGTCGGTCCCCTTAATGGTATCCCAACAACAAACCATAACACTGCCCACACACACTGAAGCCTGCGCCACATGCATATACCTCCCTTCCTTCAAACTTGCAATTTGCTCACTATACCTCCCCCCTTATACAGACAACAAAACTCTCCTCACCAAACTGACAGACATACTCCAATTGCTCACTACACCTTTCATCATCTGCATCGATGCAAATGCCCACCACAAATCCTGGGGATCTTCCTACTCAGACCAGCAAGGCCGGCTCAGAGCAGAGTGGCTTCACAAAAATAACCTCATACTGGCAAACATAGGAGCACCCACACACATAAGCCCAACAGGTACACTCACACATTGACCTCACCATAACTAAACCTACTCTGGCTCCCTCCTTAACATGGGAACCAGCTCCTGATCCATACCACAGTGACCACTTCCCCCTCAAAATAACCATTAATAGCATAAACATACCCCATCCCTCCAGGCCCAGATGGATTCTAAACAAAGCTGATTGGGCTGCCTTCCAAATACATGTAGACCTCCCACAAACATTCCTTTCCCCTTCCGAGGCATGCAGTGCAGTGGAGAGCCGCTTGCTGACAGCAGGTGCACTGGCAATCCCCATCTCTACTAAACCCAGGAAACAAAAGCAAACCCACTGTTGGTGGACTCCAGAGTGCACTGCTACACTCAGAGCCAAAAGAAAGGCCCTAGAACTATACAGACGGAAGCTAGGTACCATTGACTTGTGGATAAACTACAAGCGTGCAGCTGCAATGTTCCGATGCACAGTTCTTCAGGCTAAACAAAACAGCTGGACAAAATTTGTACAATCATTGACCTATAGATCAACTACAACCAAAATCTGGAATAAAATTCGTTGACTCAGAGCAGCACCCCCGCAAACAGCCATCATCCTAGATGTTGGGAATAGACTCCTTACAAACCCAGTAGAGGTAGCAAATGCACTGGCTAGAGAAATTACTGGACCACACAGCCCAATCCCCCAAATCACAAAACTCCAGAAAACCCAAAATATGCCCTCGACACTAAACCTCACCTCTTGGTATAACAGCGACTTCACTGAAGCAGACCTAATGAGAGCAATAAACGCTACACGCTCATCAGCACCAGGCCCTGACACCATACCACCCTCATTCTTGACGCACCTACCACGCCTGCAACAAACACGTTTACTAGCTTTCTACAACTACATCTGGGCAAAAGGAGTCCCCCATCAATGGCACTTGGCTCACATCCTTCCCTTCCTAAAGCCCAACAAATCACCTACAAACCCATCCTCATACCGCCCTATAGCACTCACAAATAGCCTTTGCAAATTATTTGAAAAAATGGTAAGCCATCGCCTCCGATCCTATCTTGAGCGTGCATCACACATTGACCCAAATCAAAGCGGCTTCCGAACTCGACACTCCACACTAGACCCCTTACTCGCCTGGACTCGGCTATCAGATATGGTCTCATACTGGACAACCCAACCATCGCTGTTTTTCTGGATTTCACTCGAGCTTTTGACTCAGTATGGCATTCTGGATTGCTCCAAAAACTTGAAAACCTGCAAGTGAAGGGCAGAATGCTGACATTCATCTGTGGCTTCCTACAACACAGGCGTATTCAAGTAAGAGTACAGAATACTTTGTCCACACAGCACTCAGTAACATCAGGAGTCCCACAAGGATCAGTACCGTAAAATGAGGTTACTTTGACCGGCGGGGTAACTTTGACCACTTTTCATTTTTTTAACAAAAACCCCCAAAACTCAAAAACGATTTGACATAGAAAAATTTTGCCAATAGCCATCAAAGGCCTAATACTGAGGCTACGTAACACAATAGAGAGATTTAAAAAGTTTGCATATCTAATAGGTTAAAAAATTAATAATGTGACCCACGAAAAAGAGCTATTATTTAAAGTCTGTCGGAGTACCCCCTCCAATTTTTTTATTTTCTGGTAAAATAACTCCAGGTTTTGATGCATTGTAGTAGAACTCTTCTAGTTACATATGCAAAAGACAAATTTTAGGAAAGTGTCATAGTTTGCAAATGGGGGGCGCCACCCCCCAATGGAGAACTTTGACCACCTGATGGCAGCCATGATGGGGTAACATTGACCAGCTTGGAAATTAAGTTAAGATTACCGTAGGTACCTATATAACATATTTTATATTTGATACACCTATTAATGTTTTTTTCTTTATGTTTCAGCCTCTACAGAGTCTTATATATGGTAATTTTAACTTAATTTCCAAACCGGTCAATGTTACCCCGTCATGGCTGCCATTAGGTGGTCACATTTCGCCCATTGGGGGGCGGTGCCCCCCATTTGCAAACTATTACACTTTCCTAAAATCTGTCTTTTGCATATTTAACTAGAAGAGTTCTACTACAATGCACCACAACCTGGAGTTATTTTACCAAAAAATAAAATTGATTTTACCACCCGGTCAAAGAAACCCCAGGAGCTGGGGTAACAAAGACTATCACTTATTTTGAAATTACATCAAAACTATGAGAGGCAGGAGCCAGCAATTTATGGTGAGTAAAGCTACCTGTATTTTGCATGTTTCAATTCAAGTGTAACTTGTCTAGTAAAAAAATGGCATTGTTTTGAAATAAAAAAGTGGTCTAAGTTACCCCATTTTACCCTAAAATGGGGTTACTTTGACCGGCGGGGTAACTTTGACCACTTTTCGTTTTTTTAACAAAAACGCCCAAAACTCAAAAACAATTCGACATAGAAAAATTTTGTCAATGGCCATCAAAGGCCTAATACTGAGGCTACGTAACACAATAGAAAGAGTTAAAAAGTTTGCATATCTAATAGGTTAAAAAGTTAAAAATGTGACCCACGAAAAAGAGCTATTATTTAAAGCCTGTCGGAGTACTCCCTCCAATTTTTTATTTCTTGGTAAAATAACTCCAGGTTTTGATGCATTGTAGTAAAACTCTTCTAGTTATATACATATGCAAAAGACAAATTTTAGAAAAGTGTCATAGTTTGCAAATGGGGGGCGCTGCCCCCCAATGGGTTAACTTTGACCACCTAATGGCAGCCGTGACGGGGTAACATTGACCGGCTTGGAAATTAAGTTGAAATTACCATAGGTACCTATATAACATATTTTATGTTTGATACACCTATTAATGTTTTTTTCTTTATGTTTCAGACTCTACAGAGTCTTATATATTTGAAAAAAAAGTTGTCAAAGTTACCCCATTTTACGGTACTTCACTAGTCTAGTAGTCTACATATTTATACATGTGTAGAGTAATAGGACCCAAAAATGAGCTTGAGTCTTGAAGAAGAGTGTAAGAAAGTCTCTGCTTTGCCAGATTGTCACACTACTATGTTAGTGTGTAGGGTAAACACACCATATTCCGACACCTTAACATGTTGACTAATGACTACGAAGTGGTACACATGCGTACCACGAAATGTAATTCGCCAGGACCGTGACGTAGTGATACATAATTAAGGTTGCCTAAAATTGGCCAAACCCGAGAACAAAAAAGGCCCAAAAAAAGGCTGATAACTCAATATATCCTAGTTTATCTGTAGCTTCTGCAGTTCTGCTATAAAAATTCCATTCATTTTCTTATTGCAGTATTTAAAATTTAATTAGGAAGTACCCTTATCATAAATTTTAGCCAGCCAATGCAATTGAGAAAAACTAAATCACGGAATTTTTCCGGAAAAAATGACCATCTGGCAAAACTGTTTAAAAACAGCACTAAAAATGAAATAACAGTACAAGATGAAGCAATTGTAGTCAACGTGTTAAGGGGACCGGCTACCCTAAAACCGAGGTAGCCTATAACTCCTACAGTTATTATCTGATCATTATGAAACTTCACATACATACGTAAAATGTAAAAATAATAACATTTCACTTCTATGAATTTTTCAAAAAATTGATAGAAAAGGTGATTTTCATAGAAAACGGACAAATAACGGGTACTATAAAAAATCTATCTCCTCCCACAAATATCGTCCTACAATATCGAGACACATATCATTAGATTCGTAAAGACCATACCTATCAACTCTGCCATCCCTTTTTTTCATTTTCCCCATAGTTTTTTTTATGTGTGTTTTTCCCATTTTTTCACTTTTTTCACCCCCTCCCCCCCTTCTCCCCCATATATAAGATGAACCATGCACAAATTAAAAAAAAAGCGATGGCTAGGTTGATAGATATTTTATTTACAAATCGAATGATATGTGTCTCATTGCTGTAGCTTGAAAACTATAGGAGGAGATAGGTTTGCAGTGTGCTAATCGTAGGTTTTCTCGGCGCCCAAAAAACTGGCGGGCAGCATGTAAAATGACTTAAAAGAGTCGTAATGTAGCCAACATACCGAAACTAAGCCTTAAAAGTAAGTGAGGAAGGTGTAGAGCGAGTGGCTGCACACCTTCCACCTTGCTGTCATGATAGGCACTGAAAGATTGCATTGCATCCCACAGTATATGTAGTCACGCCTCCTATTTATTGCCTTAGCAATTAGTGAAGGCCGCCCCCCACCACCCCCTGTTCCATGGGGCGTGGTGAACGTAAAAATGGAGGTAGAGAGATGATTCTGCTACCAATAGAATTGTCTGAAAGTAAGCTTTAAGATGAGTATAAGCACCGGATAATGTCATGATTGGCCGCTTTACGTCAGGCGTTCCTTTTTAGTTTGTCCAGCCCTGTAATTAAATCCCATAGACATTTGTTAAAAGGCCTAAAAACTGCCCTTCTTTGGGAAGCTGTCACAAAATCATTTTTTGACGTACAGGGATGATTCTGGTACCGTTGAATGTGTAGAAAAGTAAGCTTTAGAGATGAGCACAAAAACCGGAAAACGCCAGAAGTGAAAATTTTAGGGTAGCTGGTCCCCTTAAGGATGTAGCAAGAAATAAATGGCTATAAATAGATCACTGTATGGGCAACTCGAGTTCTGATTGGTTTACGTCACTCAAAACACCACACTATGCGCCAGCAATGATGAAACATCACAAACTGTTGCCATATTTATTTAAAAGCCTTTAGAATTCAAATCTACAAAATTGCTGAATTCCAACACTGTGTGTGACTAAATGCGGCATAAGGTATCATATTTTTTGGAGAAATACCAATCATAGTTTAGGTTAATTACTTTTCATTGTATGTTGCCTGGTGCACAATTCTATCTATGACATTCTATGCACAATTTTGTGATGACCAATGATGCATTAATTTTTCTTTAAGTGAAATTTTTTTCACTGAGCAAGGTAAATGTAGGGTAAACGAGGTATATTCCGACACATTAAGGACGCATCAAGAAATGAAAAACTATAAAAAAATAACCGTATGCGTTACTCGAGTTCTGTTTGCTTTACATGCCTCTCAAAACACCGCACTACGCGCCAGCAACGATGAAACGTCACAAAATGTTGCCATATTTATTTAAAAGCCTTTAGAATGCAAACCTACCAAATCCTTATATTCCGACACTGTGTGTGACTATAGGTATTTGGCTCGTGGTGAGACGTATTCCAACCGCGCTTCAAATTGTACTGATACGTAATTCCGATATCCACGTGTTCGAATTCCGATCGCTGTGTGAGCTGTATTGGAATACGACACGGCTTTGAATTAGAACACTATTGAATATTGAGCACTACTTAATTAGGCTTTTAATTAAGTTATTAAGCTTTTAATTAAGAAAATTTTAATTTTTGCACACAGCTTGGAACGAGCTGTGTGTGTCCAATTCAAGTTGTGTCAGAATTAGTTTTTATGTGTCTAAATCTGTTTCTCAACTTAATCATCTATTAATTTATTTACCACTTGAAATCAGCAAATACAAGTACCGTATACTTGAAGGATTCCTAATATATTCACAGACGTATTTAAAAGTCTCGAACCATAATATTCTTTCTACACAAACAGTTTATCTCTATTTGGTAGAGCAAGGTCAACTGTCAACTTTGACACATTTTTCGATGATCTCATTGGGTGGCATATACCGTCTCTCTTTGGATCTCAACATTTTCCTGTTAGATGGCCCAGACCTAGTGTTTTGGCAGTAGTTTGATGCGCAAATGTATGACGTCACTATTTCAACCATCAACAAACGCATGGAACTAAAACAAAGCTTAATATAAAGGAAAAACTAGAGAGGTGTCGGATTTACCCACGATGTCTGAATATACCGCGTTTACCCTAATCAAAAATTTTTGTTTGTAATCAAAATTTTGTGTAAGCCTTTGCTAACTGAGGTTCTACTGTGAATGCATTTTTAGGGATGTCCCTTATTACCCCAAGGAGGTGTCCCTTATTATCCCAAGGGGGTGTCCCTTATTAGCCCATCATGCAGAAATGGCTGCCATTATTTTAATGAGATATGCAAATTCTGTCAATCATGTTTGTAAGCCAATGTCCCAACACCTGTGTGCAACTTTTCTGTAATTGAAATTTTTTGATACGGCCAATATTTTTTTGCTATAGACCTTAGCGGAGGTACTTTTCCAACATCTCATTTTCACACTTTTTTCAGAGATTTTTTTAAGTTAATAAATGTATGATTTCTGAACTTGCTTTTTGCTACATAGATAGTAAAAATGTTGAATTTTATGCCACTATATTTAGTTTTGAAATATTTTGAATGGTTTAGCTGCTACAACATTTCTACGAAATGTGGAATGACTCCCGATTTACCCCGCCTGTCTCTTATTACTCCATTTGACAGCACTACTCTAGTTGCACCTTATGTTAACTATCATGAACTCTTTTGTAGAGATAATTAAATTAAATTTCTTTTATTTTATAACACATTCAACAACAATAATGTTTATATATGATCGGTAATACTCTCCAACAGTTGTTGATCAAGACAGACCCTGCTGTCTGAAGGATGTTTAATGATACCAAAGGGCTAAAATGATTATAAATGGCACAAACTTTGTCAATTCACCAATTCCTATCCTACTGTCATTGTACCAAATTTGTGTTGTTTTTCCCCAAATAATCAGTAAATTCTGCCAGTAATTTGATGTAGAAGCATGGCTTCTCCCTTGCCACCAGCTGATGCTGTGAGGATAAAAGTTATACGGGTGAGTGAATTGATGTGAGTTCTGAAGTAGGTACTTTGAATGTGACGTAATCTATAAAAAATAACAGTGAATTACTTAATCTATCGCTTATTTTATTTAGATTTTTGTCACCAAACATTTACACTGATTATTTCAAGCTTCCAGCTGTTGTTTCAATTCTACTTGTTTGTATGTAGAAATACCGTAATATTCATTTATTTCCCTAAATCATATATGAATATGTTATTTGAGTGCACTGCATCTGAAATGAACCAGTCTTGATTAACTGTATAAGTATGTAAAATAACGTGTCCTACAATGTGCAGCACTGTAATTTAGATGGGATATCTCAGTGCTGCAAGTTCTCTGTGGACCCCCAGCTTACCACTCTCTCTGTGCTGCAGAACTTGGTTGTCAGAGCATTCAAATTATCTTCTAGGTAAGGCCTGTTTTATTCTATATTTCTATCAAGAGATATTGGGTTTATCAACTAATCTTCCCTTAATCACCTAGTCATCTTGTGGAACAAATCTTCACTTATAAAGTTAATGAAAAAAGTTTATAAGTATATCAGAATCTTGTAGGTTTAAAATTATTTTTTATATGAATTAGCAAAAAATTTTTCTATTTCTTATTAAAATCTTTCATTTTATATAGTGGTTATTAGGAAAGCCAATGATATTGCCTCTAAGTTATATGCTTCTCCATGTGTCTAAACTTATTCTTGTGCATTACAGAGAGTTTGAAATTAGCTACCTGTCTCGAGATGAGCGTCTACCGGAGGCTTTATGGCTTCCTCTTGTCTCTGACTTTGACCTGGAGTTGGCTTTTTCAAGGTGAAGAGAAATTTTTGAACACATTATGTAACTTGGAAAATTTAGTATGTAAAACTCCAAGAAATATGCAGTTAATATTTGTATATAATAAATAAAATCAACAAGTTTTACTTCCTATTGTTTATTTACATTTTTTTGTGATTTTGTAATCCATTCAGTCCTTGATATCTCAAACAAGTACACAATAAACTTGCAAATATAGTTGCCAATTCCAAGCTTTTACCTCAATGGGGTTACTTGAATTAGTAAATTTTGTGTCTGTAGCGATGTTTATATTTTATATTTCCAAAAACCATCTAAAGTGAATTATCAAAATTAAAAAGCAGATATCTCATTTTTCAAGCTAAAATATAGCTCATTTGGCGTTTATGCTTTAACAGCGTGATGCATTAAAAATTAATTCAAACTTTTCAGGCCCTGTGAACCTCACCTGCTAGTGAAGGTGGAGGCAGGCCGCAGTGGCAGCTTTAGCAGCACTGGCAGCTGGGAGGGTCTGGATATTGTGCCTCGACTGCCACACCTTACTGCTGCTGCTGCCAACAACTATTCCACTAAATTGCCTGGCATATTCAGAGAGAAGGTGTGCAATGTCTCGATGCCTCTTACATTGATTCTCATGACTAATAACTGCTCCACCAACCTACATGATTGAAGTTTTGAGAAGCAGTTTGGGAATGAAGAGAAACTGCTTTCAAACTTTATTTTATACAAAGGAAGTTTCCACGCTGTCTGGATAATATTGCCATATAATACCTAATGCTGGATAAGTAAATTTTTGCAAAATTTAAATAGGTTTTCAACTTTAAATTGAAATAATTTGTGAACATTATATCTGGTCATTCAACATGGTCCTGATATTATTCAACATTTTCATTTTTGTGTCCACAATCAAATTATGAGCCCTGGTTAGAATTAAGACTTTCATCTTCAGATGGAAAAGACACTGGGGCTCATGCAGAGGGCCCTGAATTGGCCCGACGACCTGCTCCCGCCTGCAGGGGATGCGCGGCAGCCCCTTGAGAGCACTCAGAAGGACGTTGCTGTCATGGCGCCCATGGACGACGTCAAGTTCCAGTCTTTCCTCGACAACGTCGGCGTCCTCATTAAAGTCAACGAACTCAGGAAGACCATCTACATGGCAGGCTTGGAGCCTTCACTTAGGTGAGTTGCTGCTGGGGCTGTGGTGGGGGGACTTCACTTAGGTGAGTTGCTGCTGGCGCTGTGGTGGGGGGACTTCACTTAGGTGAGTTGCTGCTGGCGCTGTGGTGGGGGAACTTCACTTAGGTGAGTTGCTGCTGGGGCTGTGGTGGGGGAACTTCAGTTGGGTGAGTTGCTGATGGGGCTGTGGTAGGAGGAACCTTCAGCCACGAGGATGTACATGTGGTCTGAAACTGTTGAGTAGCTAACCTACATCATGCACAATGCTGGATACATACAGTAGCTATACTTGCCCTATTATTCCTAATGTGTTTATGACATTTTACCTGTCCATGGAAACATGCGCCAGCGAGAAAAATGTAGAAACGTAATTTGGAAAAAAATTTAATATACATTTCAATAATTTCTTTGAAAATTTTCCATTTTCTTCCTGTTGCAGTGGATCTGTTTTACAAGTATTTGTGTAACTATTTTGGTATTAATGACAATGGGGCTTCATGCTGCTTCATATAGGCCCATGTTTAGTGTCCCACACTCCACAGTTAGTTGGATAAGCAAAATAGAACAAATAAGTATCATTTCTCCAGAGGAGATGCCAAGAATGAACCGTTGTTGCATTCTAATAGCAGCGTCACTTGGAAACTTGCACTACAGCAATGAATATATGATTGTAATAATAATAATAACTGTAAGCAACTGTAACTGTAATAATAATAATAATTGTGAACAACTGTAGTAGTAACTGTAATAATAATAACTGTAAACAACTGTAACTGTAATAATAATAATAGCTGCAAACAATTGTAACTTTAATAATAATAATAATTGTGAACAACTGTAACTGTAATAATAATAGCTGTAAACATTTGTAACTATAATAATAATAATAATAATTGTGAACAACTGTACCTAACTGTAATAATAATAACTGTAAACAAATTTAACTGTAATAATAATAACTGTAAACAAATTTAACTGTAATAATAATAACTGTAAACAATTGTAACTATAATAATAATGATAATTGTGAACAAATTTAGCTAATAGCTTCACTGTGATGGCAGGAAGGTGGTGTGGAAGCACCTGCTGGACGTGTACCCCGCTGGTCTGCCGGGCAAGGAGCGCCTGGAGTACATGAAGACCAAGACCGCTGAGTACCACAGCCTCAGGCAGCGTTGGCAGCACCACGTCAAGCACTCCGAGCAGGTCATACACTCCCTCAAATAAATGGGTCAATGTATGAAACAGTGATGCTAATTATATCTACAGCGTTGGCAGCACCACGTCAAGCACTCCGAGCAGGTCATACACTCTCTCAAATAAATGGGTCAATGTATGAAACAGTGATGCTAATTGTAGCTACAGCGTTGGCGGCACCATGTCAAGCACTCAGAGCAGGTCATACACTTTCTCAAATAAGTGGGTCAATGTATGAAACATAATATATATTTAAAAATTACTTTTTAAAGACACTTCTAAAGAATCCAGTGTCTCTAATCTTACAGATGTACAATGAATTTCTCATATTATTTTTGAATATTAAAGCTAAAGAGAAGTGTTTAAAGTTAAAGAGAAGTTTCGGAAAAAGTAATGCAAATTTTAGCTACAGCGTAACTTGAGAGCAGACGTAGCACCGATACGCCCTTTGCCAGACAAAAGTGTGTCAGGATGACCCTTGCAGGGGCTTAAAGTGTATTTCAATTTGGACAGTCTCGCTCATTTCTCTGGGTGCATGTTTAAGTTTAGTGCTTACGTATGGGAAATATTTTGATTTTGTCTGCTACGTAGCCCTGGTGGGTCATCCAAACTTGTCTCATGTTTGTTTGTTGAGCCAACATTATTTTTGAGTATTAATTCCCCATTTTATTTTATTGTTAACGGCACAAATGGTCACATATTAAAATGCTATTCAAAATATATGATAGTCTTGATTAGTAATGTATGGATATTGTGTTTTTTAAGAATGTGAAAATGGTTCTTTAGAATTTGGTTCAAATATTTGATCAATAATGCAATGAAATATTTCAATAGCATTTTGGATGTTTAAATGAATCGAGTCTTTCTGGTCTCGCAGAAAGCTACCAACGGAAAAAGGTGATCAAAAAATTAATACCACTAAAAATAAATACCAAATCCCTTCAGTAGCACCAAAAATAAATAGTATACTTTAGTTTGAATTGTGGAGACCAGCCAGCGGAGGTCTGTAATATTCAGTAATTTAATTATGTGTTCCCACTTTTTAGCGTATTTTCTCATTTACGGAATAAATGCACTATTGTGCTCGGCATGTCCGTCCGTCCGTCTGTCCGTCCGTGACTTCACGTATTCGTCGATGAGAAAATGCGCTCTCTGTCACTCACTGCAGTGAGTACTGAGCTAATTATATTTTTTATTTCAACGGGAATACTCTGGTCGCATATGACATGATATGTAGTAGAATACGACAACATCTATAATGATCTCATGTCAGTCATGTTCATTAGTTTATGATGATCTCATGTCAGTCATGTTCATTAGTTTATGATGATCTCATGTCAGTCATGTTCACTAGTTTATGATGATCTCATGTCAGTCATGTTCACTAGTTTATGATGATNTGACCACGTGCGTCATGCAGACTTGATTATAACATCCTGACCACGTGCGTCATGCAGACTTGATTATAACATCCTGACCACGTGCGTCATGCAGACTTGATTATAACATCCTGACCACGTGCGTCATGCAGACTTGATTATAACATCCTGACCACGTGCGTCATGCAGACTTGATTATAACATCCTGACCACGTGCGTCATGCAGACTTGATTATAACGTCCCCACCACGTGCGTCATGCAGACTTGATTATAACATCCTGACCACGTGCGTCTTTTTACCACGTTTTTCTTGACTTCGTTTCGTGTCTGTCTGTCATCGAAAATTCAGACCTTAATTTAGAGCTCTTCTGAACATCCTAGAAACTTGAAATATGGCATGCGTGCTTATGCTGCCTAACAATTCAAGATTTGACCATCAGAAATAATAATTTAAAAAATTTTTTTAGAAAAAAAAAATTAAATAAAAAAAAGCACTAAAAATTCATGGTTTGGAATTGAGTTTTTTCTCCAACATCCACACTTGCACACCCTGGAAAATGATTTGAATTGCTAAAATTGCTAATTAAAAAGTAGAAAATAAATAAATATCCAAAAAGATTTTTAAAAACCAATGCTTATACTTAATATTGACCATACATGAGATAGTCCGTTTCTACTTGAGTACACTGCAACGTTCTATGCCCACAGGTACTCTCTGAACCACCCTGGGGTGGGGTACTGCCAGGGCATGAGTGACCTAGCGTCACCGCTGCTGTTTTTGTACTTGAGTACTTGAGTACACTGCAGTGTTCTATACCCACAGGTACTCTCTGAACCACCCTGGGGTGGGGTACTGCCAGGGCATGAGTGACCTGGCGTCACCGCTGCTGTTCACGCAGCGCGACGAGGCGCACGCGTACGTCTGCTTCTGCGCCCTCATGGCGAGACTCAGCGCAAACTTCCACGTGGACGGCGCCGCTATGAGCCTCAAGTTCCAGCACCTCACTGAGGCGCTCGTCTTCTATGACCCTGACTTCTATCTCTACCTTCAGGAACACCAGGCGAGTCACGCAGGGTCTTTGGAAACGCCATTCAATTGAGTGCTTGGATGTTCAGCTTCTGGCTAGAAAAGTGAGTGGATATATTTCTAGATAGTTTGGTTTATCTTTCCCTCTATAAGCTTTTCGTTTGCTAGAAAGAGTGTGGTCAAGTATGCTCCACCAAGAGAGTGGGTATATATAGAGTATATATATATATATATATATGTGGTATGGTATGGTATGCTGTACAAAGAGAGTGATGCAGGCATTCTCTATAAGTAAAGTGGTCAATGTTACTATCTATAAACATATTGCATAAAGTAGGCTCTGTAAAGACAGCGATTAGAGTCACAAGGTGTGTGGGGCTCTAAATCATGAGTTAGTAAGATAGGTACTCGCCTTAAAGAGAGTTGTGAAGTTCATCAAAATAAGCCCCGTGACTTATGATGGGCGCGGCAGGCGGACGACCTGCTGTTCTGCTATCGCTGGCTGCTGCTGGAGCTGAAGCGCGAGTTTGCGTTCGACGACGCGCAGCTCATGCTGGAGGTGCTGTGGTCCTCCCTACCGCCCAGGCCCCCCTCACACACCCTGCCTCTTGCTGAGGTATATACCTGTTTGATCGTCCTGCAATTTACGTTATAAGATTTTCCTTCGTTCGTATATGAACAAGTTGTTTCTCCTGAGTGCTGACTTTTCTGCCGCCTGACATTAATTTTGGACTATTTGGTTGTTAGTCGTTTTCTGTGTTGAAATTTTACGACAAAAAATCAGGGTCAATTTTTTCCTTGTATTTCCGCTTGCGTCATTTTACTAAAAATGTGTGTGCTGATTTTGCCAATTTGTTGATACAGTAGTTACCGGCGCTTTTTGCGATGGCCTGTAATGGAATACGTTGATAACAACCCACAAAGACTATTATTTTAATCGCGTTCGCAGGTTCCGTTCGATCCCGAGGCTCTGGTGCGCGCCGCCAAGAACGCGGCCGCTCTCGCCACCAGTTCTCCGTTGCCAGCCCTCGCGTCTGCGCGTCTGCTGTCACAACTGCGCAATGGAAAGCGCGTCAGCAACTACAGCGCCGTCTGCGCCTTACGTCGTCAGCGCAGCTCAGAGGCAGCTCTGCTGACACGTCGTAGCTCGTCTCGCAGCGTGCAGCTGACACGCGCTGCATCTCAGCCACTCAAGCCTTTCATGAACGGTGCTGCTGACGCCAGCGATGGCGTGTCCACCGAGGCAGGCGTCAAGCTCACCACCGCGGGTGTCAGTGACGACGTCTTCACCAGTGTGAAGAGCAGCGCTGCTGGTGATGTGAAGAGCGGCTCTGCAGGTGATGCCCTCGGGTATATCGAAGCTAACGTAACGCCCACCAGAAAAATAAAAAATCTCAAAGAATTCATGGAACTTGGACGCAGTTCCAAAAAATCGTCTCGCAGCGAACAAGACTCGCCCAGCAGAAGCTCTGGTATCAGTGAAAACGCTTCTCCCTTGAAAACAAATCATGATGCTCAACTTAGCTACCCAAGTCCCAGCAAACCTACCTCTAATGAACTCATTCCTCACCACCTGGAATATACTGTTGGGACTACAAATGACCCTATTGTTTCAAAGCTCACTTCTTGTGATAATTCCATCGCCAGTCCAAACGTAGATTCTTCCTCTTCGCCAGCTCACTCTAATAGTACTAAAATGAAAATACAAAACGATGGGGCAAGTAAACCTAACGTCAAGTCTAACAAAACCTTTTCGACTTTCCAAACTCCAGAAGTGCCTGATGCAACATCAAAAATTGAAGGTATCAGAGCGCCGGCGTCTTGTTTATCCACGGGTTCAAATGGTTCGGATTGCGCGCATCGTGTGCCTAGCGACGGTTCATCATTACAGGACGCTGTTGGTGATTACTGTTCTCTCGGTGGCTCTTCATCGAGCAGCGTCTTGTGCGCTGTCGAGTGCTCCCGTCGTTGTTTCTCTGAGAGCGACGCTGCCTTCGCAAATTTTCTAGATTCGGACGCGGTCGCGGCTGAGGAGGAGCTTTGTGTCGAGGTCTGGGAAAATCCTGTGGCGTCAAGTCCCGTCAACGCACCCACCGTGTCACTGAGGCCTGCACGATCTGTCATCCCGAACAGCCACACTGACGGCGACGTCGCCAAACTCCTTAAGGAAGACACGGGTGCAGGAGCTCGTCTGGTTCCTGCTAAACCTTCTCCTAGTCACACGTCACCCGTCAGTGGGAAGTCCTCGGTCATGAACGATCTCAGTGGTGGTTGGGCAGTCGGGGTTGGGGGTGTGGGCCTCAATGGGGGTTCCTTGCCCCCTCCTCATGAGTTCGGTGGAGGTAACCCATTCCTGATGATCGTGTGCGTTTCGATCCTCCTACAGCACCGCGACACCATCATCTCGCAGCAGTTGGACCACAACGATCTGGCGATGCACTTCGACAAGCTCATGCGTAAACACGACGTTCATCACGTGCTCAGAGATGCTCGTCTGCGCTACAAGCATTACTGCAGCCTTAGCTTTCAGAAAACAGACGCTGTCAACAAGCACGAGCAATGCTAGCATCCGCACATCATGGATAAAGTAGACGTGCTTTACAATTGTTCTCGTCGCGCGTGTGCCTGATCTTCTCTGTGTTAGTGATGTCTGGAAACTTTTTCCTGTGTCTACTTGCAGAATATAAATATGTATTCAATGGAAGGTAATCAAGATCTAAACAAGGTGAGAGCATAAAATGTTCGAGCCGATTCATAGTCTGTAAATTAAATATTATTAGCAATTGCAATCAACACTAACAGCGCTTCAGATCGGGAACTGGTTCTAGAACACTACAGTTATAATCGTTGCCGAACGGCTAAAGGTACTATTTATTCTTTTGCAGGCGGTTATGTTAACCTAGTTATTTATCTGTGTGACGATGTTGTTAAGAAATAATTTCATGCTCCTATATAACATGGTACTGTGAACGCGTGGAAATCCTAATATGTAAGTGTTTTTCCAACTGCCTTCTTCAATGTCAATTTAGGAGTAAAATTGGAGGAGAATTTTGCAAGGAATGAAAATGCTCACGCTAGTCACTGGTCAAGCGTGAGTTCTGCGATGTTAATGGAACTTTTTAGGAGACCAATTGACTTAGATTGTTCAAGTTTGGTGTGTCTGGAATAACTTTATTGAGCTTTGGATACAATTTTATTTTAACGGAAATAATTGACCATTTTTTAAATACTAATATCAATTCAACTATGTGCTCATTTATCCAAAATATAAATTTTTGCTCTGATGCGCAGCTATTCTTGCCTTTAGATGAAACAGGTAATTGAAATTTCGCCTCTTGTAAGACCTCATTTTCCATGTCTCCTGACACGAGACATGGTCATCAGTTACTGACTAATCCTGTTGACATTGGACCTATAATATTTAATGTATGTGTACTTTTTTCTTATTTGTGTGATGAGTTTTGATATTGTCAAATGCCGAAGACGCGACAAAACGTTATTATTTTATGGCATTGGTTCGACGTTGTGTTTACTGAGCATAACTCTGAGGAGGGTTGCTCTGCCACGAGTCGTTCAGCGCTAACTCTTTACTGTTGCTTGAACTGAGGTTTACCCACCGACTTCATGAGACTTACATGAATAAAAACAATTGGAAAATTACTATTTTTTTCAAATGACAATTGTTATATTCCTGCTATTTTATTTATATTGCGATTAGTTTGCCTTTTTTACGTGAATTATTTTTTTTAGGCTAAGGTTGTTTTCAAAGCTAGAATAGAATTATTTATTGATCGATGCTACTCAATGGTGTTTTGGCGCGTGCCTTTGCTCGTTAGAAGTCCGACGAAGTCTTTTACTTTCTGTAGCGGTTGACTTGTCCCTCCTTCGTGTTACCGTTTTGGCTCCCGAGGAATTGAGTAATTTGTGATGGAGACTCAGCAATGAGTTGCTTATGTTTTATTGTGTGATGATGGATTCAAAAATGATGCACTTGTGATAATTTCACTATAATGAATTTGTTCTCCCAGTAATTACTCATAGTCACGGCTGCACGGTGTTTATTTCCAAGCAAAGTTGCTGCTGAGGAAGACATTTCATACTCACGACTTCTATGATTTCGTGTTGATGTTAGCCTAGCACACGTTAGTACGTTACTGGAGTCTAGTTTATGACCAAGTCAACTGATCAGACTCGGCATATAAGCAACTTTTAGCTTTGATATTGCTTTGCGTTTTTATTACGTTCAGTTTAATTAAGATTTCAAATTGTATTTTATCTCGACTGGTTCGCAGCTTGAAAGCTGTCGTAATTAAAGAGCAAATTTAAGGCACTTAACAGATCGTCTGTTTTTTCAAATGTAAGGGCTGTTTACTAGAAGAAATGTAATTTCTCCAACGAATTTGTTATTAATTACGTTATTTCGAAGTGAATACAAGGTCAATTTTTAATTAATATTTACGTTACAGAAATTGCATTATTGACGATACTCATAGGTATATGAATAATACTATTGTTTCATTTAAACAAGTTAACATGAGTTGAATAAAGCGTTTGTGCAGATGTTAAATGGCTTAAGGGCATGGGCAGTCACTTCCCACCATGCGGGGAGGGCTAATAAGTACTGATACCGGAAACAAATTCTATCACATTATCCAGTCGAAGCAATGCCAACTCACAATAAATTATGTCTAAATTGAATATAACTGTTTTAGAGTTTACTTTTTTTAACTTAGAGTTGAACAAGACCATAAATCTCGAGCTATTACTCAATTTTTTTTTTGCTCATGAATTAACAATGCTTGAATTTGTATTGTTCTTCAACATCCAAAACAGTTTCTTAACGAGGATCAAAAGTTCCTTTGAGGATCAAAACAATATTTCCTTTCAATTCAGCTTTGCGTCTTAGTCTCAATTTTTCACATCCTCTAATTACATGATAGGAAACTGGGTGTTTAATAGTCCAGTATTGTGTACGTGATTATCATTGTTTAGAGTATTATCGTTTCTAATGTTTTCGTAGATTTATTCCAATGTCGGTCTATTCATTCATGTAGCTCATTGTTTTGTTAAGTTACTCAGCAGAGTGCGTAGTGAAAACATTCCTACTCTTAAGCCAAAGAAGTTATGTGTTAAGCCATGACATATCTTCATTTAAGTCGGACGAGACTGTTCACCTTAACAGGCGAGCTTGCGTTTTCTGTGTTGTTTTTCGATAGTATTTCCTTCTGTTATATTTCTTGTTGTTATACTACGCTAGTCATCCATTTATCTTTCTGTTTTTCAATGTTTTTTTTCGATAGTTCAGCAATTATTCTCATAAATATAATTTTCGTTCCATGATAATTTTGTGATCACTGGCCAGCTACTGAGCTTGTGTGTACGCAACTTGAGAAGCGTTCATCTTGCCTAACGTTGGCGCCATAACTTCTTGAGACCGAAATGCTCCTGTGCACCCGGAACTTCATGCTCGTTTTTCTTAAATGCATCTCAATGATTATTAAATTATTTTCCTGCCATTTTTGCCCACAGAAAAAAGATAGTCAAAATTCACTAAGTTCTCATGAGATGAGAATTGGTGTACAGTAATCGTAATCATGCGCGATGAGGATAATCATTATAATCAAATTCTCATCTAGATCTTGCACGATGTCAGTTGGTCGTCTGAAGTTCATCACTGTTATAGTTTGATCAAGAACGTCAGTAGCCAACACTCGTAGCTACGCGCCAAAGCCGTAGAAGTGGAAGCCATGTGCCCTTTCAAGTCTTGCACGCTCTGCTGTTCCTGATACGTAATATTGACCATTTCCTTTTTTGTTTTATTTGTAACTTTTATGTGAAAGATAAATAATTCTAAATAGGCGTCCTAAATTTGTAACGATATTATTATTTTCTGTGATGTTACTTAGCAGCAATGTCTGAAATTTGGGATTTGTTATATTATTTACTTGGTTTCAATTGATGGCCGTATTAATGTTCTTACGTTTCTTGAGGTAGAATAAGTAGTTTGGTTTGTTTTATTTATAGTGTGGGATTTTTATCGCGTTGAATCATCGCCTGTTTAGCTCATAACCTGTGTGCTGGCATATTCTGATTCTTTAATCCTCATTATTTATTATTGTTATTTATTGTCTTTGTTGTTTCCTTCTCCATTTATGTGATGTAACCTAAGTTCGAAGTCTGTACTCACCTTCAGATATCCGAGTGTTGATTGTTATTTATTTATGTAGTTTAGTTCCATTATGATAAATTCTACAATCATTACTACCTGAATACGTCTAAAATTGTCACTGCGCTTAAAAAGTGTACCGTGTGAAATTAAGTATTGAATAATAGGCTATTCTTCATCATGGACGCTATATGTCAACGAAGGAAGTTTCTGACCCTAAGCCCAGGGCAAGCGGCTATTTTGTTTACTTTATCTTGCACTTCATGGCCTATCTTCAGCAGGAAACTTGAGCATCAACGCATTGCTACTAAACATACCTACTTTTTGAGTCAAATGCATTTGTGATTTGATAACAATAGACATGGGAGACGATGAAAACGATCCATATTGCGCACCATTCCATCTGTAACCACATTTTGCGTTAATTTGTTTACTAGAGTTTAACGATAAACAGAGGCTGTCAGATGAATATATGAATAAATACGTATATATGCACTGGTGTGATTTTCAACACGGTGTGGCGTGAGTTTCAATGATTGGTAGCAGCAATGATTGTTATGCTCAATACTTTTTCTCACAGCGCTCATTAAAATATCTCTGAATAACGCGAGCTTGAGCCGTACGCTATGCGCATTTAAATTTTACATTATTCTGGCTCTTCAACAATCGTGTGGTACGTTTTAGATTTTTCCTGTTATGAAGGACAGTTGGTAATGTCAAGATAATTGTTTGTTCAGGTAACTTGCATTTAATAGGAATAGATGTGCAGCACCACTGCACTCCGAAGCATCTAACGTGTAAGGCACGAACAATTGTTTATAGGTTTTTTAGGGCTTTCAATCCTGACTTTGATAGTTGAATGCTGGTTCGCTTTGAGGATTATTTTTGCCATCGACGTTCAGGTTTCACATCGTAGGATCTTACAATTGTGTGAATTCAATTATATTTTGGCTGTGTTTGACGTGATTGTATAACGAGATACTGCGATGATGGGAGTGAATCCCATCAAGTTTTTACCATCATTTTACATTATTTTTTTCAGATACGAAACAAATTTGTCTTAATTAGAATAATTTAATAGTTTAACCTTTTGCACTCTGACTTAGTTTTTATTTTCAAAATGTAATTTTCATCTGCCAGTAATGCTTCATTCCTGAATAAGCAGTAACTCGTTCAACGCAATTTAACAGCAGTATGCCCAGGATGCCATGCACTGGTAATTTGGTTGTGGTGATTAACGTTTAAGGTTGCACCGGGATAGGGTCACGCGTGGTCAAGTTTGTCCTAGGTAGTTGGTGGCTCAGCTTGAAGCTGGCAGTCGAAAGTGTAATTACAAAAGTTATCTGACGAATCCAAGTTTATTGTCCTTACCATGCTGAAACTTAGTGTATTGACACCAGTATCGTAGAAACATAATTTTCTGGTCACGTTCTCTGGCATTTCGCGCTCAAGTGGACATAGCTCGTGATTGCCCCACAGCAGTTTGTAGCGTCGTACGTCCTTTTAAACTCGTCCTTTTTGAGGAGGGCACTCGTGCAAGCGACCTTCTTTGTCTTTGTTTGCTCTTCACCTTAGCTTTTTAGTTTCTGTTGCTGTTCCTTCTACTCTGTCTTTGTTTTTGTTGTTCATTTGCCCCTGCTTTGTTGCCATCTTATTCCTTCGTCTCTCTAAGATGCTACGCTCCTAAGGGGATTGTTCCTGAGCGCCCCACCGCAATCAAGACACCGCTCGCGGTGTCTTGATTGCAAGTCTCAGTTGTGGGGTCAATTTATTTATTAAACAGCCACGCAAATTTCAGAATTGTTTTCGACATGATAGCACCAGATGCAAGTAGAGCAACGAATTTATTTGCATCCGACTTTCACCCAATATTTTTCTTGTTCAGACTTTTTCCTGTTGTAGCAAGCCAACTATTGGCCGCTCGTGGTACGCACCGCGTTCCAGTTTTCTAGTCGCCGCACTTTTAAACCGCGACCGAGGACAATGATTTACATGCAGGACTGTTTTCGGAGGTGTCTGCACTGTAGTCGGGAGCCAGCCTCCTCTCTACTATATGATCGTGTCATTGGTCATTGAATATCTTCTCTTATTCGTATTAATTCAAGTGGACATTAGCGACGATGGAATGTCTCTTAGTTTGTAAATCTATATTTTGACCTGGAATATGTCTTGAATTTTTTATCGTCCACGTGTCATTGGGCCCGCGGACAAAAACCCTATTTTAAAATGTAGCCGTTACTTCCCGGTAACCTGTTCTTCGCAGAAGCTAAGCCAAATAAAAATAACTCCTGTATCCGCCCGACATCCAATGAAGCACATATAGCGTCTCTATGTCTGTTACTGAAGAGTTCCTTCCATTGTCATTAGAATCCAATTGCGTACGTTTTTTTTTCAAATGTTCCCTTCTAAATATTCTGCCCATGCTCGGTTACTAATTGTTTTCCGCTGAGCGTCTCAATTGCTACGCTGAAGTCTGAGGCTACTTTTTCTAGGCATCATCTTATATCAAAGATGCAGCGTTACGGCCAATTTATGTCAAAGATGCAGCGTTACGGCCAAGTTATATCAAAGATGCAGCGTTACGGCCAAGTTATGACAAAGATGCAGCGTTACGGCCAAGTTATATCAAAGATGCAGCGTTACGGCCAAGTTATGTCAAAGATGCAGGGTTACGGCCAAGTTATGTCAAAGATGCAGGGTTACGGCCAAGTTATGTCAAAGATGCAGCGTTACTGCCAAGTTATATCAAAGATGCAGCGTTACGGCCAAGTTATGTCAAAGATGCAGCGTTACGGCCAAGTTATGTCAAAGATGCAGCGTTACGGCCAAGTTATATCAAAGATGCAGCGTTACGGCCAAGTTATGTCAAAGATGCAGCGTTACGGCCAAGTTATGTCATTTTAACTACGGTCCCCACGATGCCGCGGTAGGGACCGTGCCGCCAAAAGCTTTATTTTCTGGCTCACCAAATGACGGGGACTCTAAATTTTTGGCCGAAGTTGACTTTACCACTGACGCTGACTGAAAGAAAAACCAATGTATTGAAGTAACATACATTGGTTATTAAAGTAAAATACAATAACCAATGTATTGAAGTAAAATGCATTAACGTGAAATTGATTCTCATATAATTTTCAAGAGATCGCTCTCCTTTCTTCATCGAGATTAATCAATGAAATCACTCTAGCTTTAAATTAGTTGTCATTATTAAGCTTTGAAGGATTATATTTTGCTCCCACTGATGCGGCTCATAAGTGTGATTATAAAATTAAAAGTTTAAAGAAAATTATTTTTCAAACATGGTCCAATAAAAAACCGCCAGTTGGAAGTTCATCACAAAGAAAAATTAGCGGAGCCTCACATACATGCTTTACCAGATGCAAACGATCAGTCACATGCATGTTAGATCAATCAAGGAGGTAATTTTTTTCGTCACAAGAAAACGATCACTTATTCGCCACATGCGACCGATTACTTGTTCGCCACATGCACACGATTAATTATTCGTCATACACATACGATCAATTATTCGCCACGAGCAAGCGATCGCTTATTCGCCACATGCAAGCGATCGCTTATTCGCCACATGCAAGCGATCACCTATTCGCCACGTGCGCACGATTAGTTATTCGCCATACATATACGATTAATTATTCGCCACGTGCAAGCGATCGCTTATTCGCCACGTGCACATGATCAATTATTCGCCATATAAATACGAGCGACTATTCTCCTCCTGCAAACGATCAATTATTCGCCGCAATCGAATAAATTCGTCAATCAATCAACTATTCGAAACAAACATCCAATGGATCAGAGACTTTTTAGTAGGTAGACGACAACGTGTCAGTATTAACGGAACCGTTTCAGACTGGGCTTCAGACCGTTTCAGACTGGGCGCAGTGGCGTGCCACAAGGAAGCGTTCTTGGGCCTATTTTGTTAGTTGCTTTTATAAATGATCTGCCAGAAGTAGTGTTCCATGTATTCCGTGTGCTCCATGTATGCCGACGATACAAAAGTTTATAATACAGTGAAGGATGCGTCAAATAAAGCGCAATTGCAGTTTATAATACAGTGTTTAGTTCACAGGGCTGATATTATAAATATATATAATATCAGCCCTGTGATATATTCACAGGGCTTCAGTTCACAGGCTACATATTTAAGTAGCGATACGAGGTTTTGCCGCTACAGCGCCACCGCTACATTTATATATAAAGCCTTTAGATTTTACTTAATAGTATCAAATATTATTTAAAAACCAGCATGATACATACATAATATAAATTACAGAATAAAACTGTACGAAAGATTTCGCTGTAATGTTGTCAACCTCAGCCTGTTACTAGTGTCAACATGTTAGTTGTTACCAGAAGTAGGCAGTAGCGCGCTACATGTAGCGGTAGCGGCAGCGGCGCTACATTTAAGCAATTGTAGCGGTAGCGGTAGCGCCCGCTACATTTAGAGCATGTAGCGGTAGCGGCCTCTACATTTCAAAGTAGCGCTGCCCAGCCCTGAGTATGAGAAGACATGGTTACAACGAGAGAGTAATGATTGAAAAGTCTGGTGTGGAAAAGATCTCGGAGTTTATGTCGACAAGGAGCTGAAATTTTCTAAGCATGTTGAAACGCAAGCTAACACATCCAACAAACTTCTTCAGCTAGACGCTCTTACGAGTACCTAGATGCGGAAGCGATGAAGCAGTTGTTTGTTGCTTTCGTGCGTCCGAATGTAGAGTTTGGAAACGTTGTGTGGTCACCGAGATTTGTAAAGAACAAAAATTTTTTAGAGAATGCTCAAAGACGCGCAACAAGGATAATTCCAGGCTTTAAGGGCAAGTAATATGAAGAAAGATTAAAGATTATAAAGTTTCCAAGCCTCAGTTATCGACGTTCCAAGCCTCAGTTTAAAAACTGCGCTGCAACTTGTCCACGCGACAACATTTCTTCTCGCTTCGAATCACCGACAAGTGGAACAGCCTACCTGATTACATCGTTGGCGCTCCGAGTATGAACGCGTTCAAGAACAGACTAGATAAAGCTTTGGAAAAATATATGTTCAGATTTGAAATGCCGAGCACCATATCGAACCCGGTGTAAGTCTAGTAGCTATTTCAAACTATCGTCGGTCTTGAAAATATCCGGTCAAATGACAAGATTTTAGATATTCTATAAACAAGTCACGAAAAGTTCAAGATTCGGCAACAGGCCACATCAGGCCTACTCTTTAGCGCCGACATCACTATGTTATGTTATGTTATGTTAATTAACTCGGAAGCTGACAATACTCCGTTCCAGGAGGAGCATGGAGTTCTGAAACGGTCAACTTCAGCATCAATTTGTCTCATAAGAAGTGACAAATACCATTATTCCAAAAATTATGATATTATGAAATGTTACCGCGCTTTCTCTGCCGTGTCTTGTTGTTTTTGGACAGGTGTGCTACACAAGCTATAATTTCGTGCCCTGGGGCTACAGTAAAAGCTCCCATTAAAAAACAAATAGAAGAAGAAAAAATACAATCGATTTTGTTTGGAACGCCTTCCTAGAAGACGTTCAATGCGAAATAATTAACGCTACTACGAATTAACGATCTACGAACAGCTTGTGTGCCTGAATTTATTTTCGGCTACTCATTTACATTTGATCGGATCAGGCCTGAGGTATTGACATTATTAGGAACTCTTCTCCCATATCTTGGTAGCCAAGTTGTTGAAAATACAATTTATTCACAGTGCTCTATGTTCGTAAAAGTGTAATGTCATGCATTTACCGCATGAAATTCAGTCGCTATGCTTTGATTTGTCAGGATCTGTATGATTCGGTTGTAATAATATAATATAATATATTTACGTACTCGCTGTCACGAAACTCTAGCTAGGCCGTACTGCTGAAAATAATTACGAGTTCGATACTCTGTCAGTCACTCAATGACATCTTCTCAGGCTAAATCCGGTAATCACAGACGAGAAATGGACCAGTATAAGTATTTACTCTGCTCCTTTTTTTACTGCTACTTGCGATGTTTGATACTATTTTGCCATAGGTAACTGGAGGAACTTCTTGCGTCCTTGGTTGAATAGGTGTTCCCTTCTTCTCACTTGCGCATCCTGGGGGATATTCTTTGTGGTAACTCCTGCAGCGAGAACGTCCAAATAATGATAAAGAAGGAAATTCTGGATATTTTTGTCGTGACAATGAAAATTTTATTATGTGCTTCCTCAATATAAACTTGCATTTTTAGTCAGTTGATGACGAATGACATCTCTTAATTCAGAATCGAATTAAATCACTTTGTACTTTCTCAAAACCACTGAATTGATAAGGTTAAATAATTATTTTGAAATTAAAATTTTTCTAATATCGTTTGCTGCTTTTATCCCAGAGTTGAGTAGTTAATAAAGATGAATAGATAAGAAATTTCTAAAATTTAATTTGAATCTTATATTCGATATCGCTTCTCGTCATTTACTCGCCTGATTAAATTATAATTGTGAAAATTTGCTTCAATTTTCAATATTAAATAAAAGTCTTAATGTCTTAACCAAACGACTCTCAGTTAAATGTTCCAATTAAGCTAAACGATCTTCATTTATATGCAGTTTCGCATCTGAAGCGTGCATCTGCTTCAGAAATTTGCATCATTACAATGCAAGCTAATTTTTCTGTAAACAGAAAATATAAGAAGTAATTCTAAAATGTGAGCCTCAAATGAATAAAATTTACTAATAAAATATCACGTTTATCATTCATTTCGATTATTATACATAAGTTTAGACAACAATATTGACGTCTCTTTCTGGTGATTCCATCTGGGATCCTAAGCTTAATTCATTCTCAGTGGCAGGTCCAAAATAAAGATTGTATCACTTGACCTATACTGACAGTGCCCAATAATTGTTCAGTCGTGTTGCTGTAGCATATGATTAGTGGCTGAAAGTCGGGGGTTTGAATCTGTCGCGCATGTAAGACTTGGCAGCAAGGCTAATAATAAATGTAACTGGTTTGACGGTCATCTGTTATATCTGTTATGATATCAAACTATTTATTGATTCATACAACTCAGAAACACCAGAATTTTTCTTACGTAACACAATTGGTTAAATCGCGTCTCTAAACAAAAGTTAAATATGATAAGTTTGTCCATAATCTATGAAAATAGAGACCAAACATAGTCTGCAGCAAAGTTGATCGAGTTGGTCTGTTGACCGCAAGTGATGGGATTGTTGTTGAGTCATAAATGAAACCTCATGACGAGAACCTCGTCCAGCCGACTCCTGTACTCAGAGGGGAAAACTGAGCCCAACAAAAACTCGGATTGCGCACAATTGAGTCATAATCTCGAATACAGTTACCGAGCTCCACTGCGGTGGCGATTCATCGAGTGCAAATCAGTTGATATGCATTTGTAAGCAGAATAACTGTGCGCATGTGTGGCCAATTGACTCACCTGAATTAAAAATTTTTTAATATAGTAGTAAATTATCGAATTGTGGCAAATTTTTGATAAATTTTAAGAAGTGGCGAAACAAAAAATCAAACAAGCAGTTTTGTTTCTTGCCAATGCCAGTATTAAACCATACCGCTAATGAAAGCTAGAATAATATTTCTAATAATAATGCCACTTTATGTATTGTATGACAAATTATTACCGATGAAGATTGCACCTAAAGTTCGCCCGTCGCCCTGAAAGAAACATATGTATCAACTGTGGAATTATTAAGTTGTTTCATGAATGCATCACGAAAATTAAAATATACATATTCTATGGTGGAAGAATTCATTGTATTGAGCAGTTTGAAATATTATTATATTTAGGAAGGTCAGGAACTGATTGTAGCGACAGAGCCCGTCGGAAGCGTCTTCCGTGCCCCGGGAGGCGCGGTTGAATGATTTGAGGGGAAACTGATTAAATTACGGAAGAGTTGCGTTAGGATCTTCAATAAATAAAATTGCGTTAGGAAGAGTTGCGTTAGGATCTTCAATAAATAAAATTGCGTTAGGAAGAGTTGCGTTAGGATTTTCTGAATAAAATTGAAAGTATGAAGATGATCCGGTTATGTACAATCATTAGTCATACTGCAGTGAAGCTGGTGTCATAACAGACGAATGCATCTGCGTCATATAACTCGACCAATTCGGTATCTCCAAATGGTATTTGCAAGTTATCCACATACGATCAAATCTTTGATATTCTAATAATATATCAGAAATTTTTTATTAGAATTTTTTTTCTTTATACTCTAGCATATGTACATTGGATTTTATTACATTTTCTCGAAAGCTAACGACGGACGATAATTATCATAAGCGTCGCACCGAGGGCTGCAGACCGTGTTCACTTAATTAGCAGGTTTAGCTCGACAGAGCAAGTCTTGTAAAGAAAGATCGACTGAGACAATTAATAAAATGTGGCATGGAAACATATGAAAAGATAGACGTTGTTATATCTCAATAATCTTATTAATTGAGCCCTCTCGTTTTTGCCTCCGATTAAGTCTAAGCATTGTATTGAAAGAGACGTGACCATGCCAATTGACAGCTAATGCCTTTTGTCAGATCAGTTAGTTTCAAATATTCTATAAGTTTGAGCAGCATAATTTGTCACAAGTTTGAGCTTCCCAGTCTCCATTGTGTGTAGTATAGTTGGACTGTCTTAGATTTTATTTTTATTGACACGTTGTCTGTTTGTTAATTATTTTCCCACGCTATTATATGAGGATGAGTTTCATTTACTGAAATGCCCTGCTATTGACATTCATCGTAATTCTATTGTAATTTTTTATTGAACCTTGTAAATTCACTAAATTTACATTGTAATTGTTTAAATAAATTTTTAACATAAAATTTTCTTTGTTTTTCAATTCGAAGTTCATGTGCGATTTAGGAAATCGGATTATATAAATACTTATTTAGAGTTGAAGAAAATGTCCATTGTTTATAAATCTCTCAATTTTAATGCCCGACAATATGTTCTCCAAGAGTCGGCTCTCACATTATTGCAATTATTGCAGACATAGAGCAACAGTCAAACTTCATTGTTTAAAATGGTAAATATTGTAATTGATGAAATATTTGTAGAAAGACACCATAACCGCTCATATCGGTCAAAATTTCATTCCATTTACTACTGGTTATCGAAATATGAGATCTTATGAAATCTACACATTTATCTTTCGAATATGACGTGCTTTTAAGCGTTATTTCTCAATACACAATCGATTTGAATGCAAAGCAAGACTGCGTGTTCGATTGGTGTTTCAGTTTGTGCCTAAAAGACGCATGTAATAAAATTGAAGAACATGGAAAGTACGTCATAGAGTTCAGAATTTACATTTTGAATCGACTACATAAATAATATTTATTTTTACTTTCCAGAACATTCAGACCTAGTTTGTATCAGCAATTCTCAGGGTTTTCAGTGTCTAAAATTATCAGACATGAATTTTTAATTAAGCGAGACATAAATACGCGATAAATACGCCAGAAATAAATTTTAAAAAATATGTCACAGACAAATAATTTCAGTGAGACGGGGGCACGGATATTCAGAAACTCTGGCTAAATTAAAGCGAGAGTTAATGAATTTAAAATAAAGCACGTGTTCAATTATGGATGTGTGCTACATCTCATCTATTTGTTCGGAACTAGGCATCGTGCATAGCGTTAAATTTCATTTACTTCAATGATGAGAACATATCGTCGCAATTTATCAGAAAGGCGTGCGTCTCGAGGTTATGTATTATAACATATATCGACCTAATGGCCGCAGTTGAAAAATGTTTATTCTCTAGGAACTCGGCGTTAACCTGCCTCTTTAACTTGCCAGGTTATCAGGCGGAGTTGTCATGCAGTGTTAACATGCCACGGGCCACGCACAACTTTCTGTTTAACTAGTATGATAGTGTTGAATTTTTAGCAAGTCAATTGAATTTTTAACAAGTCGTACGTCTTAGTCGTCTTTTAACAAGTCGTACGCGATCGAAGCACACGGTCGATGGTAGTGCTACGCTAAGTGACAAGCTACAGCTGCACTGCATATCAGGTGCCTAGACGCCCATCACTCAATCAGACTTGATCAAAGAAGTTAAACGTTATTTTCTCGTTTTATCTTATTTAATTGCGACACAGCAATGTAATAAAATAACTGAAACTGATAAAAAATATAACTCAGTACTCACTGCAGTGAGTGACAGAGAGCGCATTTTCTCATCGACGAAAACGTGAAGTCACGGACGGACGGACATGGCGAGCACAATAGCGCCTTTTTTCCATAAATGAGAAAATGAGCTAAAAACGACAAAAAACTCGATTCAGAGACTCAGTTTAATTCTCCTTAAAAGGGCTATACTGCGTTGAGTTTTTCTCAGCAGACATTCGCATTCTTGCTGGTCGAATCGACGCTGAAACAACTACCTATTACGACGTTGGGATCGCGTGGTAAAAAGGCTTAGAATAAAAATTGAAGCAACGTCATTCACGAAACGTTGTACTGGCGTTACAAATGCAACGTCGAATCAATGTTGCTAAAACGACGTTGCTGCAACATCAAATTCTCTGGTTGAATAGTTGTTGAAGAACCAACTTTTTACGCGTTGGGATCGCGACGATAAAAGGTTTAGAATGAAAAGTACAGCAACTTTATTCTTGAAACGTCGAACTGACGTAAAATGCACCGTTGCAACTGGAATTCATTATCGACGTTTTATCGTGACAGTTACATTAAGTTACATTACATGAACATATTATTACAGTGAGTTGCATCTAATTAGATATAAGCTTACTATTTGCAACCCTATCTATTCTCTTTCCTTTAATTCTCCACTGGATTAACAATTCGATCGAAGCAGGATTTGAACCCGGTATCGCTGCAGACCGCGCGACGCATAGCCACCTTGACTACGGTAGCTCGCGTGCATAGGAAATAACAATAAGCTAAATAATTGTTTAACTCCGTCAAAATTGTAATGCATTCTCTGGTCATTAATCGTACACGTATATATATGTATATCATTCAATGTTGGTGTGATAGCATTAGTTTCATGTCAGTAAATAACTAAACATTAAACGCACTTATATAGACGTTTTTCAACATTGAAATATGGTCATTTAAAGTCTTTTTAGTGTTGGTCACATGTCGACGTTTATTTTACATTTCATTTGGTTGTTCAGTATTTCAACCTGAAATCAACCTTGATTCAACGCTTAAAAATAGATCAACAATCAACGCACCAATATAGACATTTTTTCAACTTTGAAATAAGGTTGTTTTACGTCTCTTCCAGTGTTAGTCAGTTCGACGTTTATTTGACTTTTAATTTTGATTCTGCACTTAACATTGAGTCAACGTTCAAAAATTTAAAATAGATCAACATTCAACGTACCAATATCGACGTTCTCTCAACGTTTAAATAAGTTTTTTTACGTCTCTTCAAGTGTTGGTTAAATTTCGACGTTGATTTGACTTTTATTTCTGGTTGGTCAACATTTCAACAAGAAATCAACCAATGATCAACGTTGTTTAAACGTCATATGCCTGCTGGGTTATTACTCCTAAGCCTTGCTACTGAAACTATACAACAATATTTGGTATTCCATGCAGAATTGACCGTTCTCAGTCATTTTCCAGTTATTAGAATTTCGAGACATAACAAGATTCTTGGGTAGTGGGTAGTGAGAGTAAGGGTAGTGGGAGTAAGGGTAGTGAGAGTAAGGGTACTGAGAGTAAGAGGGTACTGAGAGTAAGGGTAGTGAGAGTAAGGGTAGTGAGAGTAAGGGTAGTGAGAGTAAGGGTAGTGAGAATAAGGGTAGTGAGAGTAAGGGTAGTGAGAGTAAGGGTAGTGAGAATAAGGGTAGTGAGAGAAAGGGTAGTGAGAGTAAGGGTAGTGAGAGTAAGGGTAGTGAGAATAAGGGTAGTGAGAGAAAGGGAAGTGAGAGTAAGGGTAGTGGGAGTAAGGGTAGTGAGAATAAGGGTAGTGAGAGTAAGGGTAGTGAGAATAAGGGTAGTGAGAGTAAGGGTAGTGGGAGTAAGGGTAGTGAGAATACGGGTAGTGAGAGTAAGGGTAGTGAGAGTAAGGGTAGTGAGAGTAAGGGTAGTGAGAGTAAGGGTAGTGAGAGTAAGGGCACTGAGAGTAAGGGTAGTAAGAGTAAGGGTAGTGAGAGTAAGGGTAGTGAGAGTAAGGGTAGTGAGAGTAAGGGTAGTGAGAGTAAGGGTAGTGAGAGTAAGGGTAGTGAGAATAAGGGTAGTGATAGTAAGGGTAGTGAGAGTAAGGGTAGTGAGAGTATGGGTAGTGAGAGTAAGGGTAGTCAGAATAAGGGTAGTGAGAGTAAGGGTAGTGAGAGTAAGGGTAGTGAGAATAAGGGTAGTGAGAGAAAGGGTAGTGAGAGTAAGGGTAGTGAGAGTAAGGGTAGTGAGAATAAGGGTAGTGAGAGTAAGGGTAGTGGGAGTAAGGGTAGTGAGAGTAAGGGTAGTGAGAGTAAGGGTAGTGAGAGTATGGGTAGTGAGAATAAGGGTAGTGAGAATAAGGGTAGCGAGAGTAAGGGTAGTGAGAGTAAGGGTAGTGAGAGTAAGGGTAGTGAGAGTAAGGGTAGTGAGAGTAAGGACAGTGAGAGTAAGGGTAGTGAGAGTAAGGGTAATGAGAGTAAGGGTAGTGAGAGTAAGGGTAATGAGAGTAAGGGTAGTGAGAGTAAGGGTAGTGAGAGTAAGGGTAGTGAGAGTAAGGACAGTGAGAGTAAGGGTAGTGAGAGTAAGGGTAGTGAGAGTAAGGGCAATGAGAGTAAGGGTAGTGAGAGTAAGGGTAGTGAGAGTAAGGGAAGTGAGAGTAAGGGTAGTGAGAGTATGGGTAGTGAGAATAAGGGCAATGAAAGTAAGGGTAGTGAGAGTAAGGGTAGTGAGAATAAGGACAGTGAGAGTAAGGGTAGTGAGAGTAAGGGTAGTGAGATTTAGTATAGTGAGATTAAGGGTAGTGAAGTAAATGTACATTGGGGGTAAGGGTGGTGAGAGTAAGGGTAGTGAAGTAAGGGTATATTGGGAGTAAGGGTGAGGAGAGTCGTAAGTATTTTCATATCTATTGAAATTGAACCATTCAGAATCACTCGAAATTGAACCATTCAGAATACTTGAAAGAGACGTAAACTAGATGATGTCGTTTTCATTTTTTGGATGAAGTTCATATATATACTGGGATTATCGAGCTACATTATCCCATCCACCAAATTTCAATGAAACTATAATAAATCACCTGGAAAATACAGGCATTTCTATGCGGATTTACGCTTGACATAAATTTGATGCTCGCAAATTGCAAACCATTCCATGCAAGTGTTGACCTGATCTTCGTGCCCTCATCCGTACGCAGGCGTCATGATAATATAATAATCTATATATATACACAGTACATATATAATATAATCTATGAAATATATTTGATATATATAATATATATAACATTTGATATATATACTTGATAATGGTTGCCTCAACCACCATGCAGTGACTCTGATAGCCAGATCATGTACTGTGACGACGAGAATATAATGGAGAATATACTAGTCATAATTGAAATGAACGAACGTCATTTTTGCTTCATGGATGTTTGTCTGTAGCGATCGATTGGATTATAATTATACGCCAATTTGCTAGTGAAGATATGCTCTGTAATTTGTGAACACTGCCGCAAGGCCTTGTGCGGGCCTTGTGACTCTTGGAAAGCATTCCCAGTCGCGACATGAAGTCAGTACAAATCGGATGCTGTACTTCTCAACACGCGTGGGACTAGCAAACTATGTTAGTAAGCTGCTCTTGTTTTCTGTACCAAGGGACAAATAGAAGTGCGAAATAAACAGAACTCCTGGAAATTTCGAAATACTGATTGTATACTGCACACTCTTAATGTGAAACAAGCATTTTTTCTAGAAAATTATAGACTCTTAGATTACAGATCTAGGCTGTCCAAGCCTTTGAAGATTCTTCATAAAATGAAATTATGAATGCAGGAAAATAGACAAATAAAAATATCACTTTACACAAATTTCAAGTCTTTACGCAGTTTTCGCAGGAAAATCAAGCCCAGAAAGATGGGCTTGCGGTTGCTTGGGGCGCTCGGGGCGCTGCTGTGCGTCTGCTGCAGCATCGAGGAGGGCTCAGCTTATACGTTCAGGACTTTCATGGGCGCGGAAATTGCCGCAACTGCGATCTCGGGCAGCGCGGTCGTGCAGCGTCCTTGTGAGTTTAATTAGATGTTATATACATAGCATGAAAAATTATTCGCTTTGTTTTCGTATTCGTTTATTTTATAGTGTGAAACATCGGCCTATGATAAATTGTGAGATCAATAAGTAAAAACTTCTAATCACTTCCCATTGACCGTATAATTGATGAAAAGCGTGTAGTCAAAATTGATGGCAGTTGTCGAACTAAGGGAAACACGGCGTGGTAAATCACGCATTTAAACATCAAACAGTATTTAATTTTCAAAGAAAACGCACTGAAATCATGCGTAATTTTGATACATATGGTAAATTCTCATGAACAAAAGTTGGAGGAAGAATTGTGTAAAAGTATTTCCTTCTCCAGGCGAGTGTCGCGCGCTGTGCGGGGACGGATGCGTCGCGGTGGCCATCAGGCGTCAGCCACCACGCCACTTCCACTGCTCCTTCACTGACAAAACCTTCGCTGATGTCACCACCGGACTTACGGTCCCTGCGCTCGACAGCAGGGTTTTCTACAAACGTAAATGTAGTTCCATATAAATATATTACAAAATTATAAACTCGAACATGTAAATTGTAACTTCAAAAAAATTCTTCTCACGTCATTTCATTCAATTTGCACATGAGCATAAATTTAGGTTGAAATTTGCCAATTCCACTATTTAGTCAGTCCCTGCTTATCTGAATATTTCGTGATGTGTGTTAAGCCCTGAAAAGCGCACTGCACTCAAGTTCTGATATTAATCAATCTCTACACACATTTAAATATTACCCAATAAATCACATGACTGTAGAATTGTTTATTAATAATATATTTATTACCTTTGAGTTCAAATCTTCAGATTTTTTAGTTCTAACAATACAAGATTCCTCATTTATTTATTGAAAACTCATTACTACTTACAGATTTTTACTTATGTATATTTTCAGATTTAAATTGGCCAAAAAACGAATTTTAATTCTATCCATGTACTGGTTTATAGCACAGACGCATAAAAAAATGAAAACTATGTAGTAATTTTTAACATAATTTATATTTGGGAACGAGGCCCGGTATGCCTGCCTGGCTTCACGCTCGTGGACAACGTGGGCTGCATTTACGTCTCCACCGTCGCACTGAACTTCACCGCCGCCGCCGCGTCCTGTCCCTTCGACTCCCAACTCTTCACCGCCAACTTCCTCATCGACTTCAACGCCATGCGGGAATACCTCTTGAGGAATTTCTCTAGTAAGTTGTAGGGTAAAATTCAGGAATCATCCAACTCCACGCGATAAAAAATGGTACGTCTCGGACGTGATAAAACAGATCTGTACTCATGATCAGGCTTATTTATTTGAACTACCTGTGTCACGATGAGCATTGTTCCTAGAGTCGTCATATATGAGTGACCGGGTGCCGTCGACTTTTACCTCTTCACTCCTCATTTTCGATTTAATTCCACGTCATGCACGATTACCTCGTGAATACCGACCGTAAGTCCGGAATGGACAGTGAGAATGCCAGTAAATTTTACCCTTTTCAGTTTATAGCCTGATTTTCGAAAATAATTGTGGAGTCGTAAATTCATCGGCAGCTGGCAGCAGGTTTTAAAATCAGTCCAGCTAACAATGATATTTAACCGCTCAAATTACTCAAGCCTATGCCTTGGATTCTAGCAACTTCTGTGAGAATTCTCGCATCCTAGAACTAAATTACAAAACCTATTATTTTTTGCTTTTAAATATTTCGTTTAGAAGGCTTGAGCATAATTGCCATCAGTGCGCTCACATTTTTCAAAAAATATTTTAAAAATTTTCAATGTTATCAAATTGTGAAAGCCTTTATTTCATCCATCAAATCTTCAAAATACCAATTTCCAGAACGCAGATGGTTTACAACTTTACAATGATGTATATGCACATATCATAATATGAATGATTTGTATACACACATCATTATAATCCATTACCCGACTGAGCCTGTTGAACAGAACTAAACCGTCGGCGAATTCGATGTACATGAAAAACGTATTAATTGTACGACTCGAATGAAGACACATATCACTACAGTTCTTGATTAAAAAGAAAATCTTAGTATTCATGTGTTATTTTCTCAGCCTCGCCAACGCAGTTTTGGATTGGCCTGATCCATGCTACGGACTCCACTTGGCAATGGCTCGGAGGCGGAACCGTCGCAACCACTCACCCATCGCCATACTGGGGTCAATATGACCCAAATGGATTAGCTACAGTGCCTAATTGTGGGAGAATGTATCTTAATCCTGGATTGAGTTACTTTTATCATCTGGCCGATGCACCTTGTGCCGCAGCCTGCAAGTTTCTGTGTAAGCAGATTTGAAGCCAATGGCTTGAAATGACACAATGCGCCCCTTTTGCCAGCAGCTAACCAATAACTGTGTTTATTCTGGCGCAATACCTTGAAATTATCAGAGTCGCTTGCATACCAGCTATTCTTAGCAAACAGTAAGAACCAAAAATTGCACCACTGATACGATACCCAACCTCACGCATTAAAAATAGAATAAATTTATGGGTAACTCTTGCAGAAGGCTGATCGCTGTTTCTCCTATATCAGTGAATAAGTACGTTTTATTTATAGCAAATCATCGTTGCAATGGAATCGGTATTCCTGTCACGCATTCCCAATCATTGTTTCGTAACCAGAATTTCCAGTCATGGCGACATTTCCCTGATCCCGTTAATTACTTCGCAGCCAAAAAATTTTGGGCATGACTTACAATATTTACGAGGTGATGCATTGGCGGCTTAAGTGAGAGCTGAGCGAGACTCAAGCTGCTAAATTTCGTTTACTTATTAATCATAAGTCACAAGGACGCACGCATTGGTCTGCGATGCGTTGCAATCTTCAAGTTAATTCCTACAAATGTCTTCAAAGTTCAGTTGACATTAGATTGAATTTCGATCTTGCAGAAGTTTAAGTATTTTTCGAGTATTAAATTTCGAGTATTATTAGTATTAGTATTTCGAGTATCTTTCGAGTATTAAATTCTCAGTTCCCTGCCTGACTTCACTTTTGCCTCTCTACTTGTCTTATTTTCGAACAAGAAAATTTTCAGCTCGAATATATGTCAGTGTGTATTGCTCATATATTACTTCTTTATATTATTATAGGCGATTGATATATATAGCCAGTATAATGGTATTTATGACACTCTTTGATTTTGACATCAATTTAAATTTTACTATTATGTGGTATAACAGATATAACATTAAAATTGTTTCTAAACGTTCCAATTTTCTAAAAGTTTCTAAACGTTCGCAGGCCAGTCTTTCGCTCCCGTGATTCAATTGTAATGAGAATATTAGACGCCAATAGCATCATATTGGATGACAGTCATAACAACTACCACTAAATGATGAAATATAGTTATAATAATAATGACTCTCCACGTATGCTACAAATAACGTTATGGATCCAGGTAACCTCTCTGTGTCTTGAACGTCTGGTACAAATATTATTTATCTCAAAGTTGTATTGTCAATGTGTGGGATATTAGTGCAAAGCCAACCTTATTTCGCTTCGACGAATAATTGAAGATTTCTATGAACGACAACAAAATTGGGAACGAACTTTGGTCATTATATTAATTTATATAAGCCTTTACATTGACATATTAGTGCTTGAAAGAAAAATGCTTCTAGTTTTCTGGCACGGTTTCTTTCCATTCTTTAAGGAGAAAAGTTGCGGCAACATTTGTGTGTGAAACTGCACTGCAGCACAAACTATATCTCAAGAAATACTAAACCTTTTCGGGAATATTTTTTCTTTACTATACTGCAAGCGCTCTGGACGCATTCATCAAAGAGATGAACTAGTAAATATAAGACGTAGCCAACTCAACTGGCGTCACTTGCACAGTAAAATTTGAAGTTCTCAATTTCTATGGATATTCTTGCAGACGATTGATGATGTTATAAAGTTAACCTATTATTTGGAAATTTTTTTTCCGATTACTATCTAAAAATGAAATTGAGTTGAAGTAACTGCACATTTTTAAGCACTAGTATGTGGATTGAAATAATATGAAATATAACGGCAACCGCAAGTGTATCTGATATGTTTTATTTCTACCTAACTTATGCATAGATCACTTCAGGGTCTAATAGAGGCGCTTCCTGCCAGCATTGCAAACCGCAAACAAATTATCTACAAGTCTTTCAAATGAACGTGTTCGAAAATCAACTACGATGCATTAAAATATTGAACAGTTCCGGGTCATACAGGAGCGAAAATTGCTGACGATCGTTGAGTTCAGGGTAGTGGGAGTGAGGGTTTTGGGAGTGAGGGTAGTGGGAGTGAGGGTAGTGGGAGTGAGGGTAGTGGGAGTGAGGGTAGTGGGAGTGAGGGTAGTGGGAGTGAGGGTCATGGTAGTGAGGGTAATATTGATGAAGGTGAGCGCAGTGATGGTGAGCGTAGTGATGGTGAGGGTAGTGATGATAGTGAAGGTAATGATGATAGTTATAGTCAGTATTGTGAGAGTAAGGTTGGTGACTGTGTTTCATGTTCATGTTTGGTTCAATTTTCCACACGAGCCAAGTCTCAATTGTGCTCGGCTCAGGCGCCTGCAGCGGCTGGTCTCCAAGACGACGCCTTCGACCCTGTCCATGAAACATTCTTGTGTGGTGCGTGACAGTATGGTTTTATATTCAATTAAAAAGCAAACTAATTTTCCTGACTCCATTAAAAATAATTGGAGATAATAATAATTATAATAATAATAATAAATAATAATCATGCTGCGTACAACACGACATGGAAATTGTTTGGGGGCAAAACCATTGAAACGGCTAAACCTTCGCTGTGCTGGGGCTATTTGGAACCGAATGTAATGTACTATGAAGAAGGCACTGACTATGCGGCACTGGCATATGTGCAATCCAATAATTACTTCTACCACGTGGCCGATCAGTCCTGTGTAAACCATACGAGTTTTGTGTAAGCAAAATAATTTGTAGTATTCCGCATTGTTTTGCATGCATCTCGTTTGCAACCAGTAAATTTGTAACTGATAATTTTTTGGTGTAAACTAAAAATTCAATAAATCAACAGAATCAAACGCTTTACGATGCTTTAAATGAGGAAATCTGTAGTTCAGGATCAATGAATCAGATTTATTGGACTTAAAATTCCCGCATAAACATGTTAAATGTTTATAAAGTGATATAAATGTCATCAGTACAAAAATCAAATAAGCAGCTTAATAAATACTTCCGTTATTTTTTATCTCTCTTCTCCGACTGAAGGAACACATTCAATAATGTGACGTAGACACGCACACAAAAAAAATAAGATTCAAAGTATTACGAGGCAATGATTATTTAGTAGTAGCATTAATTTCTGAGCATCAATTACAATTAGCAAGGTCAATAATTCCTCATTAACAACGCACGTCTGGCGCAACTTGAGGTACATGAGTGGTCAGGTCTTGGCTGCTAATAGCAAAGCTAATATCGATCTTTCAGACTCGTCTGGGAGCGATTGTCGCTTTCTTCACGACTTCGGACTGAAATATTTTAAAAACTGAAAAGAACATGTGCCTGTAAAGACGAAGAATGTAATAAAAAAATGTATTCATTTTGAATTATTTTCTGATGTAATTTGAATCAGTTATATCTTTTTTGAATTTATTAGAGAGCAATATTCTGAAGCCTTGAATTGATTGAATGTAATGAAGCATTCTGCATGGGTCATGGAAATTTGGTCCCTGTCCAGGAATTACGCTATTTACTATGATATTGCCTCTTTATTCAGATGAATCCGGATCTATTAATTTAAATACCCACACATTCTTACTAGACCCGACCCTTATTTCGATGTTCAATTCGTGTGTCTACCATCAATACGTTCATATAATTACCATCAATCTTTGCTTTGTATTACCCTTAACCAATAGTAGTAACTACTTGAGAATCGTTCTTTACTTTTTAGATTGTCTACTTTAGATTGTCTACTCAAGTTCTTCTATTATAAACGAAAACATGCAATAATTAAGTTTATTCATTTGGTAGATTGCACGCGAGTGTATCATTTTTTGCCAAAATAGAGTAAAGATCAGCCGTTTGTAGCTGAATTATTTTTTAGTTTGATTATTTCGAATCAGCTTCAAGAATAAGTAACCTCGAAGCAATGTTTTAAAATATTACATTAAGGTTGTACAATTACATATCTTGAATTATATTGCAATCAATCATCAGCTGATCGTGAATTCAGGGCTGTTGCCAATGGCAAAAAGCTCTCATCTGATATGCAACAATGACTCTTTACTCCCAGTGACCAAACTATAATTAAACTAGAAAGTTTTCGATAAAGTTCATCCATATCAAACACAGGAACATGTACATCAAATACGAGTATATTGTGTTCATGCATGCAATGCTCTTATGCACCACGTCAGTGAGCTGTTGACGTCCGAGAAAGGAAGTATCAGCTACCTTATCAGCGAATAAAATATAAGAATGAGTTCCCAAAACGTCTGAGAGCGGAATACCAATTCATTCGCTTCTCAAAGATTATTTCCTTGTAATAATAATGATGAACTTAAGAAATTTCATAAAATAATTAAATATTGCAAACAAAATGTAGCATTGCCAGTCATTCTGCCTCCAACACTCATAATAATAATTGATCATGAAGGTTAAAGTTGTCTCCAAAACATTTACCAAAATGTTACGAGACACCGAAGTGACCTGTGCTTGTATATGAATCTAACTTTCTTTTTGCAGGTTAATTGATCTATCCAAAATGAACTTGCGGCTGCTTGCGGCGCTCGGGGCGCTGCTGTGCGTCTGCTGCAGCATCGAGGAGGGCTCAGCTTATACGTTCAGGACTTTCATGGGCGCGGAAATTGCCACAACTGCGATCTCGAGCAGCGCGCTCGTGCAGCGTCCGTGTGAGTTTAATTATTTGATATTTATATATAGAATAAAACATTAGTCGTTTTTTTTCATACTACTTTTATTTTCGTGTTGGTTTTGTTTCCGTATTCGATTTATTTTCGTATTCGTTTTACTTTGGTATTCGTTTGTTTTCGTATTCGTTTTCTTTTATAGTGTGAAGCATCGGGCTATGATAAATTGTGAGACCTATAAGTAAAAACTTCTAATCACATTCCCATTGACCGTTAATTGATGAAATATGCGAAGTTGAAATTAATAGCAGTTGTCGAGCTAAGAAAAGCACGGCGTGTTAACTTTAAACACACAATGGAACATCAAATATCATATAATTTTCGTAGAAAACACCCTGAAATTACACGTAGTTTTGGTACATATGGCAACTTCTCATGAACAAAAATTGAAGGGAAGAATAGTGTAAAAGTATTTACCTTCCCAGGCGAGTGTCGCGCGCTGTGCGGGGACGGATGCGTCGCGGTGGCCATCAGGCGTCAGCCACCACGCCACTTCCACTGCTCCTTCACTGACAAAACCTTCGCTGATGTCACCACCGGACTTACGGTCCCTGCTCTCGACAGCAGGGTTTTCTACAAACGTAAATGTAGTTCCATAAAAATATATTCAAAAATTATAACCTCGAACATGTAAATTGTAACTTAAAAAAATTTATTTTAGCTTCATTTTTCATTTTGCACAAGAACATAAACTTAGGTTAAAATTGTCAATCTCACTATTTACTCAATCCCTGTTTTTCTGAATTTTTTCGTGATGTGTGTTAAGCACTTGAAAGCGCACTGCCTCGATTTCTAAAATTAAATCTATCTTTACATAGACAGTGATAGACTTAACTATCAAATAACAAATCATATATCTGTAGAATTGTTTTATCAATAATGTATTTATTTTCTTTGAGTTCAAATCGTCAATTTTTTTAGTTCTAACAATACAAGATTCCGCATGTATTTATTGTAGACTCATCATTACTTGCAGATACTTACACATGTATATTTTCAGATTTAAATTGGCCAAAAAACGATTTTCAATTCAATCCATACACTGGTTTATAGCACATACGTATTAAACTTGAAATTATGTAGTAATTTTCAACATAATTTATATTTGGGAACGAGGCCTGGGATGCCTGCCTGGCTTCACGCTCGTGGACAACGTGGGCTGCATTTACGTCTCCACCGTCGCACTGAACTTCACCGCCGCCGCCGCGTCCTGTCCCTTCGACTCCCAACTCTTCACCGCCAACTTCCTCATCGACTTCAACGCCATGCGGGAATACCTCCTGAGGAATTTCTCTAGTAAGTTGTAGAGTAAAATTCTGGAATCATTCAGCTCCACGCCATAAAAAATGGCAAGTCTCGGACTTGATAAAACAGATCTGTACTCATGATCAGGCTTATTTATTAGAACTACTTGTCTCACGATGAGGATTGTTCCTATAGAGTCGTAAAATATGAGTGAACGGGTGCCGTCGACTTTTACCTCTCCACTGCTTATTTTCGATCTAATTCTACTTCATGCGCGATTACCTCTTGAATAACGATCGTAAGCCCGGAATGGACAGTGGGAATGTTAGTAAATTGCTCTATTTTTCGTTTATAGCCTGATTGTCGAAAATAATTGTGGAGTCGCAAAATCATGGGCAGCTGACAGCACGTTATAAAATCATTCCAGCTAACATTATGATATTTAACCTCTCAACTGACTCAAGCATATATGACTTATCAGGCAAATAAGTCCAACAGCTATCTCAATCAATCGTCAGCTATGGAAAGATGGGGTTCCAAAGGCCGGATCCCTTGTGAATCAAGTCACGAAAAGTTCAAGAATCGGCAACAGGCCATGGGCCTATTTCTTCAGTGCCGACACTTCTATTATATTCTATGAACAAGAATCGGCAACAGGCCATGGGCCTATTTCTTCAGTGCCGACACTTCTATTCTATTCCATATGCTCGCAACATTTGTGAGAATCCTCGCGTCCTAAAACTAAATTACAAAACCTATTACAAAACATATTATTACTTTTAAATATTCCATTTAGAAGGCTTGAGCATAATTGCTATCAGTGCGCTTATATTTTTCAAAAACTGTTAAAAGCAACTTTGAATGTTATCAAATTGTGAATGCCTCTAGTTTATCTGGCAAATCCTCAATATTATCATTTACTGAACGCAGATGGTTTCAAATGGTGTATGTGCGCATATCATTATATACATGACTTAGGGAGAGTATTGGGTCAGATCAGTTAGTTTTAAATATTCTATAATTAAAGCTACATAATTTGTCATAAGTTTGAGCTTACAAGTCTCCATTGTGTGTAGTATAGCTGGACATCATTGAAACCCATTATCCGACTGAGCCAGTCGAACAAAAAAACCGTCGGTGAATTAAATGTGTATGAAAGACGTGTTAATTGTACGACTCGAATGGAAGTATGTATCACTACGGTTCTTGATTAAAAAGTATAATCTGAGTAATCAAGTGTTATTTTCTCAGCCTCGCGCTTGCGGTTCTGGATTGGCCTGATCCGTGCTACGGACTCCACTTGGCAATGGCTCGGAGGCGGGACCATCCCAACCACTCACCCATCACCATACTGGGGGCAAAATGACCCGAATAACCCAGCGCCCAGTTGTGGGGGAATACATTTTGAGCCTGGAGTGAGTTACTTGTATCATCTGGCCGATGCACCTTGTGCCACAGCCTACAAGTTCCTGTGTAAGCAAATTTGAAGCCAATGACTTGAAATGACACAATGCGCCCCTTTTGCCAGCAGCTGACCAATAACTATATTTATTCTGGCGCAATTACTTGAAATTATCCGAGTTGCTTGCATACCAGCTATTCTTAGCAAACAGTAAGAAGCAAAAATTAGACCGCTGATATACGATACCCCAAACTCTAGCATTAAAAATTGAATGAAGTTATGTATAATTAACGCTTGCAGAAGGCTGATCGCTGGTTTCCCCTGTATCAGTGAATAAATAGGGTTTATTTACGTTAAGTCATCGTTGCAATGGAATCGAGATTCCTGACAAGCATTAACAATCATCGTTTCATAACCAGAATTTCCAGTCATGGCGACATTTCCCTGATCCCGTTAATTTCTCCGCATCACCACAGAATGTGCGGCATGACTTGCATTATTTACGAGGTGATGCATTGGCGGCTTAAGTGCGAGACTCAAGCTGCTAAATTTCGTTTACTTATTAATCATCAGTCAGTAAGACGCATGCATATTAATCATACTGTAAGTCAGTAGGACACACGCAACAGCCTGCTATACGATACAATACTACCATCTTCAAGATAATCCCTACAAATATCTCCACAGTTCAGTTGACATTAGAATGAACTTCGACCTTGTAGAAGTTTGACTCGCAATTATCATGTGGCACGGAGTATCAAATTCTCAGTTCTACGCATAACTTCACTTATGTCTTTATACTCGTGTTATTTTCAGCTTGAATATATGTCNGGGTAGTGGGAGTGAGGGTAGTGGGAGTGAGGGTAGTGGGAGTGAGGGTAGTGGGAGTGAGGGTAGTGGTGATGAGGGTAGTCAATTTTCCACGCGTGCCAAGTCTCGATCGTGACGCTCGGCTCAGGCGCTGCAGCGGCTGGTCGCCAAGACGACGCCTTCGACCCCGTCCATGAAACACATTCTTGTGTGGTGCGTGACAGTATTGTTTTATATTCCCTTAAAAAGCAAACTAATTTTTCTGCCTCTATTAAAAATAATTGGAATGGTCTCAATCATGCTTCGTACATCACGACATGGAAATGGTTTGGGGGCTAAACCATTGGAAAAGCTAAACCTTCGCTGTGCTGGGGCTATTTGGAACCGAATGTAATGTACTATGAAGAAGGCATTGACTATGCGGCACTGTCATATGTGCAGTCCAATAATTACTTCTACCACGTTGCCGATCAGTTCTGTGTAAACCATACGAGTTTTTGTGTAAGCAAAATAATTTGTAGTATGCCGCATTGTTATGCATGCATCTCGTTTGCTACCAGTAAATTTGTAACTGATAATTGATCTTTTGGTGTAAACTAAATTTATTAAATCAACAGAATCAGAAGCTTTACGTTGCCTTAAATGACGAAATCTGTTGATCAGAATCTATGAACCAGATTTATTGGACTTAACAATCCCGTATAAACATGTTAAAGGTTTACAAAGTGATATACACGTCATCAGTACAAAAATCAAATAAGCAGCTTATGAAATACTTTCAGTATTTTTTATCTCTCTTCTCCGACTGAGGGAACACATTCAATAATGTGACGTAGACACGCACACAAAAAAAACTAAGGTTCAAAGTATTTCGAGGCAATGATTATTTAGTAGTAGCATTAATTTCTGAGCATCAATTACAATTAGCAAGACTGATAAATAATTCCTCATTAGCAACGCACGTCCGGCACAACTAGGTACATGAGTGGTCAGGTCTTGGCTGCTAATAGCAAAGCTAATATCGATCTGCCAGGCTCGTCTGGGAGCGATTGTCGCTTTCTTCACGACTTCGGTCTGAAATATTTTACACGCTGAAAACAACTAAGAATGTAAAGATGAAAAATGGGATCAAAATTTTATTTATTTTGAATTGGTTTCTGATGCAATTTGAATCAGTTATATCTCTTTTGAATTTATTCGAGACTACAATTTTTGAAGCTTTGAATTGATTGAATGTGATTAAGCATTCTGCATGGGTCATGGAAATTAGTTCGCAGTCTAAATTTCACATGTATCATGAATCACATGCACAAGTTCTCGAAAATATTCCATTAAAATTGGCGCATATCAAGCTCATCAATGTCTTTAACACCTGATTTGCAAAATGCAGCGAGGTCGGCTTGCTGCACTGCGCTAGTGATCTGCGCTGTCCCTTCAGAGGAGGGATGAAAAATAAGGTCAGAAAAAGTTCAATAATTTTATGAAAAAATTTGAAAAATATCATATATGTATATCCCGAAATATAAACACTTTTAAAACAATCCTTATTATAGTAAAGCGTGATATACCACGATATATTTTTTCAGTGTCTGACAAAGTTATCAATTAAGATAAGTTCTTGTTCCGAGATAAAATTTTCTTTACAGATTTTAAAACAGATTAAAATTATATCAATTCATGAAAACTTAAATACTTTCTTATGCAGAGTTGAAGCGGGATGAATCTTTATTCAGATGAACACTGACAATAAAATATTTATTTAGAGCGACAAAACGTAACTGACATTATCGTAACATTTCGTAATTTTTACTGCTACTCGTACTTTTTCTCATATAAAACATATCTTCAGTATTTTTTAATTATGGTTAATTACCTATTTGATTTAATTTCATTATACAAGGACAACTTTCGAAAAATTCGCATTCAATTACAGCAAGGATTTTATATTTTCTAAATCAGTTAAAATTATTTTTTTTTTTCATTTAGCAGGCTGATTATAACGCAGTGATGGGCGGGGCCCTCGTCCCGCGCTCTGGTAACGCACGTCGCTTGACGTTCGTTTGAACGTCCATCATTTGTTCTACGTCTACAATTTGTTCATATCAAGTTACGCATTTCTAACGTGTGCTTATGAAATTCTGCATTTCCATCATGGGCACCTTAATATATAAGTTGTTGTAGTATGGAGTTGTGAGGAGAAAGTCTGGCCAGCATCGATTCGCATCACATCACTCCTCATAAATAAATAGAATAATAAACAAGAAATAATATATTGTAAATATATCATTATATATATAATGTAATATATTTATGTAATTTAAAAAAATAATTAATAAAAAGGGTAATATAAACATATAAATAAAATCTATTCATACTATATATAAAAATAATTAAATAATAAAATAATGAAGTCCACAAATCGGCCAACGCTGCGGCCACTAAGCTGGCCATCAGTGAAGAGTTCGTCTCACCGTCCGGTCGATGTGCTGACGTCATATCGAAAGCCTATGAGGTTAAGGACTAAAACAAACGGAGTGGAAAAACATAACTGCAATATACTATTTATAACTGCGTGAGATGTTAAACACTGGAGGAAGCTCGCAAACATAACTAAACTGTTATAAGCAACGCTGAGGTTCAAACGAGTGTCATTGCGCGTTGGCGACAAAAAAATTGTCGCCAGCGCGCAATGAGCATGTGAAACCATGTGTTTAATTACATGGTTATTGGTAACGAATTTAGAGTTTAAAGCGATCACGAGTGCTTGGAATTAACGGTTGCATTCAATGCAGGTTTAAAGCAGGTGTAGCTCAGTTGTTAGAAATTTCCGTATTTCTTGAATCGTCCAAGTTGACGATTCTTTTTCTTAGTCTTAGATAGGAAGGGATCTGTAAATAGTTAAGATGAGAACTTGAGGCGGTGACGACCACGGCATTGTTGCTCCGTCAGGAGTTCATGATTTATTAAGCCATGCCTTGCTAAAATCTTATTTTTCGTTTGAGTGATCACTCTTAGTTTTCGTTATGTTTATTTTTTGCCTTTAACTGCATGTTCGAACTTCTTTGTTTAGAAGGTTAGACTCCGAACGCGCTTGGGCTTTGCCTTCAACTTAAATTAGTCTATTGGCCTGTGGCTTTTGAATTTCTTATCACGATTAAACTATTAAATAAATATTCCTTAACTGAGAGGAAGGGCGAAGTTCTTCCTTAATCTTTACTGTTACTGTACTTGCGTTTGCGTCGGAGTCTGCCTTTCTCCTACTACTAATGAATTTCCCTTTACATGGCCACTTAAAATGCCTCTTAAAATTTCAGCTTGACGCCAAAGATTTTAAGGTGGGTTTAGGGATTGATATAAATGTAATATTGAGAAATGATTGAGGTCTAATTATAAAATTTCATATTTACTGGATTTAAAGCTGTAGCATTCTATTTTTTAGAATAACTGCAACTCCCGAGGGGCCGGTACGACTTCTGCTACACTGGGGAATCTCATCTATATTTATTCATTTACCTGTTTATTAAGGTGTGTTTGATTCTATTTGAAGAATTCTTTTTACCATTGCGCCATTGATGAAACCTTTATTCGAATATTAATCACCGTTACATAACTTGCGTTCTACTGTTTCGTTCATTTCTTTCACAGTTATGTTGGGCTTCGTTTTCGTCCGTTGGGACAGAAGTTTCTAAAGCTCAAGCTGTTGTTTCCTATGAGAATGTCGTCTGTGACCGGCGCCAAACTGCTTCGAGCGGCGACGTTTTCGAAATAAAATCGTTCGTGTGAATTGTCTTTTGTATTAAGCCTAACATAATTTATTCTTAAAATCTTTAACTTATAATATCTTCTCCCGTTATTCAATTTGTTCAGTTTGTGTCGAGTTTCCCTGAGAATGTCGCAGGTTGGAATGTCCGACAGCGGCCCCGCTCCTGAGCAGGAGACCAGCGCCTCGTACGTGAGGAAGCGCGCTGCTTACAAGGGTAAGATTACTCTGGCTCTTAAGAAGTTGGTGGTTGCCTCTGTTGACTATGAAACTAAAACCATTCTTGTTGCGCAAATCAAGGATTATCTTCGTGAAATTGACACTTTAGATGGCAAAATTAATGATATTTCTGAACCTTCTGTTGATACTCTTCAAGAACAGTTGAATTACCTGATTGATGTAAGTAAGAACCTTTCTAAGCATGAAGAGACTGCACCTCACGATGGTCATCGTGTAGTTACTAAAGTTGAACAGGTTAGATTGCCAGCTCTTCAATGTGCCACTTTTTCAGGAGAGGGCTCTTCAAGCCTTGACTATTCAAGCTTTATCCAACAGTTCAATAACGTAATTGATTGCCGCCACTCTCTTTCTGATGCATCTAAGTTAACTTACCTCAAGACTTATTTGAAAGGGTACGCCCTCAAAATTATTGATCACCTCTCTATTAACAATGAAAATTACGCTGTGGCGCTGCAGATGCTTGAACGCGAGTTTATTGATCGCAAAGCCCTCGTTAATGACTTGATTCAGAAACTTTTTGACCTTTCACCTAAATATCATCCAGATTATTTGGGGACTAAGATTTATATTAATGAAATTAGAAGCACTGTTAGTGATCTTAAGAAGTGGGACTGTGACTTGTTGCAGGGAAGCGGTAACGTTATGCTTTCTGTCCTATTGTTCGGCAAACTGCCAAATCCTGTCAAGCAGGAATTCGCTCGGAAGTTCGACAACTTTCCGTCTTGTGAGGTAATTTTTGATAATTACCCTGAACCCCTAACAGTTGTTACCCCTAACAGTTGTTGAGTTCGAAGTATACAATTTTTGGTCATGGAACCAAGTTTCGAGAAATTATGCAGTGCAAAACAGGCTCATTGCGGCCACAAATGCAATGGAATTTCAATCTTTATTCTTACTCGTGCAGAAAATTCGGAGGAAACGCTCTTTAATTATTTATATAGTGTAATTTACTTATTGGTTTTCATTTAGTGTAATAACAGCTAGTAAAAGGCCCATTGTAACCCGGACTTAGTAGGGAATTCCCACTTTAACTTTACTTTGCATTTTTTAAGAACATTTGCAGAGACCAAATTAGAAGTAACACTTAAATTTTCAGTTCGAATAACTCTTCCCCCCTTTTTAAAGTTTCCTCTGTCCGCCATATATATTAAAATGTGGGGCCGCCTCAATATTAAAATGTGGGGCTTCTGTAATTTTCGTCACGACAGGTGGCTAATTAAGCATCCGAATATCTCCTTAACATACACGGCGCCAGGTCTCCGATAACTGCACGCACACAAACTCACAAGAAAGTAACACATATATCTATCATTGATCGCTAGATAAATAAACAAATTATAAATTTAAGAGGTATATGAAATTTAATTAACTTTATTCAGTTAAGTCTAGAAGTTGGGCATCTATTTTGTGCTCCTCGACTCGTTTTCAACTTGGATCTTTCACTGCTGCTATAATCGTGGTATTGTAAACGTATTAATATATTAATAATATAGATGAAACTTACTTGTAAAATTTACGTCTCGCTGCAGTCTGATGAGCGCGATGTCGTGATCTAGGACAGAGTTATTCCCAAACCTCGGATGCACGACGATTTCTTCAGCCAAAAGAGTAAGGCGTTCATCAACGCATATGTTATCGATGCAGTCAGGGTCTGTACTCAGCCTCCAGTCCCCCAAAACTACGTGCGTCCTTAGTGGGTGAAACACGGAGAAAATTCGTTAGTTAACGTTAACAAATTCTTGTGACAGTCTTGCGTACTTTTTGTGCACAGTTGTGGTGGAGTGATAGCTGACTGTGCCTAGTGTGTGCATGTTAGCTCGTGTAGTGCGAGAAAATCAGGCATGAAGTACCGCGTAGCACACAAGGAGTACACTGTCCATCACAGTGCCTAGATCACAGTACTCACATTTCCCAGTCGCGTAGATGACTTTGCACGACGCAGTGTGCAGCAGTCAAAATGTAGCGCCGGCTGATGAGGGACCCACCGCATAGAAACTTCCTGACTCCCTTGATTTGATCTGCAAGCAAGAACAATTAATTACTTAGACATGTCTATTTTTTGCCCATTTGTTATATTTTAGTCGATTTTCTTCCAATATCTGTAAGGAAGCATCTAGGTTTGGGTGGCATCATTCACGAGATTCTTTGATCTAGAACTTTTGACTGAATCCCCTTCAAGTGTTAGATTACTGTTTCGCTCTCAAGTTAGATTACCGCCGGTGATTCGTAGCCGTTGGTAATCATATGTCGCGATTAGTAGCCACAATAGCTCAAGACTTCACCAAAAAGCACAGGATTCGATTGCAGAAATCCCAATCTTCTGTGTTCTGAAGTTATAATAAAATTCCGTCTAGTATGCCTACTACCTCTGTCAGTCGTCTAGTCTGGTATACCCAAGTCGCTCTGTCAGGCGCACACTGTCTATCACTTACACCGTTAATTATTATGTTCTGTACTCACGAATAATAAGTGACCAACATCAAGAGTTATCTACAAGGACAACTCGTATATTAACGTATATACTGACTCTAATTATTATTAGTTGACTCATTTCCCCTTATTAGTGCTTCGCTACATATCAGCGACTCACGCTTATAATGTATAGCCACCATCCAGGGGTATTGCCCCAACCCCGCGCTCGTGCCGCGCACAATACGTTCGTTTGACGAAGGTTGTCCACACGAATCAGGTAGAAGGGATGACTGAGAACTACTACGTTGCTCGCACATCTCACGCCGGAGTCTCGTCCTTTCCTTCGTCGTGTTCAGACGAGATGACACTTCTGCGTCTGGGTTTGCCGGGCAGCAAACCTGGCGTTGGGTGAAGGAATTTAATAGTAGCGGCCGATAGCTCACCAACTTTAACGAGAACATTAAAAAGTTGTATGCATGCACAATCCAGAGCCCGTGATTGAGATAACAGAGACTATAGATTTACCTATGTGCTTGCATATCACTTCGAGTTAAAAAACTAGTTGAAGTATGAACATAAGATGGTAAGAACGTACATACCTTAGCTCGGGGGCCGGAGAAACCGCAGATCGCGCGTGTGACGTTGGCTCGCCTGTGGGGGGCGTTGGAGCGCAGCAAGCACCACAGCGGCAGACACTCGGTCAGCGGCACGCATGACTCGACGGAACAAACTGCCAATGTCCGCACGCCTGTGTTGTGATGTTTTGTAAAGAGTCATTTGGTTAATTTTTGTGCATTTAATGTTATACAGCATCACTGGTTGGTGCTCAGTTGGAAAAAATGCATCGCAGGCGACAAAAAATTGTTCCGGTCAACGCCGAGCGGCCGATTAGGAATGTTCATAAGTCACTACTGAGAAATTGAAAAAATCCTTAAGATCGAGTCCGGAGATGAACAACATCCCATCTTTCGTCAACATTTTTCCAAATATATAATTTCCGATCATATTGCTTACCGGAAAATTGTAAATTATTATCATAATTAATGAGATTGCGCATAAAAAGCCTTATTTTACCAGTTACAGTTAAGCATGAATTAGTGCCCAATGTCTTGGAGGGAAAGAACATGCATTGTTCTATGTATACTTACCCAATGCTCCTGACGTGAACATGAGCAGGAAGCCTAGAGCTGCCAGGTTTTCAGTTGTATGTTTCATGTTTAAGAACAGTTTGTCGGAACGTTCCCTTAAAGACTTTCATGAACTGCAGTGGAGAATCGTCAATAGGTTAGCATGATAAATATAATTATCTGTAATCGCATATTCATGTCGAACTTTGTGGGTGGGTTTGTATACGTGTTTGAAGACCGCACCACAAATGTATGGGGGCTGTTCGGGTGCATGTCCACGATACTTATAATGCCGGTAGATGACCAGAAAATGGAACTTCATTCTTAAATGAAAGAACAGGAAATGAATGGAGGTAAGGGAAGAAAGAATCGCATCAAAGAAGTAAAATTTGAGTTTGCAGTGGGTAAATTTTAATTTAATTTAAAAGACGCAAAATGGCTTTTTCGATAGGCTTGAAAAGAGAGTTAAAAGGAGTTCTAATTAACTATTCAAACTGTGGGATTGGAGTGGTTTCTAGGAATATTACTTTAATGACGGGATTTGACATTAGAGGATTCTAAAATTGCAGGAATATTCAAGCCCGGGCATCGTCAGACTATACTTCTGGTCTATTATAATTTTTTTTTTTTGAAATTTGTGTTTTTGAATCCTAGTACTGAAAATACATAGAGGCCATACGAACGCGAATCCACGGTACTCATCGTGTTATAGTTATACTATTACCACATTCTGGAAATTAATTTTTAGCGAGAGATTAGTAATTTATTGCGAAACTGGGAGGAATGGGTTATAAAATTGAAATTTAAATTTTTAAAGTTGGATCGCAGCTTTTTTAAACGCATTTTTTATGCAATTTCTAAACGAGAGTAAAATGGGAATTCGATGTAAGATGTTGTTTTGAACGAGTCTATCTTTCATAGTATACATTAAATTGATTATTATTAACAGGAATCAAGATGCCGGAATTTTAAATGAAGGTATTCTAAAATTGCTGGGATTAGCGGACCCAAGCCACATCGGACAAACTTGCTATCCTGTTACAAATTTGTCATAGTTTATTCGTGTTTTTATTCGAAATCTGATACTGGAAATGTACACGGGCTATTCCAGCTGATATTGCTTACAACAACGAATGGGCATTAAGTATAAGTATTGTTGAAGTAACTCCGTGAAAATAGCTGTTTCATTCTAAAATAAATTGATGATCGTAAAAAAATCATACGAACAATTTCGTACGAAACCATTCGCCAAATGTTGGCCAATTTCAGTGCTGTATTATTTATTTTTATTTACTTCAAACCAAAGCTACGATATCGTAAATGCGAGCGTCATCTCACGGACAATAAGCTGCGCCTGTAGCTTACAATATTATAAGCTTACAACAATATTATTATTATTATTATTATTATTATTATTATTATTATTATTATTATCATTATTATTATTATTATTATATTAATTATACGACAATACGCGCATGACGATACGTTGTTTGTTCTATACGTGATGTGTTAATTAGAGATTACGTGCCATCATTAAACAACTGTTTTATCAGGAGATCTATTAATTAGTCTGTTTCATCAGCAAACCGCGCGGCACAGAACGACTGGCCTTAACAGACTCATTTATTTTGTTGCATTTTAAACCATTATTTTTTAAAGGGCATCAATTGCACCACTTTTTAAATGAGATATCATGTTCTATTTTGAAATCCATTAGGAAATATATTAAAGTGGTTCTAAATCCCTACGTATACTGTATGTACAAAGGACGAACGGAACACCTCGCACAAAACTCATCAGTTCCCAAGAGCAGTGAACAAATGAACGCACGCGTAGCAATTAAAATTAATTGTGAAAATCACATTCCTGAGTTACCAGGATAATTATATTACTGATTTGAAGGTCTCACGATAATAACGATGCAATAAAAGGCATTAATCTTTACAATTTAGTTCTTTATATTTTACTGTATATCTCTTTTACTCGGTAAACCTGTTTGCTTTTGATACACAATACACTCATCACTTGCTGCGCCATACAAATTCAGTTTGAAGTACTGAGCTGGTAAATCACCAATCCCTCGACTGCATAAAATAAAGTCTATGTATTAGCTCAAATTTCCATTATACAGTTAAATCCCCCTAGACCTTCAGCTATGGGTGCGCGTGAAGCACTGAATATTACGACTTACAGAAGTTCTTTCATAACGCTTGCATATTTTTAGCCATGCCATGTATGCATCATGTCTACACGACGACAGAGCCTCGCCTGTGCATGACTGCCCTCCTGCATAACATGACTGCTGGCCTGCATAACATGACTGCTGGCCTGCATAACATGACTGCTGGCCTGCATAACATGACTGCTGGCCTGCATAACATGACTGCTCTCATGTAGGAGTACAAGCGTCTCCTTCATATGATCGCCCTCTTGCATTACAAGGCTTCGTTTGTTTATTAACTAAAGACCTCAGTTTATCACGTATTCAAAGATTCTGCTGAAGAAATAAAAGCTCTATATTGTTAGCGTTTTTGCCCTATCTTTCCATACTAATTCGGTTTTATTTAAATGCATCAATCTCCTACCCGACCTCCTTTAATCCCGACATACTATTAACGTACTATACAGATTTCATATATAGAAGGATTTTGTCTTGTCTCACAAGTGCGTTAGCACACTCGAAGCCAACCTTGCTAAGCTTATGTGTGTTAATTAATTTAGATATAATATTCACCTTTTCTATTACTGATTTTCTGTGATGCTTTCACCGCTTCATCATTCATTTAATAAGTGATGAAGTGATGCTTCATTCGCAGTATAAATCGCAAGGCCGACTCGTATATGACAGCGACGCAAAGCAAGGCTTAAATTCTTACCCGCTCTCAGCCCACTTTTTTTATTTTAAATTCTTTATGAACTAGCGATTTAAGCAGAATAATTATGAAAGTATTTGCACCAATAATACAAACTTTCCATTTATTCCAGTTATATGTATCCATAAGTCATTGATGCTAAAGGAAATAATACATATTCTCCAGCATGCCGCTAAAGGCTTAACACGTCTATATATGAACGTCTGCGGCTTGAAGGGAAGACCTACAACTGCTGCTGCGGCCGACGAGAGGAAGGGGTTGTAGTTTAGCGTTGCCAACGCACTAGTGTTAGGGTCAATAGTGACTAGTAGGGTGGGGTTAGTGGCTTCTTATTGATGCAATTATCTGTGCAAGGCCATTCGAAAACATTCTGAAGCGATATTAAGCATAAATACAACCTGAATAATACGAAAGTTGCAAGTGACGGAAAATGACCGCTTATTATAAATAAACCCAACCACTGAATGCATAGACTATTAGGACTTCTTTAGAACACAGTTGTCGACTCATCGACATCATGGTAGATTCAATGGTAATAGTTAAATAATAGACTAGTAATAGTTAATAGTAATGGACTTGAAGGTAATTGAACTTATTTCCACGTTATAGCTTTTAAACTGATAGCCGGTACGTAACAATTTTATGTCCTTTCTCCGAAAAAGATCTGGTAATTAGAAAACCTGAATTTCAATAAATGAATGACCAAGTCTCGATTAATTAATATAGAAAAAATAAAACAATACAACGAGCTGTCTTTCGATCAGTCATAATCAACTTCAGAGGCATTTTTCTTAACATTTTTCTTAACATTTTTCTTGATTTTTCATCTTTTTTGTTTTTCATTCTATATCAGTTAAATTATTAGACCTTCCACCATTGTTTCCTTAATAAACAACTCACTCCATTTAATTGATCTTCCTGAAGTAACATTTTTTGCTCATAATTCATTCAAACAATTTTCAGAACTTTCACTTTTTTCAGTAGTTTATTTTCCTCCTAAATTATCGCCCAATAATTTTTAGGGAATCATTGTCGAATGTCAATATTACATGTCAGTATTGCCTGCTGATCGTTTACCATAGTCCATCACCCCGCTTTTTCTTTCAGAAGAACTGTTATATTCTATGGATAAAATACAAAACCGATGAAGGCAAGTAGAGAAACTCAGGACGAATAGCTAGCATATTTACTCACGTCAGTTACCAAGGTGGAAGTAGAGCGCCAACATGGCCGCCGAGGAATCCATCGGTGAAGATGCAGCAGAAGTGTCGCGCATCAAGAAAGACTTGGACGAGCTCAACGACGCGGAGCTGGAGACCATCCTCACCCCCGAGGAGAAGCGTTACATGCTTTATGTTGAGCGTGGTGACGTGGCTTCTGTTAAACAGTGAGTTAAATAACAGGAGAAAAGCCCAGCGGAGAAGCGTTATATGCTTTATGTTGAGCGTGGTGACGTGGCTTCTGTTAAACAGTGAGTTAAATAACAGGAGAAAAGCCCAGAGGAGAAGCGTTACATGCTTTATGTTGAGCGTGGCGACGTGGCTTCTGTTAAACTCTTCTGTTCTGTTAAACAGTGTTAAATAACAGGAGAAGAGATTTGTGAAGAACGGGATGTAATTGCAGTCCAGCGATGAGCCCAGTGATGGGTCAACTTGTGTTATAAGATTTTTCAACTAGATGTTGCTACATAATGTAGGATTCCTAACCCGAGATAAAGAATCAACTATTAAACATCGATTTTATGAAAAGACCGAATGAACTAGACAAGATCTCTGAGCCCTTCCGAGGGTAAATTTGTCCGCTGTCATTGAGCCTTTCCAACTCAATAAGTCAATATGTCTATAATAAAAGGTACATAATTATCCTAGTAACGCGGCGGGCTAAAGCAATAGTTATCTCACAACTTCAATAACCGCAATCGCATCTTGCCCGAATACTGATAAATACAATACTAGATAATTTTATTTTTAAGGACTTGTCTAGCCGGTAGCATAATGTAATTTTAAACGTGCATTCAATATATATGAAAGTTTGAATAATCTACAATTTTGTGCTCAGAAACCACTATATGCCTTAGTTTTCGGTCACTTGGATTAACAATTTCTCAACATTCGTTGCATCCTTAGGGAGGCGTTTGCTGTTTGAAGTAACATTGAGACCTCCATACGTTAATTCATAGCATGAAGAACCGAGGGATAATTATTTTATGAAGGAAATACTGTATACGCGCAGCATCCTGAAGAAGGGCCACAAGGAGAACCAACGCAAAGAGAAGAGCTTCAACATGAACTGCGTTGACCCTCTCGGCCGCACGGCTCTCGTCATCGCCGTGGAGAACGAGAACCTCGACATGATCAACACTCTCCTGGCAGAGAAAATCGAGCCCACGGTACGTATGAACTGTTCGAAATAACCGTGAAAAACGGTCTCAACGGCATTCTATTGGCCAGCCGCTTGGTAAAAATAAACACTTTCGCCGTTTTCTTATAATTTGGTAAGCGTTTCTAGTGTTGAATTGAAAAAATTGCAACATAATATTTTTTCAGTTGCCGGGCGGCCATTGAAATGCCATTAAAACTGTTTTACGGCGATTTTTCGAACCGTCTGCAGGGTTTGCGATTGGCATGCCGAGTGCAAAATTATCTTAGCCACAAACATACCCACCGAATCAAAGTTTACGACTTACTCAGAGCATTTAATGCGATCGTAAGCCAAGAGAACAGACATGACTGCATGGGCGTCTGACTCGAGGGTTCGCATTTCATGACTCCATCAACTCTTCTGAACAGAAAAGATTCACTTTTTCTCGACAATAAACATCCTTGTAAGAAAGTGATCGCAATACACTTTGTTACTTGCTAATCACTCCACTTCTAAACACGATATAACATTTATCTCACGACATGTTGGATTGAATGTCTCTTGAAATGATCGATCGCCTTCTAATTAACTTAACGTTAAATTCATGCACTGCCTAAACATATGGCAGTGATTGCATTAACATCAACGCTTAAAAAATTACGAAGACAGCTTACTTTATGTGCAGCTTTATTTCCAATTTTTGTGTCGTTTCTATGGTCACATTCCACCTCATACTGCTTGCACTCAGTAACCTTTACCTATCAACTATTCTGCTTACCTTTATTCTCTTTTCTAATATAACTATTGAAATGTTATTACATTAATCGTTTTCTACTTGCAAATTTTTTGGTAATTTTTTAAGCATCAATGTCACTTAATTGCTGGAACCGCTAATTCGCCAAAAACTTAAAAGAGAGTAAACTTCCTCGATAATTTATTATATCGCTATAATACACGTTTCGGAGTCTTTTTACCGTTACCTTTACCACGTTTCACCGAATTTTCGAACTGATGATTGAACTAGACACCAAAAAGTTTAAAAAAATATATGATGAATTTTCGTAATTTTTTTCTGTGGAATCCCGTACACAGGACTCTCTGCTGCACGCCATCGCAGAGGAGTACGTGGAGGGCGTGGAGGTGTTGTTGCAGCACGAGGAGTCCATCCACAAGCCTGATGAACTTTACGTGAGTGCATTACCTTACCATGGGAGACTCCAACTCGTCGGAAACTGCGATCACTTTCTTTGGCTAACTTATGTAACTATAATAACTCTGTAATAAACAAGGTTTAAAAGATTTACGTGAAATGAAACTGCGGTTTGCATTTATGTTTACTATTCGTCAGTACTTCATTCGGAATAATAGGATGTGTTACTAGGTTTAGTTGAAAAAAACAAAAATTTGCTATCAAAATTAGCTTGAGTATTATTTAATTTATCATTTATTGATGCCGGGTTTCTTCAATAGGCAATTGATCACTGATTTAATGGATATAATTATTGTTTGTGCTTTCCAATTCCCAAAGTCATGGCAGAAGACGGCTGGCGTGAAGGCGGCCTTCACGTCCGACATCACGCCTCTAATCCTGGCCGCGCACAAGGATAATTACGAGATCCTGCGCCTGCTCCTAGATCGCGGGGCCGCCTTACCCACGCCCCACGATGTCAAGTGTGCCTGTGACGAATGTCTTGTGTCTACGACTCGCTCATGTGATGTGTGTTGCGAGAGCCTAATGTCCAGCGCCGACGACTCGCTCAGGTGAAGTGTGTTGCGGGAGCCTAATGTCCAGCGCCGACGACTCGCTCAGGTGATGTGTGTGTTGCGGGAGCCCAATGTCCAGCGTCGACGACTCGCTTAGGTGATGTGTGTGTTGCGGGAGCCTAATGTCCAGCGCAGACGACTCGCTCAGGTGATGAGTGTGATGCGGGAGCCTTATGTCCACCGCAGACGACTCGCTCAGGTGATGTGTGTTGCGGGAGCCTAATGTCCAGCGCAGACGACTTGCTCAGGTGATGTGTTGCGGGAGCATAATGTCCAGCGCAGATGACTCGCTCTGGTGATGAGTGTGTTGCGGGAGCCTTATGTCCAGCGCAGACGACTCGCTCAGGTGATGTGTGTTGCGGGAGCCTAATGTCCAGCGCCGACGACTCGCTCAGGTGATGTGTGTTGCGGGAGCCTAATGTCCAGCGCCGACGACTCGCTCAGGTGATGTGTGTGTTGCGGGAGCCCAATGTCCAGCGCCGACGACTCGCTCAGGTGATGTGTGTCGCGGGAGCCTAATGTCCATCGCCGACGACTCACTCAGGTGATAGGTGTCGAGTGCTCCTGTCAGCACCTAATACGAATTTGCTTTTTCTGCCTCGCTTCCAATGTTATGAAAATTGTTATGATATCAATGGTCGGTTTCTAATAGAATAATAATTTTCACCCAATAATAACTCTGCAGAACAATCTGCTGTGTTTATCGCATCATTAATTTTATCTGCAACTGCAGATTAATTAAATTAATTAATTAAAGATTGACTTTGCTTACAGTAGAACAGTCTGCTGTGTTTATTGCATTTATACTTGCAAAAAGCCATTTGTAAGAAAATAAGAGATATGATGACAATAAGTAAAAGCAGGAAAAATAAATCCTGAATTATTTGTACAGGCATTCTCTGTCCCGCATCAACGCCTACCGCGCCCTCAGCTCGCCATCGCTCATTTGCCTGTCGAGTAAAGATCCTCTGGCGACTTCCTTTGCGCTGTCCGAGGAACTCAACAAACTCGCCTACATGGAGAATGAATTCTCCCAGGAGTACCTGGTCAGTTTTTATCTTTTATTTTACAAATAAATTAGTGACTATAAAGTATTGTACAGCCATGACAACTCTACTATTCTGAAAATTCAAGTTTTGTCTGGTACGTTTAACGCTCACTTCTGTTCATTCCTTTTCAAAATTGAATGAAGAGTCTCAAATATATTTATTCCATTTTTGTCGCCCCGACAGAGTCTCGACGAACAGGTGCAGACATTCGCCACGGCGCTGGTGGACAACACACCCTAGTTTTGTTGCAAACCTGAACAATATTAAGTAATATTTCCTTTGTTCCTAAGAAGTGTTCCCCCGACAGAGTCTGGACGAACAGGTGCAGACATTCGCGACGGCGCTGGTGGACAACACGCGCACGTCGCTCGAGCTGGAGCTCGTGCTTAACTACGACCCTGAGGGCGACGCCTACGAGCAGGGCCAGCACATGCACCTCACGTGCCTCAGGGAGGCAGTGGCTAGGAACCAGAAGATGGTTAGGCCATGTGTAATATAGTTTGTGTGATACATTAAGATGGTATGTTACCACGTTTTTCTTGACTTCGTTTCGTGTCCGTCTGTCATCAAAAATGCAAACTTTAATTTAAAGCACTGCTAAACATCCTAGTAGGTTGAAATTTGGCATGCATGCTTATGTTGCCTAACAATTCAAGATTTGATCATCAGAAATAATATTTAAATTTTTTTTTTAATTTTTAAAAATTAAAAAAACACTAAAAATTCACGGTTTGGAATTGAGTTTTTTCTCGAACATCCATACTTGCCAACCCGTAAATTGATTTGTATTGCTAAAATTGCTAACTAAAGAGTAGAAAATAAATAAATATAAAAAATATTAAAAAAACACGTTTCTCTGGTTTTTACAAAACTAAAAATAATGAAATAAAACAAATAAAAAAACTTTTATTTGTTTTCTCAACGTACAAATCCCGTTTTCTCAACGGACAAAAATGAAAAACATTTACTCTTACATAAAATTAAAGTTAAGTAAAATGTTATGTAATGTTATGTAAGAGTAAATGTTTTTCTTTTTTGTCCGTTGAGAAAACGTGGTTTTTAAAAGTTTTTTTATTTGTTTTATTTTAATGTATGCTTCCATGTATAAGCATATCATGCTTCTCCTTATTAAAAAATTACTAATGTAGATGAAAAACATTGGATGTTTCTGATTTTTTTTTTTGAACCAATGATTTAAACCTCTATACTAAGCTACATTTAATATATCGGTTTTACACATTCCTTTTCTATTTATTCCTCTAATACGTAAAATTACTAAAACGCTTATCTGCTTCTCATGAACGTTTCCGTCTTCCTTAAACTATTAAATTTTGCCTGGTTTTGGCAGGATAAATTAAACCTGTTATAGTTATCGTTCCCACGAAATATTTTCCTATTATGCCGAATTAAATAACACAAATAAAATTTGTTCTAGCATTGAAATTAAATTGGTTCTAACACTGGAATTAAATTAGTTCTAACATTGTAATTAAATTGGTTCTAAGATTGTTTCGCTGTGGCACAGTTCGTGGCACACGCCAACGTTCAGCAGCTGCTGGCGTCTGTCTGGTACGACGGGCTGCCCAACTTCAAACGACGTAGCAACTTTCGGCAGATGGTCGACGTCTTGCAGGTGGCGTCGATGTTCCCACTCTACTGCTTCTGCTTTCTGTTCCTACCAAATTCTAAGCATGGCAAGGCAATGAAACAACCCATCATCAAGTTCATCGTGCACTCCTCTTCTTATTGTTTCTTCTTGCGTAAGTTTAAACTTTTCATACTTAGCTTGATAAAATTTCCGTCTCGGGATCCTCTATGTGGCGCTTCGCCATTCACCTCGCATGACTAGTGTGACTAATAACATCTACAGGCCTTAGTTATATGTGCTATAAATATAATGAATTTATTATTTTGTTACTGAAGAATCATAACGTTATTTTGTAGTGGGTGTTACAACAAACTAAAACCTCTTCACAATAACTCCATTGTGCATTCTGCAATAACTCCAACAATACGACATCCATCTAAATCGCAGGACCAGGACAAGCTAACCAAATTGAGAACCACTTCTTTAGTATAAATCAAACGTGGAATTCTAAAGAAAGTAAAGCATCATTAACTCTCCGTAACCATAGATGCTCGGGTCACCCATGGACATATAGGGTAACAGTTGTATGATACCGCCCGCAATAACTATATATTATGACGAGGGTAACATATAGAATGGAATAGATGTGTCGGTATTGAAGAAATAGGTCCATGGCCTGTTGCCGATTCTTGAACTTTTCGTGACTTGATTCACAAGGGATCCGGCCTTTGGAACCCGATCTTTCCATAACTGACGGTTGATTGAGAAAGCTGCTGCACTTATTGCCTGGTCCGTAATTTGTTAGGCATTTTAAGACTGAACATATGCTCCTGCATAGCTTCATTTAGTCTGTTTTTGAAGCTCTATACTCGGAGCGTCAACGATGCTAAATGTTACCCTCGACATTAGATATTTATTGCATCTTCAGTGCTGATGGCAGTGATCTCGCTGCAACTATGTAGAAGCTCTAGTCACCTATGTACATATAGGGTGACATTTGTATACTCATCATTATAATTTTATTGTCGTCAGTTCTGCTGGTGGTTGTCTCCCTGCAAGTCGAGGCTCTGGTCATCGAGATGTTGGGAACTCCTGGCATGATCGAGCGTCTGAAGCGTCAACAAAAAGAAGCCAGAGGAGCCTTACCGTCCTACGTTGAGTTGCTGCTCTTCGTCTACATCGTTGGGTTCATTTGGGCCGAAATAAAGTCCTTGTGGCAGGCAGGAATCGTGGACTACCTCAAGGATCTCTGGAATATTATTGATTACATCACCAACTTCTTCTTCGTAAATTGGATCCTTTTGAGGTACAGATGAATTGGTTATTGATGCAACATTGTTTCTCCAATAATATCCCCAAACCTAATTAATAAATTTGCTCCATTATCCTCTGATTAGGAACATGTAGTAGATTTCCACTTATGTGTTATCAATTATGCATTTTTAGATTTATTTTCGTATTGTTAGTTTATTTTCTATATTAATTATAAATTATGCATTACACTTTACTAGAGAACTTATCAGCCACAGATTTAAGTGTCAATCCAGCAAAAGTTTTCACAATAAAAAAAATTCTAGGTCCGGGGCAAACAATGACAAGTCTCCAAGTGACACAAAATATTTAAGTGATTTTGCATAATTCCATGCATGTCAGTCTAAACAAGTGCAGTTCGTCATAAACCCCCGACAGATGGCTTATTTTTATTGACAAAATTGCGGGAAGCCCATCGTGGAGACCTCTGGTTCGGAACTATTTTGATGCATCGCTTCATCCCTGATCCACCCCAGATGTATTTTTTATTTATCCTCATAGTTGAATATTAATAAAATTTTCTTACAAATAATAAATGTAACAGAATGACAGCCTGGCTGCTGACCCAGAAAGAGCTAGCCGTTGGTTTGAACCCTTACTACCCGAGGGAGCTGTGGCATCCCTTCGACCCTCTACTTCTATCAGAGGGCATGTTTGGGGCGGCTAATGTCTTCAGGTGACTCATCATTTGTTAACATTGTTCTTTGTTATTCGCTTAGATACATGCAATGAAACTAATCCCTCGTGATTTTTTTAATCTAATTCATCATATTCTTCTATCTTAGAAAAAGTTAACCTTTGTTTGCCGACATAACACTTCAGGGCCTTTAGATTGAAATAGAAGTGACAACGGTTAGCGCACATGGATTTAACCTCTTCTTACCTTGTCTTACCTTGTATCCCTTACCTTGTATTTTTGATCAGATTAGATAAATTAATTTCTAATGATCATCCATCAAGTTGCTGGGTCACTTGGGTGTAAATCATGTGTTTGCAGGGATTGGCCCGTTCAATTTGATGAACATGAATCCGCGACTTCTGAGGTCAGGATGGAAAGATTTGGGTGGTTTCATTTGTTGTTCAATACAGAGCCGATGACGAGTGCTCGGGATGGCCGAGTGCACAAGATCTCTAAAATTGAAGTAGCGGCGGGTTTTGAAACATACAACTTGTTGTGAAAATTCTGGTCGTAATCAGGATGGTGGCTCGAAATCGACCATATAAAAAATATTATATATGTACACTATCATTGTTATATGAACAAGTTTTAATGAATTTTAATGAACAAATTTAGATAGAAAAAAATTTCTTTGCTTTTCGGTTTGTAGGAGCCGTGAAAGTCTGAATAGCGAAAGTCGGAATATTACAATTTTTATGAATCTTCACATTTTTCCACACCGTGATATCGGACTAAATTACTAAATTATTTCCGAAATTTGTTTCCTAGTGTGCAAGGAAAGTATTCGCATTCTGAAAAACTAAATCATTTTGATTCACGTAATATAAAACGGTAATCTTTCTCACAATTTTGTTTCAAGTTTTCTGAAACTCGTGCACACGTTCAGCGTTAACCCCCACCTTGGACCGTTGCAAATATCACTGGGTCGCATGGTTTTCGACATCATCAAATTTTTCTTCATCTACACGCTCGTCCTTTTTGCTTACGGATGCGGTAAGGCAAAATTTGTTTCCACGCCAGTTTTTTCTTTTGCTTTATAATTGTTTGAATGATAAACGTACTCATTACCGGCAATCAAGCCTTCTCTATTGTGTTAATTTTTTATAGTCAAGATGTTAGTCCTAATCATATTGTTGAAACTATTCGTTACGAAGGACTTGAGAGTGCACGATATGTCGTTGTTCACTCTTATTAAGATCAGTATCTGCTAAAACAAACAATATATTGGACAGTATTACGTGATTATATGAGCAATGATTTAAATGTACTGCGTGCATTAAAGTGCACACAAACCCAACAAATAAGTTTTTCATATCTACAGGACTCAATAACCTGCTGTGGTACTACGCTGATCTTGATAAGCAGAGATGCTACTCACTGCCAGGGGGTCTTATGAACCCCGACAGTGACATGTCTTGCTCGGTGTGGCGCAGGTTTTCCAAGTAAGTTATTGTATTGGGTATAGTAACTTATATATATATCAGAGGTCACGACAGGAAAAGAATGTGTGCGCAGGAACTCTAAGTATTTTCAGGTATCATCCGTGAATGATTTATGCACGAGTTCTATAACTCGAGTTAATATTACAGAGGAGACGTTAGACAATATGACATTTAATACGGTCCATCCGGTCACGAACTCAGGGCGTTTTGTCGATCATTTAAGGAAACGGACGACGAACATGAGGATGAAATGGGCTATAGGCAATGTCACCTACATCTTCAGTTCTGTGCTCAAGCTTTCAGGGTAAAATATATTGGGCGTGCACGATCACTAGCAAAATTTTTCGGGTGATGCGAGACCAGAAACAATAAGGCACCCTGCTAACGACTATGATGAGCGCTTCACAGCCACACTTATTTTCATTGTTCAATAGTGGGGGATTTTCACTCATAATCTTATTGGTTCTTATTGCGGCATAACGTGTATGCATCTTTTTTTCTTGGACAACCTTAAATTAAAATAAAAGTTAGATGCAGAAAACTTTAATAACTAAAAGAGTCTTAAAAGTCATGAAGGCATCCAAAGAAATTTTAAATCCAAAGCTGGCCCATGAAAATCATTATCAATATAATAAATATATGATGAATCCTAAATTTATTGAAATGATAGTTGTTATTTGTGCTTTTTCGTCTCCTACTTTCATTTTATTGTATTTATCCCCATTCTGGCCACTCACACACATGCACAAAGTAGGTTCTGCCGAGCTATATAGGCTTGCGATCATGTAAACACAGGATAAAATGCTCAGGCCATGAATATCTTTGTTCATCTCACTCAGTAAGCTCCATGAACATTAACTTGTTCTTATTTCCAATTCCAATTAATGCTAGCTATTATTTTTCCAAACTTGACATTATCTTTAATTTCATTCTAGTTTATTTGAGACGTCTCAGTCACTCTTCTGGGCATCGTTTGGACTCGTTGACCTCTACAACTTTGAGTTGACGGGCACCAAATCCTTCACGAGGTTCTGGTCGCTCCTGATGTTCGGCTCCTACAGTGCCATCAACATCATCGTCCTGCTTAACCTCCTCATCGCCATGATGTCCAACTCCTACTCGAGTATAACTGTGAGGACGAGTATGATTTTTTCATGTAATTTATCGGATCGGTATGTATACTTCTATGCCGCAATTGAGGCTTCAGGTGAAAGATTTGTATAATTAATGGCGGTGCATCCAGCGTCCGATGCCATTCGAGAGCCGCAATTCTAAAATCAGGAATATGCGTAGAATTAAAAATTTGGTGGTTTAACCTCGGCAGCGTTCAAAACTTGAGATCTCTTAGTTAATTTACTTAATGCGCGCCTTCAGAATCAATTAAAAAATTAGAAAATAGCGAATAAAGTACTGCCAATCTACGCCCATAGATATATTAGTGAAATAATAATGCTGAATGCCTCAAAACAATATGTTTAACTACTTACAAACTTGAATTGGCTAAGTGGCTGTACTGGCTCCAAGCAGCGGATGCCTTTCTTCGCATAATCCCAGCACGCTCTGCATGTTATTGTTTAATCTCACAACACTTAAATAATATAAGTCATCAAAAGGAAAACATTACTGCATCTGATTATGTTCATTAAATAAATAAATTTGAACTAAAGGAACGCTCCGACACGGAGTGGAAGTTCGCGCGCTCGAAGCTGTGGATGGAATACTTCGAGGACGGCGACGAGCTGCCGTCTCCGTTCTGCCTGATCCCTCGCCTGGGCCACCTCTCTTGTAAGGTCCACCCACACACACACAGCAGGAGCTTCAAGCGCCATCAGGATGAAGATAAAGATTCCCAGTACCAGGTACGTGGTAGTGCGCTGCATTAGTGCTTTATCCCTTGCAAGGTCCACCCACACACCCACAGCAGGAGCTTCAAGCGCCGTCAGGATGAAGATAAAGATTCCCAGTACCAGGTACGTGGTAGTGCGCTGCTTTAGTGCTTTATCTCTTGCAAGGCCCACCCACACACACACAGCAGGAGCTTCAAGCGACGTCAGGATGAAGATGAAGATTCCCAGTACCAGGTACGTGGTAGTGCGCTGTTTTAGTGCTTTAGTGCGTGCTTGACTAATGAGAGAGAGGGAATGTACTTGGAGCTGCATGGACAATTGTGCATGTTAGTCCTTCGCCCACGTCCATTTACTGACTGTACCAGATATAAAATGACATTATCAACTAATATCTGAATATCAGGGCATCGTTCACAGTAATTTATCTATACTAATTTACCGTTTTTTTGCCCTGAGCAAAATAAACATAAAAACTGAGCACTCAAAACTTAGCAGTTTTTCGGTTGCATTTTAGTCGACGACTGACACGAGTTATGATGAGATCTTGTGATTCTCAACTTAAATGAACATGTTCTATTTATATTGATTTATTTACACATGCTTCATAAGTAAGCTAAAACTTTAATGTGTCTAGCACTTTTTATGTCGCCTATTCTCTATTTAGATTAGTAATCCATGAGTAGAGACAAATTCGCTAGTAAACATCTTTCAAGGAATATTTACATAACATTTTACATAGCATAGCAAATTTTTATGGCATTTAAATACGAATATCAGACATCAAATATACTTCGGAGCAAGTGGTAGGCAACAAATATCTACATCACCAATAAAAATTCTCCACTTAGGACGTTGAGACAGTTTCCCTTTTTATTCGCATTTTTACACAGAATGTACAAAATAAAATATTATCGGAGCGAATAAGATTGCCTTCATTATTTATATTTCGACCCATTTGTCTTCCTGCGCTTCTGGTATACTTTAGCCATATTATGTTTCTGAAGTGCAAGTCTGAATATTTAGATTAGATTTATGTTGTGTGGATTTTCGCCCTGATAATCATTATTACTAAATAGTAAGTTATCATCGTTTTTCAGACATTTTTCTGTTTTTCAGTAATTAATAATTTGATATTCGAACATACTTAAACTCTCCTGTCTGTTCATATGGTCAACTGAAAATTGGTTCGAGCTCAGAAAATAAAGGTATACGATACACATCAATGGGGCAAGCATATACATTTGAATCTTCCTCTCGATCTCAACAGCTACTGAATAAGCGCCAACATAATATAAATTTAACTATTCAATGTGAAATGATGAACACGACATCTGTTCTTTTTACTGCAAGTTTATATAATGAAAGAATAAAGAATATTTAGCCATAAGTTTAATATTGTTTACGGAAAAATAGTTTTTAACTCGAAAACCTTGAATGTCGACAATCATCGTCATACCACCCCAAACACAGCGTACGATGCGCAACCTCGTCAGACGCTACGTGACGACCGAGCAACGCAAAGTCGAGGAATCCGAAATAACGGAGGACGACGTCAACGAAATCAAGCAAGACATCAACAGCTTCAAGTACGAGCTACTCAACATCCTTAAAATCAACGGCATGCAAACCGGCACTGCGCACCACAAGGACGATAGTGAGTTTATACTTGATTTGGTCCAAGGAGCGAAGTCACCGAGACTGGAGCAGCGAGCCGCGGGTTTTAGCCTCAGTATTTCTGCAAATATCGGCTATGTTACCATGCTAGGTAGCGCTTATATAAGAAGTTGGTAGCGCTAAAAAGCGCGGTAATAGATGCATTTGTCTTGAACGGATCTCATGCTTAAAAGTGGGCTTAAAATGTGGGCGTCCTAGAGAGCTTACTGTCAGGATTCCTTTACCAACATTTGCGCATCGTTGTGGTAATGGTTAGCATCATGTATACTGTATAACCGTGTCATAGAGGTGATTGTGAGCCCTCATAATTATTCGTGAAATAAAGCCCACTCGGAGCAGATCTCTAGTACATGATACTCACTCATGAATTAGTTGACACCATTAATATTAATATCGCATCAAAGTGATGGCTGCGAGTCTGCACATGATAGTAGGTCAATTATTATCATTATTATAATACAAGCTTTCGGCTGGTAGCGGCCGTCGGTCGTAAGCAGCAGGCGCGGGAGCGGCGGCTGCTGAAGGGCTTCAACATCGGCCTCGTGGAGGGTCTGGACGGCGGTCTAAGTGTGGCCAAAAAGGCAGAGGAAGACCCCATCCAGCGACTGGCCATTATCTTCCTGAAGGTTAGATAATCTTATTATTATCATTTTGAGAAACTTCTTCAATTATGTATGCCATTTTACGATTACTGTAAGACATTTATTCAGCTGACAATGAGGGTGGAAAGCGTTTTCCAGTAGCCGGAAGACCCCTGTTCCTGAAGCCAATAGATGTTGCATACGAACCTCCGGTTCTGCTTACTGATGGGAACTTTTTAAACACGGTCCATACCAACAGTTGCTGCTTATTTACGTACCTTTTGCCTGTGTCAACAGACATTATGAGAAGACAATATTTTTTCCCTGTATAATATGCGAGGCGTAGAAACGTTCATTTTGCCTTTGTTAACAGGCACTTCACAAAGACACTCCTATTGACTGGAACGCCGCAGTGGGTCGCCAGCCTCGCGACCACATCGGCAGCAGCTCTGCTCATCTACGGCGCCTTAGCCTCAGGGTGAACAGGAGGCGGCACACTCCGTGGAGCAGGGTGAGTTATGCCGGTAGGGGAGCAGGGTAAGTGGGACACCCACTCATGGAGCATTGTGAGTTAAGCCTTGAATGTTTATGTCATTAGTCCTGAAGAAATTTAAATGCATCTCAATGGTCAGAGTAAATTGAAGAGGGACCATTCACCCATGAGGAAGAATGAGTTGAGCAAAAATGAGGAGTGAAAATGTATGACATCTTCTTGATGGTGACTTGTGGAAGAAGTGGGAAGAAGATAGGTGCTTAGGAATTGATTGTACTCATTCTAGTTGCATATAAATAGTTCATTCCTTTTCTGTGTTAAGTTTAAAAGAGGTAAATTGAACTTACTCAGATCTATCAGGTTTATTCACTTTTTTCCGACTCGCAGGTCCAGTTCTACCAGCGACGCGGTGTCTTCTTCGGGGGAGAGATCAATCCGTCAGTTTTGTGTGAAGCGAAAACCAGGATGAAGCCCGAGGTGAGAATAGAATTTGTGCTACCTTCGTCCCAGTTAATTATAGAATTTACTATTGTTTAAACTTGGCAAAAAGGATTTCGGTAGGTCTATGGAGAAAATGCCATATAAATGAAGCAAGGTAACTTTGATGTGCGTTTACGGTTGTCTGACCCAAAGTAACTTTTACGATAACATTTGTTTTCTTCTGTCATTCTATTTCAATCCCTCGCTTCTCACAATATCACTTATTTTCGCCGTTTCGATTCATTTCCAGTTGCGCAGTCAAGCTATAGGCTGGAGGAAGCTGCAGCGTCTAGCTGACCTCGGAAAAGTGACCCAAGGCTTTTATGATCGTCAAACTAACGCCCTAGAGGCCAGTCGGTCGCCAGAAGAGTCGAACATCATTCTTGAAGGAAATGATAAAACGATGTCGTCTGCACATGAAACGAGTAAGCCTCCGCTTTCTTCCCATCCTGACAAAGAAAGTGCAACAGGAGGTCAAACTAACGCAGCGTTCGAGCCTGATGATGGATGTGCCGAGAAGTTCGTAACCGAAAATCAGACTCAATCTGTCCTTCATGTAGAAAAAAGCACTCCATCTCGGGATAGAGTTGCGCGAGGGAACAAGTCACACCCACGAAGCAGTGAAGCAAAGTCTGCGAAGAAAATTCACTCAAACGTCGATGGCGTTGAAATGGAACCCGATCAAGACCCATTGGTGATTGGCTTAATTGAACGTAAATCGGTAAAGAGTGAGAAGAAAGCTAAAGAAAAAGGTATTGATGCCACCGAAAAGAAGATCGAAGATAAACAGAAAGTCGAGTCTGATGCTAAACCTTCAGCCTGCAAACCTGGGTCTTCCTTGAAGGCCGGCTGGATCTAAAGGAGATACGTTACCGACGTTCCGAACCTCATATATATAAATATTTTATTTTCAGTTAATACTATGATCTTCCGTACCGAAACGGTCATGTCATACTGTTGATATTGAATGATTCAAATCTTCGAATATTTCTGCGTACTTAAACTATTGCGTTGTCTTTGGACGAGTTCTGTGACCTGCTGCTGTACCCTGATCATCTTGGACGCTGAGCCGATGAAAATAGGATGCATTGCGATAGTTTCGTCAGCGTCACCTGTCAGTAGAACCGCCATGAGTAATTGAGGAGATAAACGGTCCTCGTTGTCGTTGTTACAAAAAAGTAGAATTAACAAAGCAACGATGGTAAAAATGCAGAGATCTCTGGCTTCGAGGAGCATATTTTGTCCGTGTAGTCCAAGTACAGTGTACACTATCTTATCCCGAAATGTGAGCCCGCTAAAAGGGTAACCATCTGCTTACCTTCTAGGTCTATTGACTAAGAATCATATTGTATCCATTAGACCTTTTGTAACAAATAGCTTATGAAATCTGTTCAGAATATAAATTAATCGTCAGTTTTTTAATCGTTGAAGTCCAACTTGAAAGTCAATTCCAACTTGGAAACGTTCAATTCAAAAATAAAGCGGAAGTTGGCATGATGATTGAGTCTCATCAAATCGGACAAACACATTTCATCGCCATTAAAATTTCTATTTATCCGTTTCATTTAATTTTACGCAAAAATATATGTACAAACTTGGAAACTACTAATTTTAGTAATTATGTCAAGGTTCCAGTTAGACTTCCCCAAAAGGTTACTCATCAGGAGTTATATATTATCCGGTACCTAATGTTTAAAAACTGTTCGTCTGATTTTCACTGGATTAAACATTATTTTTTGGTGCGAGGCAACATTGTGAGCAGGTGGATTTTCCTAATTTTGATGAACTGATTTCAAAGTATTCAATAGTTTGTTCTGTAGTCTGCATGTCTCTTAAATGGTTTCTCTTTAGTGTGAACAGGGAATAATTCCGCATATTCATGGTCATACAGCAGCTTATAACAGGTAAAACATGAGAGAGAACCTGATGAAATGAATTTACTTAGACGACATCTTTACGTAACTAATGGTAACACAGACAGGCAGAGAGAAAAGACTGGTGCATTTGTCTCCTGGATGCCAGCCACTTGAGAGAATCCAGCGGATGTCTTCGGTCAAACTGACGTTTCATTTGCCATGATAATATCTCTCCATTTTCGTAAAGATGTGTGGATTTATTTTCCATGCTTGTCACTCACAACCTCGAGGTTTATGGAAAAGGAATTGAGGTGGGAACGATAAATGAATCTTGAGTAACATTTTGTACTTCTTATCTACTTAAGACTTTATCAACTCAAAACAGGCTTAGTAATTTGGGACTCGTGTGTTATACCACAGAAGCTACTACAGACAGGTTCGAATGCTTCCCAAGCCGGTTCTAAATTAACCCTCTACCGTCTGACATGAGTAACCGGAGCAATATTATCACAAGCCTACTTCCCAAAAAGGATACGTTGCTAGTGAGAGCAAAATGATTTGCACTGATTTACTGCCAAGTACGATAACTTTAAAATGTTCTCTGTTGAGTACAAACGTCTTCAGGTTGCTACAGTCAATAGTTCACGAATCATTTAAGTTGAAAGGTATGTTCCCGGAGAATAACATACGGCGGTAGACGGTTAAGAAGCTTCAAAAAATTGGTATCCTTAGACACATCTTGTATATTTGCGCTCCGATTGAGCACTAGCAGCACCATGGAATTGACTGAAGCTACGCTGAATTTCATGGCCGCAGATATTGCAGGTTAATTCAGAAAATTAAATTAGGGAGAGAAATTAATGATGGGGCATTTTAATTCATACGTTACTAATGTCGGGACTACCTAATATATCGTAGATTACATGAAACTTTATTGACATATTTAAATTTTAATTACTGAGCCAAGCAAATAATAAGATTAGACACAGTACGTACGAAATGTATAAATCCATACTTTTAACTCTGTCGGGGACTCAAAACCCAGTTTAGTTGCTGCATAGTGGTTTAAAAAATGGTGATGAGGGCGTTGTGAAGCCACAAACTTAAGAGAGATGGTGCAGAGAGCGCTGTAGAGCCGCAATACATTGAACTAGTGGAGTAGAAAGTGTCCTAGAGTCATACTACTTGGCAGTGCGATGTGATGTAGAATGTCGTAGAACCATACTATTTGACAGTGGTAATGTAGAGGGCGCCATAGAGCCATGCTACTCGGCAATGGTGATGTGATGTAGAATGTCGTCGAACCATACTATTTGACAGTAGTGATATAGAGGCGCCATAGAGCCATGCTACTTAGGAGTGCTGATGTAGAGGGCATCGTACAACCACTCTGGCCCGTGTGTGGCCACAAGACAACGCGTCTTGAAGTAGAGGTCGGCGGGTTGGTAGCGTGGCTGAGGCCAGCGATCCAGCAGAGCGGATGCGAAGGCTTGAAGGACGGGTGTCAGGTCCGTGCTCTGAGGGAGGAAGAGTGTACATGTACAGTTAGATACAGGAAACGGGGGTTGATAAATAGAGGCAGTTGACAGAGAATGACGAATTAACACCGATGAAATGATTGGATAAAGTAGAATGAACGGGCGCATGAAGTGCAGTTGGGCAGAATGCTGACACGTAATGAGTGTAGTTGGACAGAAGTTTTCGGACGGACACGTGGAGTGCAATTGTGAAGAGTTAACTGGTGGACAGACGTGACTGGGTAGATTGGTCGAAATTAAGAACTAATCTTGGGGACTGCGATGACTAATAAACAGTAGGATTGGGAAAGGGATGACAAATATATGAAGGACATGTATGTCAAAAGGGCTTGATGACTGAACGGTTGAGCCGGTGTATACTGAACGGGAGAGCCGGTGTATATTTTTAAAAGGAGGACTGGCAAACTGAGGGACTGGTAGACATGGGAACTGGTGGACAGGACTGGGACATTTGGGCAGGGGGAACTGATGGACAAGAATGGTGGCAGGGGGTAGAGCTAGAGCGAGAAAGGCAAGAGGAAAGTAAGAACAGTTGAACTAAAGGACTATCGAACATAAAGTGCTTTTGGACTGAAGGAGTGTACAGACGGTCAAATGAAAAGGAGAAAATGATTTAAAAATATTAAATGGAGTTGAGTTGAGAGTGGGAAAAGACGTCAAGAGTTGATATGTAGGACATGAGCCGGGCCAATATAATTCGTGCGACAACAAGCCGTACAGCCACGACCGCTGCTGGCCGCAATATCTTGGAAACGCCGAATTTTGTACGAAATTGTCTATGGTAGAAAAAAGTTATTGCCTTAAACGATTTAAGAGTTATTGAGCGAATGATTCAATATTAAACAACAAACAGGCACAAGTTCCCACCACCAGAATCCAAGCTTCATATTAACGTTCCTGTGTTGAGGCAGGTCTAACAAGCATACCACAGCAACAATACGTCGGCCACCATACACTTGGCAACCATTCTCCGGCAACCATACCTCGGTCCATACACTTAGCAACCATGCCCCTATACAAGACGCTACACTCATGGTGTATCAGCCACCTGGCAACACCCTAAGTTGGGTTGGGGTGGCGGGCTCTTACCCCAGCGTCGGCGTATTTCTTCATGACGGCCACGCGGCGCCAGAAGAGAGACTCGCCGTACAGCGCCCGCACTTCCTCGCCCATCGTCTCCCACAGCCGCGTTGCCGTCGCGTCCACCCCCGCCGCCGTGAAGATGTTAGTACCTGCGGCGCGTGGAGGGGGCAGGGGAGTATTACTAGCATCAGGCCGCAACATGAAGCAGGGTTCTGTAGTTGTCAGCAGCGCAATATGAAGCAGCGTTCTGCTGTTGTCAGCAGCGCAATATGAAGCAGCGTTCTGCCGTTTGGGGAATGAGAAATGATGGCATGGTTCATGGTGCTATATGTGGGATGAACACTAATTCATATTCTATAATGGGCACTGTAACGGAACGTGGTAATGGGTGCTGTGACGGAACGTGGTTATTGAACAACAGCTCACAAGCCTGGAAGAAACCTTCGGTGTACACCGTTGTACAGATGAACAAATCTTGCGGAATAACTCTCATATATTCCTTGTGAATAAGCACACCTATTTCAGGTACAATTTATTTTAAGTCCTTATAATATTTAACAAGGAAATTTGGAGCACCTGCAATGTAGTTGCCGGGCTCGATGATGCTCACGTTGACCCCCCAGTCCCGGAGCTCGTACCTGTCGTTTAGACGATTCGCTCAGACTCAATCCAACACATATTTGACTAGGTGGAATATTTTAGTATTTCTATATTAATTCATGGTAGCTGCGATTAATCAGAAGAACAGTAATCATGAATTCATTTGTTGACGGTTGTACCTAGACTATTTTCTTCTATATGTTTATCCAGAGTTTTTTTCACCTTCGGTACAGTGACATACTTATTACTCAATTGTCAGTATGTTATTTGTTGGAATCAACATTTTAGTTGATGTAGTAAAATGTTCAATGATTAATTCTGAGAGGTGTATCCCAGATAAAAATTATTGGTGGAGCATCGACGACGACGATTATTGGTGACTATAGGTGGAAATTATAGGGAGAGCACCGATGGCGCACCAACGCGGACTCGATGGCGTGTCCACCTATAACCTGCCTATGGCCACCCCACCCGGAAAACTCTTTTTCCGCCAAAAACTGCCCATTGGCACCGGTGACACATCGATGAGCCACCGATGGCCATCTTTAAAATGAAGTCGAACAATTTTTCCTTTAGCTAGAGCGAGAGGCATGGTTATCACACATCCGATGCATTTGCATTTACGATGTTGCTTCAAACGATCATTTTCTGAGTACTACGTAAGAAAATCCACCCTGGCAGAACTAGTAGCAATGTCAGACATGAAGCAGGAACAAATTTTCAGAGTCCCATACAAATACCTCGTGAGAAATCGACTTGAGGAAGAGTCCCTGCCTGCAGGATTCGAACTCCGATCTCTTTCACGCAAAGCCAAGCCTCTACCGTTGAGCCATCGGACAGGACATGACAGTTGAGTAATTTTAAAATATTTAATATAAGTATTGCAAATATAATTTCATCAAATGGTAGAAGTTAATGCTACCACCATGATGATTAGATGGTTCCATTAGCCATTGCATATGAACATGCTGATAGACTCGAGAAAACAGCCCCTGAAAGATACTTCGTTTATCCAAAACGAACGATGCTTCAGCTCAGAGTAAGGGCTACGGGAAAATGCTTGATAAGCATCGAAGTTGCATAATTCATTACACTAATTTTAACTGCGGGTCGATTCGAAATATTTTCGCCAGAAATATTCTTGCGTGTTTTAGCGAATCATCACTCAATGATTTTGAAATGTTAGGCGTGAAATACTTTCGTCACGTCGTGTCACTATTTTTCTCTGGCCTAATGTTTAATAATTTTCGTAGGAAAGACACCGACACCACTTATTAGAAATGTGGACGTAAACTAAAAATAATCATCTGACTGTTTAATAAAATTTCCCCAAAGTAAGGAAATTTCACTTTCGAAGTCAGCGATAGAAAATCGAATTCTTACTCGTATCCCTCTGCGCAAAGAGGATACTACTTTGGCATGCAAATTGCTCGGAAAGCACATATTTCAAGTAGGACGTGTAAACGATTTAATGAGGAAGAAGCTCAACGCCAACGCGCTCCAACCCAACAGATATGAAGGTGTACACGTATACCTGCTCGCTGCGCTTTAAGATGCCGAGCCGCTGTCGACTACGTCAACGTGGCTTTAGATAAATGCGCCAACTTGAGAGTAATATAAGTATTATGAAACACACATAATTGAACCATATTATTTATACTTAATGATACAATTAATTAGTCTCAATTGTTCGCAATATTTCAAGCACATAAAGTTGGCGCATACTCAAAATTCGCAATAAATTTACGCAATATATTAGGTGAACATGAAAAGTTGGATTCACCATCATCTTTTGGAAAATTTTATTATCGCAACAAAATTTTCCACTCTTCATCGGACAATTTATATCAGAAGCAGTCTGATGCATGCCCAGTTGCTTCACTTTGGCATGAAAAATATGTGAATACCCTTCAACTGTCTGTCAGTTTTACTCGCACCTACCGAACTCACGCTATATTTTCGCTAAATTTACTTGAATCAAAATTTTACAAGCCAAGCAAGCGGAACGAATTCATGGTTTTGTCTGGATCTCGAATAAACCGCAACCCAATAACTCTTTTCTACGTTGAATAAATCACAGTGACAAATTCCTTCGTGCACTGCGCAGTTTGGGCAAACAGTTAGAGGTGGCTTACAAGAGATTTACCTGCCATGCTTCATCGATGATTCAGATCCTATAAATTATCGATGATTCATCGATGACTACCACCTATACTCGCCACCCTCTCGATTTATTGGTTTTTATTGTCAATTTTTGGAAGACCCACCGTTCCGCCACCTGTAATCTACCGTCGCCGCCAATAATTTTCGATGCGCCACCCTTAATTTTTATTTGGGATGGTATTGCACTTCTAACGGCCACGCTGTAATAATTGGATAACCAAATTTAAGGTAATGCCACATTAATGGCCTACTTCAGGCAGAGTCTCTTGCCTAGAATGTAATAATGAACCAAGCTGCATAAACAATTTCCCTAAATTAAAATCAATGCTCACTGCAAACCTCATGCAGTCGCTGAGGCCCTCGACAGCATACTTAGAGGCGACGTAGGGCGACCGCATGGGCACCGCGAAGCGGGCCAGCAGACTTGAGATGTTCACAACGCGACCTGCCCGGCCGGTGACAAGTTGTGGTCATCTCTTCTCATGGAAAGACCGGCATGCTTGAAGTGATGTTATGGTAATTTATTAAGCTGATAATATAACTATGTTCATGATATGACCAGCCTGCATGAAGTAATGCAATGGTAATGGAATACGCTGATAATATAACTATGTCCATGATATGACCAGCCTGCATGAAGCAATGTTATGGTAATGGAATGCCCTGATAATATAACTCTGTCCGTGATATGACCAGCCTGCTGGAAGGAATGTTATGGTAATGGAATACGCTGATAATATAACTCTGTCCATGATATGACCAGTCTGCCTGAAGTTACGTTATGTAATGAAATGCGCTGATTATATAACTCTGTTCGTGATATGACCAGCCTGCTTGAAGTAATGATACTGTAATTGATTACGCAGATTTGATATCTCTTATTATAAAGAATGGCCTATATGTAGTAATTATGTGTTATTGGATTACGCTGATTATTGAGAGTGCAAAACTTTCTATACATTATTCCCTATTTTCAAAATATTGACAGACTTGAACTAAATTTCTGTGAATTCTGCTACTGGAAAATGCAAACCACATACAAAGTGCAAATTTCAGAATTCACAAATTTAAAAATGCTTTTTTAGAAAAAAATTAACATATAATAACATATAATTAAACAAAAAACATTATTAATGTAGAAGCATTACATTAAGTGGACACAATTTAATTCGAAAGCTGGAACAGTGCATTTCATAACCAATGCGCACGTTTAATTTGTCACGCTTGCACCGACGGATGTCATCTACGTATCGTTCTTATGACCACATCGAGTATACATGGCAAGTGGAAGCGAGGAACCTGGGCTGTCGTGACTTCCTACTTATTCTTACAAATATTCCTACAAATATTACTCCAAATTTCCCTATAAATATTCCTACAAATATTCCTGCGAACATACCTACAAATATTCCTACATTCCAATTGATGACGACTACCTCTAGCCTTCCTGACGAGGGGCAGGAACGTCTGCGAGGTTGCGACGATGCCCAGGACGTTGACCTCGTAAAGGCGGCGGTAGTCGTCCAGGGAGAGCCACTCCAGGTCACCGAACGTCGCCAGGCCCGCGTTATTAACCACCCCCCACAGCACCTCTGGGTTACGTTATCATTTGTCGCCTTTACGAGATATTATTATTATTATTCACTATGCATTATACATCATTTATCATTGTACGTTGTTGCGTTATTAACCACCCCCCACAGCACCTCTGGTTACGTTATCACACATCATTTATCATTGTACGTTCTTGCGTTATTAACCACCCCCCACAGCACCACTGGTTACGTTATCATACATCATTTATCATTGTATGTTGTTGCGTTATTAACCACCCCCACAGCACCTCTGGGTTACGTATTAATTTTTGTCGCCTATTACGAGATATTGTTATTATTATTAATTATGCATAATACATCACTTATCATTGCTCGTTGTTGCCAGCGGGCTCTGCCATGGAAGTCTGGTTTATGATTTGTGTCTAAACTTCATAGATATTTTTGTTTGCTTATTTTACTTCAATTACTTCGACACGATCATAGTTATATCCAGCAGTCATCTGACAGTGAAACAGCATCACATGAAACAACAAATTACTATATGACTTCAGATTGCAGTTTTAACTAACCAAAATTGATTAGACAATCTCTGCGAGGATAACAAAATCGCTATAACGACTTTGAAATAACTTCAGTTGTCGATTAATACAAGTTTGATCAATTAGTCACCAGCCATTCAACATTTACATTCGATCTAAATGCCAATTTTAGGATTTGAAAACCATTTAATTTTTGAACGTACATCATTACTCCACCATTGAATGACGATGAAACTTTGTTCTTCAAGTTAAAATTTCAATTCAATTGTACGCTTGGTTTCGAAAGAAGATGTATACTTGTACAGCTTCGTAAATTGCTTTAATCCAGTGTTAATAGCGTATGATTAATGGAACCATAAAACTGGAACGTGTCGGTGGCAGTGCACAAACTACCAAAATATCCATGTATTTTTCAATATCTTTTCTCAACGTGACGTCGCGATTTGATATCAAGGTCCTAAACGAGCAAAATAACGTAGTGCAAGAAACAATAATTGAATATTCTTTGACGTCGATGTGACGGCACGACAATGACGTTGGCTCAAAGTTCAGTAACATAATCTAATATTAGTGATAATCAAGTATAATTTGTAAATAACATGTAATTTGCAATTAATATTTGCCAATAATATTTAATTTATAACTAATATTTGTCAATAATGGTGGTATTGGCGTTAATTGGTCCAAATCTGGCCTCCCACAGAATCTATATATAACATAAATTTACAGCTTGCCCAGCATGTCACCATAACCCCCGGGCACCGGTACTTTACCCCATGATACCCCACCACCTCACCCCAGCCCCCACCACCTCACCCCAGCCCCCGGGATGTCAAGGTCTCACCACCAGGGGGCAGCAGACGCAGCACCCCAGCCCCCCACCACCTCACCCCAGCCCCCGGGATGTCAAGGTCTCACCACCAGGGTGCAGCAGACGCAGCACCCCAGCCCCCATCACCTCACCCCAGCCCCCGGGATGTCAAGTTCTCACCACCAGGAGGCAGCAGACGCAGCAACCCAGGAACTCCCTCGCAAGAAGCACGGTGGAATTGAGATCGGAATCTGGAAACTCTGACGGATTTGTTAAACACGTACTACTTCACATAAAAAAACTTGACCTCTGCGTAGCCATAGTCTATAGGCCGCCTGCTTGCCCGTCGGAAAATTTTAACAAAACCCTTAAGGAAATAGAGGCTCCCCCTCCCCCTCACGCAGGCAGAGAGCAAACACCCGCAGGCCCTGCCCGGGGCACGAATAAATTCAGGCTAATTTTGGTCATTAATGGTTAAATAAATATAAGCCGGGGAAGACAGAAATGTCTAAATTAAATGCAGTATTGATGCAAGATACGTAATAGAATGGCTTGCAGTACCGAGAATGTGATTGGGTTTACGGGGAGGACAAAATGTCTAAATTAAATGCAGTATTGATGCAAGATATGTAATAGAATGGCTTGCAGTACCGAGAATTGGGTTTAGACTGTCTGGGTAACACGTGGGTAACTCACGCCGCCGTGCAGGTGCAGCGCCAGCTGGTGGCCGATGNCGCGTCTTGCTAACAAGAATTGTGACACGACACGCGTCTTGCTAACAAGAATTGTGCAGTTCCTGAGTGTATACACGACACGCGTCTTGCTAACAAGAATTGTGCAATTCCTGAGTGTATACACGACACGCGTCTTGCTAACAAGAATTGTGACACGACACGCGTCTTGCTAACAAGAATTGTGCAGTTCCTGAGTGTATACACGACACGCGTCTTGCTAACAAGAATTGTGCAATTCCTGAGTGTATACACGACACGCGTCTTGCTAACAAGAATTGTGACACGACACGCGTCTTGCTAACAAGAATTGTGCAGTTCCTGAGTGTATACACGACACGCGTCTTGCTAACAAGAATTGTGCAATTCCTGAGTGTATACACGACACGCGTCTTGCTAACAAGAATTGTGACACGACACGCGTCTTGCTAACAAGAATTGTGCAGTTCCTGAGTGTATACACGACACGCGTCTTGCTAACAAGAATTGTGCAATTCCTGAGTGTATACACGACACGCGTCTTGCTAACAAGAATTGTGACACGACACGCGTCTTGCTAACAAGAATTGTGCAGTTCCTGAGTGTATACACGACACGCGTCTTGCTAACAAGAATTGTGCAATTCCTGAGTGTATACACGACACGCGTCTTGCTAACAAGAATTGTGACACGACACGCGTCTTGCTAACAAGAATTGTGCGATCCCTGAGTGTAGATTATGGCAAAATTCGATGAGCACACAACATTTTATATCACGAACTCATCACTATCATTAGCAAATCATCAACTACTAACTCGTCATTACTATTGATTCATCATCACCCCTGGCTCATCATTATTCTTCAATTCTGAGACAATTCACCACAACCCACACCTCGTGTCACAATATGACAGCGTATTTTATACCGACGCCCGCACCAGCTGACGTCATCAGATCAACTCGCAACGATTCAATGTAAAGTCTGTTAATTGTAACCCACAGCCCTATTTCATGCATGATAATTATGAAATGGTTATAAAATATTCTAATTCCTTATAGAATTCATAACAAATACTCATAAGTTGAGCTTGGTTCTCAATTTATGGATGGATTAGAATAACTTTTGATCAATAAATCGGTGCGAAATATAAACGTGAATTGCAGTACGGTACACAAGCGCTTTGTGACTGGATTTATTTTCATGGTACAAAAGAAGCGCAATTTCAACGAAATGGCCAGCGGTCCCTATCAACAAAAAACAGGCACCCATCAAACATCTCCAGCACCCTTGGTAGAGTGACCCCTCCCTCCAGCACCCTTGGTAGTGAACGTAACCCTTGGTAGAGTGACCCCTCTCTCCAGCACCCTTGGTACTAGTGAACGTAACCCTTGGTAGAGTGACCCCTCTCTCCAGCACCCTTGGTACTAGTGAACGTAACCCTTGATAGTGAACGTAACCCTTGGTAGAATGACTTCTCCCTCCAACACCCTTGGTTGTGAATAGAGTGACGGAAACTATCATGACTCATTGCAGCATTGCCCTTGCAATATGTGTTGTACGTGAGATCATAGACAAAAAGTTGATAATTGTGCTGATTGCGGACTCCATATTTAAATCGGTACACTCCCTAGTGATAACAGAAATAATTTTTTATGGTATTTCAGCGGTTCGTCGATACTGTTTATTAATACTAAAAACTGTATTGATAGGGAGAGCAAAAAGCAGAAAACCACCTCTGACGACGACAAGATTCGACCCTATGTGGACACCTCCTCTTACCTTCGTAGCCAACTCTAGCTCACAATACACTACTGCAACTTGATAATGTTTCGTAGCTATGTTATTTAATGAGGTTGTTTTGTTTGAGTTGTTCATTTGATCTGCGTGTGTCTTTCGAACATGAATAAAGATTATATTTTTCGAATATCGTCTTTTTTCTTTGAATGATTTATTTCAATTATAGTGTGTAATCATCATAAGGCGAGAAATTCATCTTCTTTCGAATTATTTTCTTCTCTCCATTACCCTGAAACTTCTTGGAATTGAGAACGTTACGCTTTTAAGTGTGAATCTTCGATACGGACGGCTTATCTTCAGTATTCTTTTTCGTGACAGTTCGGACCGGTGAAATTTTTTTCGCGTGAAATGTAGCATAACGACTTTAAAATATTGAAAAGGCAAGTATTCCTCGAAAGAGTTACACAGAATGCATACAAATCATTTATAGCATTTAATCATAAGTAATTTGTCACGTTTGCATTGGAAATTTGCTAACATGGAGATAATCGCTTAATCGACTACGATCGGGAAAACATACAAAACGGGCTCGATTGTTCGCAGTCAAAATTCGTCAAAAAATTTCTAATAATTATAAGTTTTGTAACATATTTCTAAAGATTTTTCAAACAATATCTTATGGTTCTTCAGACTTTCGTGATTGTCTAAACACAGCATGCAAATTGCAAACACAATTATCAACTACGAGATGATTTATATACAAAAAGGTGTCATCAGCCACGTTCGAAGCCACAATATCAATTGCCTGTTTCTTCCAGGCAATTATTTAGGAAAGAAGCGCGGTGACATTATAACTACGTCTCATACACGACTGAAGCATCGGAGTTACAGTCAAGGCGATAGTCTGATATTGAAGTTAAGTTGAGAACGCTGGTTGGATACTAAGCAGATATAACTAATCATATTATCATATTCCGATCATTATCAATGCCTGCAGTTGTTATCTTGCCAATATCTACTGTAAAAGAAAACCGAAGGCCACGGAAACACGATTCTGTTCCCAAAAGTTTCGGAAACTAAAACTCTTGATAATTATCTGTACAGCCCTAAATGAAAATCATTTATTATTTTATGTTCCTATATTAATTCGTATTGGCGTGGGAGTTCCGACACTTAGACATAAAATTCAAGTGAATACAAGTTAAATAAACTTACGTGAGGTAGGAACCGTATAAAATGACGTGATACAATGACAAGACTAATTAATTTAATTAAAACAATTGACCGTTATTTTAAATAAAAGCGAGAATGAAATGGATTGATATCATGATGAGTTTTCCGATTGTTGGCAGGTGGAATACTTAACAAATGAGACATGGGGATATTAATTTAATTGTAGCTACTAAAGAAAGTAATACACGATTAAGTTCCTTATCTTCAAAGTCTTAAGTTGAACGTTGGCGAGCGTATCGCAAGGAAAATTCCACGAGTCGAAAAATTCACCGTCCACTTTTTTATGATTGTCGCGTATGGCGTTTTCTCTAAATTTTCTAACTGAGGATGGAGCTTGTCTCCGAAACGCTTTCTCAAGGATATAATAATAATAATAATAATTATAGCGGTTTCAGCGTTATTAGGCCGTAGGCCTGTCGCCGATTCTTAACATCGCAGAACATTCACATAAGAGATGCGACGTACGAGAATATACCGGAGGTTATACTGTAAAATTAACAGTTACGAACCAAGATTAGATTGATGGAACAAGTGCTATTGTATCATATGCTATTAATCATTATGAGGATCATGATATATTGATCAATTTATGCAAAATTAAGATTAAATATTTCGAGACTAACCTTCTAATTTATTACCACTGGGGTCAATTTAGAAGTGGCTAGAAAGCCGTTTAGAGGTTCAGAGGTGTTTGACAGTGCAATGATTAGTAAATTAGTGAAATGGCCGACCCAACTTCGCTAAATTAGTAAGGGTTAAAGCGCCACAGGGCGTAAAGTTAAAGGCTCGAAAGCCGGCAATACTGCCAAGTTTAATTAATGCGTCAGAGACGTCTGAAAGGGTTGGGTCAGACCAAAATAGTAACGTGGCATGCAATTCACACTCTGGTCACTGCGATCAATACAGTAGCCTAGAACACCATTTGAGTCACCTCCGTATCACATAAGCCAGTCAAAGTTGAGCCCTTGATGCTTCTTTATGTCTATTGAAATCAATACTTAAACTAACTTAATCTTTAAGGTCTCCGTTACAGTAAAACGGAACATAATTTCCAATAAATGGAACAAACTAAACAAAATTTCTAATATACCCTTGGTAGTGAACGTAACCCTTGGTAGAGTGACCCCTCCCTCCAGCACCCTTGGTAGTCAATTAAGTGACGGAAACTATCGCGACTCATGGCCGCATCGTCCTTGCAATATGTGTTGTACGTGAGATCAAAGAAATGAAGTTGACATTTGTGCTGATTGCAGAATATCTCGATATTTAAATCGGGAAACTCCCTAGTAATAATAAAAATGATTTTTAATGGCGTTTCAGTTGTTCGCCGATACTGTTTATTAATACTAAAAAACTGTGTTGGTAAGGAGAGCAATAAGCTGAAAAACCACATCTGACGACGACAAGAATCGATACTATGAGGACACCTCTTCTTACCTTCGTAGCCAACTCAAGCTCACAATGCACTCTTAAACTTGATAAATGTTAGATAGCTGTGTGTTATTCAAAGAGGGTAAGTTATTTACTTCACAGCTTGCATGATTTGATTACAGTGTTATATTTTTTCAAATAACGTCTTGTTACTTTGAATGATCAATTTCAATAGCGTGCAAGAATTAATCTTCGTAATGCGATAAATTCATCTTACTTCAAAATATTTTCTTCACTTAATAATCCTGAAACTTCGTGGAATTGAGAACGTTACATTTTTAAGTGTGAATCTTCGATATACGGACGGCTTTTCTTCAGTATTTTTTTGTGACAGTTCGGGCCTTCGAAACATTTTCCGCGTGAAATGTAGCATGAGTTTAAAATATGGGAAAGGCAAGTCTTCCCCGAAAGAGTTGCGCACAATGAATACAAATTATTTATAGCATTCAATCATAAGAAGTTCGATATGTTTTGCACTGAAAAATTTGCTCACGTGGAGATATTCGCTGAATCGACTACGATCGGGCAAACATCAAAAACGGGTTTGATTGTACTCAGCCAAAATTCGTCACCAACTTTCTAATTATAAGTATTCTAACGCATATATATCTAAAGTTTTTCAAACAATATATTATGGTTTTTCAGAGTTTCGTGATTGAATATTAACACAGCAAATTGCAAACACGGTTATCATCTACGAGATTATTTATATACTCAAAGGTGTCATCAGCCACGTTCGAGACCACAATATAAATTGCCTGTTTATTTCACGTAAATATTTATGAAACAAGCGCGGTGACATTACCTGCGCCTCATGCACGACTGAAGCATCGGAGTTACAGTCGAGTCAATGGTCTGATATTGATGATAAGCTGAGATCGCTGCTTGGATACAAGAAGAAACAACTCATCATATTATCATATTCCGATCATTATCAATGCCTGCAGTTGTTATCTCGCCAATATCTCCTAGAAAAGAGAATCGAAGGCCACGAAAACACGATTCTGTTCCCAAAATTTTCGGAAACTAAAATTCTTGATAATTATTTGTACAGTCTTAAATGAAAATCATTTTTTATTTTATGTTCCTATATTAATTCGTATTGGCGTGGGAGTTCCGACACTTAGACATAAAATTCAAGTGAATACAAGTTAAATAAACTTACGTGAGGTAGGAACCGTATAAAATGACGTGATACAATGACAAGACTAATTAATTTAATTAAAACAATTGACCGTTATTTTAAATAAAAGCGAGAATGAAATGGATTGATATCATGATGAGTTTTCCGATTGTTGGCAGGTGGAATACTTAACAAATGAGACATGGGGATATTAATTTAATTGTAGCTACTAAAGAAAGTAATACACGATTAAGTTCCTTATCTTCAAAGTTTCAAGTTGAACGTTGGCGAGCGTATCGCAAGGAAAATTCCACGAGTCGAATCATTAACCGTCCACTTTTTATGATTGTCGCGATATGGCGCTTTCTCTACTTTTTTTTAACTGAAAATGTAGCTTGTCTTTGAAAAGCTTTCAATTATGATATGGTGAATTTACTTCGCGTTTTCCTTCCTTGGCGAAGTTCAATTACCATTAGTCTTCTTAAATCGCAAATTCTATAACAATTTTAATTTATATCGCATGATGGAAGAATCTTTTGCAAGCTGCAAACTTTACTATCGATTGCGTTGTAGTTCACAGCCTGGAATAAAGCAGTTTCAGGCTGCGAAAACATGATAATTCAACAGCGACTGGACTTATTGTAGGTAAGGAATATTTTATTTGGAAGTTATTTTCCTTCGCTTTCAGCTTTCTACAGATTAATCAATACACTCAAACCACAATGCATTCGTGCGGTTCGAAGACCTTATATGTTGGAGTTGGCTTTTTACTGATAACTTTTTATTACCATTTCAAAGTGTGTAGTTGCTTAGTACGTGTACAAATGACCTGCTAATCGTTCATTCTATGTCATGGTACGTAATTAATCTGTCGAGGTGAGAATAAAATAAATCAGATTGGGCTACAATTATCTGCTAGGACTAGTCATCTCACGAGATTGTTCAGTAGTAATGAGTAGGAAGTTAATGCAATCGTAATTACGTAGCAAGGTTGAAGTTATATGGTTGGAAGTGGTTGAACCCATTCAGCTTATCCGCATAAAGAGTTACAAGGAGACTAGTAGTCGATATGAGCTCATTGTTGATAAATTTTCGACAAGGTGCAACGGCTAAGCTTCCAAGTAATAGATTTGATTTACGAGTCGCCATCATCGGATATTAGCTTTCAGTCATGAAGAAAGTTTCAATACTCAAGCATTTTCGTTTCGAAGTAAAGAATTTTTCTCTGTCAAAATTTCAAATAAAACGTATAGAATAATTCCATTATTATTCCGCGAGCAAGTGACCAGGCCGCAGCCGACAAGCTGCAGTTCAGCGATCGCGCAGGTGCGATGTGCGCGGCAGCAACGGCCAATGCCTCATGACGCGCGGTCTTGCATGAATATTTGTTCTCACATCAATTTCTGCCCTACAATTCTAGACGAAATTAAGCCAGCCTATATAACTGTATATAGTGTACCAGACTGTGCCAGAGTCCCCGTTATTCTGTAGAGACAAAATTCTTTATAACTTCATCTTTGCGAAAGCGATGTGATCAGCAGAGGGCGAATCATTGTAACTAAAGGCATATAAGATAAATTAGGATATGTAAATTTATAATTAAAGATAGTTTTAATTATAAATTTAGTTATAACTTAAATGAACAAAAAATTCTGATTCACTATTCCAGTATACATAGTTACAGGGCACAGCCTCGCACCTACCTTAAAATCTTTTGTCACCAGGCGGCAATGCGGTAATTTTAATAGACAACCTAAGAGATAATTTTGTAAGAAATTAATACCTTCGAACGCAATGCCGCCTTCACTTGTTGCTAGGTTCGAAAGTTGCCGCATTTACTTGCTGCCAGATCTGTGTTTTCTATGGTGATTTTCGACCCAGATAATGCCCCGACTAAATTGCAAGTACCAAACCAGCAATGTAACTTCCGAATAACGTGTTATTTTTTGAACGATAATTTTTATTATCCTATATTCGTTATGTTGGATTAAAAATGTATACATGCTGCTGAGTTTTCCAGTCAAAATTTGTATATCGAATCATATTTCAGCATAAACTAAACTATTCACTCATATAAAAAACTCTAAAAAGAGACGGAGACTAATTACATGGTCCACACTCCAGTAATCTATTTCAGATTACTGAAAATTGCATGAGTTGTTATTTCTATCTATGATAATTCAATGACCTATAAATTCTATTTATTTAGTGCAACACTAGTGGCCATCTTCGCAACACATTTTCATGGTGTCATTTTAGGGATACAAATTTTAATAAATATATGTGAAATATTCTTCAATTACTGGTGAAAACAATGTTTTTTTTTTTAATTTTGTTCGGTAAATAATTACTTTGCATATATGTCATGATATTCAACTGTGTTGTAATTTCGTGACTGCAAATGATAGGAATAATTTAGTATGCGATACAATAATTCATAATGATCAGTAGGTGAACACACCACTCAGTAGTTTTGTTTCAAGTTGATAATTCGCCGTAAATAAATGGATTTTCTCGGAGTAATGTAGATACGCAGGAGCCTGCTATAATGGTGCTGTGTATACATGGTGTCCCAAAAAAACGATACTCAACTTTGAATGGCTGTAACTCGAAAAGTAATAGAGTTAAAAAATTTTGAAAGGTCAAGATTTGTTCCCTATGTTTTTCTCCATCTCTCCGCCAAAAATCAGACAGATCGATGTAGCCATAAGCGTTTGATAGAACTTTCAGTGACATGCGCTAAAATCGTGCTTGCGCAAAGTTTTAGTAAGATCATTTTGCATAATCATTACGTTGTCTTGACATGTTTTCTTTTCGCTGTTTTTTTATCTTTGGTGAGACAAAAACATGGCAATCTTTGGTGAGAGGCAATTATGACAATCTTTGGTGAGAGACAATCATGACAATCTTTGGTGAGACACAATCATGGCAATCTTTGGTGAGAAGCAACCATGGCATTCTTTGGTGAGAAGCAATCATGACAATCTTTGGTGAGAGACAATCATGGCAATCTTTGGTGAGAGGCAATCATGGCAATCTTTGGTGAGACACAATCATGACAATCTTTGGTGAGACCCAATCATGGCAATCTTTGGTGAGACAATCATGACAATCTTTGGTGAGAGGCAATCATAACAATCTTTGGTGAGACACAAGCATGACAATCTTTGGTGAGACACAATCATGACAATCTTTGGTGAGAGGCAATCATGACAATCTTTGGTGAGACACAATCATGGCAATCTTTGGTGAGACACAATCATGACAATCTTTGGTGAGAGGCAATCATGACAATCTTTGGTGAGACACAATCATGGCAATCTTTGTTGAGACACAATCATGACAACCTTTGGTGAGAGGCAATCTCTGGTTTTGAAATTCCGTCTCACCAATGATTGTCATGATTGTCTCTCACCAAAGATTGCCATGATTGTCTCTCACCAAAGATTGCCATGATTGTCTCTCACCAAAGATTGCCATGATTGTGTCTCACCAATGATTGCCATGATTGTCTCTCACCAAAGATTGCCATGATTGTCTCTCACCAAAGATTGCCATGATTGTCTCTCACCAAAGATTGCCATGATTGTCAGAGTGGTTTCTAACGGTACATTGTGTCTCACCAAAGATTGCCATGATTGTCTCTCAGCAAAGATTGTCATGATTGCCTCTCACCAAAGATTGCTTTTTTGTCTCACCAAAGATTAAAAAAAAACAGCGAAAAGAAAACATGTCAAGACAACGTAATGATTATGCAAAATGATCTTACTAAAACTTTGCGCAAGCATGATTTTAGCGCATGCCACTGAAAGTTCTATCAAACGCTTATGGCTACATCGATCTGTCTGATTTTTTGGCGGAGAGATGCAAAAAAACATAGGGAACAAATCCTGACCTTCCAAATTTTTATAACTCTATTACTTTTTGAGTTACAGTCATTCAAAGTTGAGTACCGTTTTTTGGGACACCCTGTATAATCTAGAATAGCCTCGCCTCTGCCCTGCTTAGCAACGCTAGGATGCGTAAGACAGCGCTGACGCCCTGAAAGCTTGCTATTCAATTTATGCCAAATTGAATAGCAAGCTGGTGAATATTGGTAAACGCTCTAGGAATATTGACCTAGGCAAGGGAGAATCTTTGTCTTGCGACGTGCCTGCAACATTGCGGAGATGACGCAGATATTCGGAGGGAGTTCTATCGGCCATCGGAGTGTGGTTTAATAGTGACTTGATCCGCGTGCTCTCCGGCACATTCGTTAATTTAATCAAATTGTCTCGCAATATCTCAAATTTACCTTCTACGTTAGGCTCATCTACCATCAAGTTAGGTAGGTCGGCTTGTAGGCAGAGGTGGGCAGTAGCGCGCTACATGTAAGCGGCCGCTGCATTTTCAGAAGCGGTAGCGGTAGCGGCGTTACATTTAAGCAATTGTAGCGGTAGCGGTAGCGCCCGCTACATATTTAAGTAGCGATACGAGGTTTTACCGCTACAGCGCTACCGCTACATTTATAGATAAAGCCTCTAGATTTTACTTAATAGTATTAAATATTATTTAAAAACCAGCATGATACATACATAATATAAATTACAGAATAAAACTGTACGAAAAATTTCGGTATAATGTTGTCAACCTCAGCCTGTTACTAGTGTCAACATGTTAGTTGTTACTTGTTAAGTTGTTCCCAGTTACCACTTCTTCTTGTTCCGTGCCAGCTGCCACCACATGTCCACGACCACATCACGGACATCAGCCACCTAACTTCAGTTTGCTTACAGTTATTTTTACAGAGTTATTTTTATGTTTCATCTTCCCTACATGGATGTCTACTTTAATCTACCAATTTCGAAAATTATCCATATATGTATACAAATAAAAGATTAATTTTTTATATGTATATGTGGATAATTTTTGAGATTGGTAGATTAAAGTAGACATCCATGAAGGGAAGGTAAAACATAAAAATATCTTTTATTTACTGTATCGAACCCGTACTATTTCGGTTAGATTAATTGCAATAAAGGTGCAGTGATATGTTTTGAAAATGTTTTATCACTAAATGTTTATGAGTAAATCCCAATAGCAGAACAATAAATATTTAGAGATTTCAAATAATTTTGGCCATTGTAGCGGCTAATGTAGAGGCGCTACATTTTACTGTAGCGGTAGCGGTAGCGCGCGCTACAATCTAGTGGGTGTAGCGGTAGCGGTAGCGCCTGCTACATTTAGAGCATGTAGCGGTAGCGGCCGCTACATTTCAAAGTAGCGCTGCCCAGCTCTGCTTGTGAGTTAGGGGGGAGCGCTGAAATTAGTAAATAACATTTCTGAGCCCATACTTTCAAAAAAGTTAAGAGATCGTAAGTTCATCAGCCAATCATGGACGGCCTTTCAAGCAAATTCCACCAATCATAGACAATAAAATAGAGCGTAAGTACTTACGTTCACTTAGCGAGTTTTGAAAGTATGGCCCCTGGTCTACATCAGTTATGGAGTACGCGTTGAACGCGTAACTACACAGCTTTATCCATTGAGCTGCTGATGATGGGGTAAATGGTGGCAAGCTAATAGTGCTCAAGTGACTGGAGGACGTTTTTGCAATACCAGCGGCATCTACAGTTGGGCTAGCCATTTTTGCTATTCTAACTCTTGTGTTACGAGATTCGATACTGATTCAGATAATCTTAAAAATTGCCGTGTCAACGCAATGAAAGCTTGCTATACCTTTCCTGCAGTGAAAGAGCTCAATAAAGCCTTGGACTGCCTCGCCTGCGGCAAAGCACCTGGGAGCGACAGAATTCCTCCGGAAATCATGAAAAGCGGCAAACCAGTTCTGCTCCAACCACTCCGCGATCTTCTTCGCCTCTGTTGGGAGCAGGGTTACATCCCTCAGGACACGCGAGATGAGGAGATCGTCACTCTGTACAAGAATAAGAGAGACAGAAGTGACTGTAACAACTACCGGGAAATCTCTCTCCTCAGCTTTGTTGGCAAGGTGTTCGTCCGGGTCGCTCTCTCGCGCTTGCACCTCCTCGCTGCTAGCGTCTATCCAGAATACCAACGTGGATTCAGGGCCAGTTGATCGGCGATGGACATGATTTTCTCCCTGCGTCAGCCTCAGGAGAAGTGCCGTGCGCAGCAGATGCCTCTCCACGTCGCCTTTACTGACCTAACGAAAGCTTTCGACCTGGTTAGTCGTGACAGACTTTTCCGCTTGTTTCAGAAGATCGGCTGACCACCGCGCTTACTCGCCATGGTCAAGTCCTTCCACGAAAACATGCACGGCATGGTTTGCTTCAACGGTGTGACCTCAGAAGCCTTTCCAGTCAGCAGCGGAGTGAAGCAGGGCTGCGTGCTCGCGCCCACGCTTTTTGGTATATCCTCCTTTATGCTTCTTCGGTACGCCTTCGCGGAATGTAACGAGGGCGTTTTCATACACACTAGACACGATGGCAAGCTCTTCAATATAGCCCGTCTTCGAGCAAAAACCAAGGTCACCAGGGTCCTAATCCGCGAGGATGCGCTTCGCCGACGAAGCAGCCTTGGAATCGCATACCGAGGGAGGACTCCAGCAGCTTATCACCCCCTTTCCTTATTCCTGCAAGGAGTTTGGCCTGACCATCAGCCTGGTAAAGACTAATGTATTGTCATAGAGCGTTGTGGCTCCCACCGAGCATTATTCTGGATGGTTACACCCTGAAGTTCATCGAGAACTTCACCTATCTCTGGTCCAGTATCTCCAGTTCACTGTCACTCGACTCCGAAATTAACAGCAGAATGGCCAGGGCCGTCACAGTCCTGGCCAAAAGAACCCAGCGTGTTTGGAACAACTCGAGCCTCACCGTAAAGACTAAGCTGTGCGTCTACAAGGCTTGCGTCCCAGGCACTCTTCTGTATGGTTGCGAGACATGGACCACTTACGCGAGGCACGAAAGGAAACTCGACGGCTTCCACATGAGGTGTCTCCGGCGCATACTGCAGATCTAGTTGCAGGACAGAGTCCCCAGTTCTGTGGTACAAGAGCGATCAAATATGATAAGTCGGCACTCAGTTCTCAGCGAGAGACGTCTCAAGTAGCTGGGGCATGTCAGGAGGGTGGTAGCGGGCCGCATACCCAAAGACCTGATACGGGAGGTCTTTTGGCCGACGGAAAACGGGACGCCCAAAACTACGCCTCAAGGACATCTGCATGAGGGATTTGAAACGGAGCCGCCTCGATCCATCCTCGTGGGAGACCCAAACAGCTGAACGACAGGGCTGGAGACTTGCTGTAGGCAGGCCGTGTCCTGCGCTGAGGTCGAGCGCCGCGATGGCGACTCTCAGATGAGGTTCAGACGGCGAAACAACGGTCGACGTAACTGCAACAGCCATCTGCCTTCACCTGTGATGGTTGTGGATTGGATTGTCACTCCAGGATCGGTCTGTACAGCCACTCTCGGCGATGCAGGTGGGACCGATAGCTACCCATCGTCTCTCAAGACGGACGGAAGCTGACGACAATGATTTCTGAATAACTTCAGAGCAGCAAATTCATTCGAAATTCAAGATTTGCGCTTAACTGACTGGAACTGCAACTCATATGAGTTGCAGTTTCCCTATATTGCCCACATCTGGGCAATGGGCCCATGAGCATGGGGCAAGGAACCCACCCCTGGTCCTTTTACCACAATCGCATATTTTTTTTTAAATGATAAACAAAACTTTACACTTAAAAATAAGAAAAATTTAATAAGAAAATATTGCATTCATTCATTTATTAACAACTTAAAAATTCATATCCATTACTTGACAAAAATATATTCTTGGCTTGAAAAATATATCCTTGCCATAAAAAATTCATCCTTGACATGAAAAAATGTATTCTTGACTAGAAAAATTATATTTACTTGATCAGAAAAAACATAGTTCAAGTTTCATCCATAATCCAGATTATAGATATTATGTGCAGGAAATTTGTACTTAATCGTGATTTCAGCCAACATTATGAAAACTCTTCAACTTTTGGCGCATTGGTGTTGACTGAAATCAACTTGTGGCAAGGCATGAGTCAATAACTCGATACGGGGTCATAAATACGTATAACTAGGAACCAGAACCTACTGCCTAATGGCGGCAAATGAAAAAAGCATACAATATGAGGTGTAATTTGTGAAGAAAACCCCTCTGTGAAGACTTCACAGAGAGGTATTGAGCCCACCATAGGCGCTCTGCCACGTGACACGCGTGGGCCCGTTGTCCCACTAGGTATCATTTCAATTTGTATCGTGTCAACATTTTAGTTTAAAAGCTAATAGTCTAAACTTGAACTCAAAATTATCCCTTTGAATAATACTTTCAAAATATAATTAACAGTAATTTCAAAAGCTTCTTATACAGTAATCGAAAACAGTTTTATTTAGCAGCAAAAAACTTTTATCTGGGCTAAAGCAGTTTTTGAGAGTAACTTATCAACGCAAATTCCTAGCAAAACGGAGAACCGCACACTACAGCCCAGTGAAACTGTCGACCGGCTGTAGAGCGCACGGACCAATATCTGGCATGCTTAGCGGGAAACCCGCTATGGGCCCATGACCCGCAGTGGTCCCGTTGCCCCATGTTACCCTATGATAATATAAATCGTGTTTATTTATGGCGAAAATTTCCTGTATTTTTCCTTGAGCTTGCATTGCCAAATCCTACGCATTAAAACGTGATGCAGAGAAGCTTGCATTTGATGAGGTGATGATTCACCCAATTACTTAGTTACCTTTTTCAACTAGAGAGCAGAGGGAGATGCAATCGAAGATGTCTACATTGGCTTCAGAAAGTTGTTTACCTTCAAATGAAAGTACGAACATAAGCGCGAATTTTATATCTTCTATAATTCATCACTCATCATGATAACATATATGTTTTAGTTAGATTGTCCAATATTACTAGCACGTCTCAGTGTTCTCGCTAGAGATAATGAAGTTAGTTGAAATTAATATTGCATTGGCGTGAGTCGCGGTATATGTCATCTAATTTCTTTATATCCTATCTTATCCGAAGAACAGGTGTGAATGGAGAAATGTCTCATCTCAATTGAACCTTTAAACTTTAGTTAATGATCGGAATACCGTTGTTTGAAGCACGTCCATTTAGTTTTAGTTACTCTTCTTATCTAGTAGCGTTGTTAGTAGCTCTGTTTGGTTTAGAACTCGTTTGCGCACGACGTTGAAGCCGAACTTTTCTTAATGAAGATTTTTTGTTTTTTCGTTCAAGTGGAATTCCTGTTTCATTTTTATTCATTTCCTTTTTGTATCGTGTTTGATTGTCCTTTGGTGCAGGCACGCGTAACCCGACGCAGGCTTTGTTTTGTTGTCCGTGGCGCATTGAGCTGAGCCGCAGACTTGCGATGGTATAAAGGACATTGTTTAGTGATGGAAATGGTAAAACGTTTGTGGTGATATGACATCCTTCAATGATAGAAATGGTAAAACGTTTATGGTGCTATGACATCTGTAAAGGATGGAGGGTTTAAAGCGTTTGTGATAGGGTCATGGTTTACTGATGTTGGTGATGTTCTTGTGGTGATAAATTGGCTTGTGATGATGAATTGGTTATTGATGAATACGGTGAAGCTTTGGTGGTGTGGACGTCGTCCTCGAAAAGTCATTCGCCCTTCGTAGTTTATTGACTGAAAGAAAAATCATTTCAGGAGGTGATGCACAGATGCATATTTAAGCTTTTTTACGTATTTTCGGACTATCTAAAGTTTTATTGCAGTTAAGGTTTCCTGAAATGTGCGTGCGATAATAAGGATTCTTGCATGGTAAGGATTTGGCAAGAACTTGCGTGATTTGGAGTCTTAGATTTATTGGAGCTTTGCAATATATCGAAAATGTTTTATGTCCCGGAGTTTCTATTTTCCTTCCGAATAGTAGTAGTTCGATGTAGTTCACGGAACACAATCACTCAGGAAAATTAATTGGTTTTATTGTCCAATTCCTGACCTTTTTTACACTGTTAAGCCAATCTGCTGGGCAAACTAAGTCAGGATGACCAACTCAAGAGCTAAGTATGTATCGATAGACAAAGTATTGCTCGTGCCTACGATGAGAGCCCTGGCACCGTGCGTCCAGGATGTAGCGACATCGATTTTTGTGAAGGGCTGTAAATATTGTACTTAGGCCTGGTCAACTCAGGTCAACTTTTCAGTGCAGTTGACTTGAGTCTGGTACTTGCGGGACAACTATGGTACTTGGACAATAATTGTCTTGGGACTTATACTGGGGCTGTTTTGGGGGACTTTCACTGGTATTAATCATTTATAAGGGTGATCGTAAGTGCAACAATTAACGTATCTTGAAAATCTCTACACCTCAAGAGGTCTTTTGACGTGCGGTTATGCCCTGCCTGGTTATGCCTTCTTCCTCTGCGTATGAACAAAAAAGATGGTGATTAAATGTAATATAATGACCTACTAATATAAACAATTAGTTGGGTTTATTTTACAACAATCTGGGTTCATAATTTCATAAGTCATTTGTCGATTACTTTCATATGAAAAAAAACTGAATACGGCGGACTAAGTCGTAACCGTGACCGAAATAGTCCAATTTTTGTGTTTTTTTTATGCAGCTCAAAGCCTCACATTGTTGTAGTCAGTCTCAGGACTCAGGAATGTTGGCAATCCTGACTGCCACTCTGCTCGGAAGTCGGAACTCCATGCATGGTTGAACTGTTCAACAATGTCATTATGATTCCATCTGCAGAAGTCTGATCACGTGATTGCCACTCTCATTAGAGTGGCAATCACGTGAAATTGCATCTTCAATATACTTTGCTTCGTGTTTTTGAAGGCGAGCTTATTTCTCCCGTCGGCAGGTCTTATCTCATGCGACGAGAAACCAATGATCACAGCAAGTTAGCCCTGATAGGTATTCTTAAAGTTATTGCTGTAGCCTGCAGGTAAGATTACGGATTTACGGTAACGGTACAAACTTGGTAGTGCCGTTCTTTCATCTTCTAAGTGTCTTGAATTGAAGAGTGATCTCTTGTTTCTTAGCAGGTTTCACTTAATATAGGTGTCAGCCTTTTTCAATTTAAATTACGTTCGCGACTTGCATCGTAAATTTGCCATGATTTATGTTTAATTTTCTCACATATCCTATCTCTACTCTTTACTGTAATTAGCGATTTGGAAATTTAAGCTTGTGCACCTTTCAGATAAGTTCAAACTCCATCGGTTTCTGATGTCTCCCTCGAATAAACCTAATCGACACTTCTCCGGACCCGCCTGCGGACTCAAACGTAAAACCTAACTACACGCCGCTCAATTTAACCACTCATAAGTTCTTCAATACCGGTCGGATTTGCTCGAATTTTAAAATGTAATTAGTTACTATCAATACACTGCGGTAGGAATTACTAAAATTTTTACATTGATAAGTTTTCAATTAAAACGAATAAACGCATTTTTGAAGCAACCTAACCACTCATAGCTTCTTCAATACTCAACGGATTTGCTTGACTTTTGGAATATAATTAGTAATTATCAATACCTTTCGGTAAAATATAACTACAGATATTCACATTTGTTCGTTTTCAATTAAAACGTATTAACGCATTTTTAAAGCAACCCACCCAGACATATCTCCTTCAATACTAAATGGATCTGCTTGCAATATGGATCATAAGTTTTGCTGTAAATGCGCTAGTTCTGCAACAGTCAAAATTAAACATATATGCAAAATTTTCAATTAAGTGAGAAAAATTCAACATGGACGCAATAATTTCGAAGAAGCACATGATGTTAGCACATTGGGTACGTTATATCCATTAAGTTTTTTCGTATTAATAAAAACTAATCAATTTAAAAATTTGTAATATTTCTCAGCGCAGGATATTGATGATAACTACTCATATTTAAAAATTCGAGCGAATCCGTTGAGTATTGAAGGACTTATGAGTAGTTAGGCTACTTAAAAAATGCATTTATTCGTTTTAATTGAAAACTTATTGATGTAAAAATCTGTAATAATTGCCACCGCAGCGTATCCATGATAAATATACATATTTTGAAATTTGAGGAAATCCGTTGAGTATTTAACGAGTTATGAGTGGTTAGAATGCTAAAAAAATGCGTTTAATCGTTATAACTGAAAACTATTTAATGTAAAAATCTGTAATAATTCTACCGTAGCACATTATCAATAATTACTCACATTCCAAATTTCAGGCAAATCCGTTCAGTATCCTTAGTATTTGTTTGGGACATAGCAGTCCCAGGCCACGATGGATCGCCGCCTCTGTTTATCATTCATCCGCCCTCATTTGGGCCCCCCATTTGGGCCCCGCCCTCAGTAGAGGAAGACTTACGAGTGGTTAAGTTGAGCGTGTAGTTGAGTCCGCAGGCGGGTGCGGATAAGTGTCGGTTCAGTCTCGAATAACAGTTTTGTTTTCAATGAAATAGTTTCATTGTGTCGCTAATTAACCTTGAGTATATCAACCTTATTGCTTTTACTGCTCTCTCACAAGCGATGCTGTTTCTACGATGAGGACTTTTGCTTTTCTAATGAGTTAAGTTTCCTTTGAGCTCCTCTTCCTGGCTGTTATTACAATAAACGTATCATCTACCTGTAACAAGTACTGCAAGTTGTCGGTTTCTACCGTAACTTCTATATTCCTTGCCTTAGTTCCCTGAAAGAAGTAGCATCCGCTTCTCCCTAGTCCCAAGTTCCCAACTCTCATCCGACTCATCGCTCTCTTGCTTCTTGTATTCGGGCATTCGGCTTCAGCAGGTTCTAGCCGCTCTTACTGTGTTAACGTTAACCTTCAGCAGGAGTCTCGTTTGAACTGTGATAGTGAGTGGCTGATCATAAAAGCTCCTGCTTTGAAACCGGCATTTAAATAAATCAAGATTGATATTCAAATTAGATTGTGCAATCATCTCACTTTAAAATCTCATTTATCTAACCTTGTGTGTGTGGTAGGAAAGTGGATATAATAAAAGAAGGCACCGCGAGTGCCGCAGACTTGATTGATCCCGGAGCTGACTCAACAATAGAAAATCTCACTACATCACAGCTACAGCATTTCCTGGAAACAAAACCTAGTCTTACTAGTGTTACAATGGAAAATGACATGCCTGGAAACTCCCATGAAGCTATGGAATATGCAAGTGTTTCGGTAGGCCAGAAGAGGAGGGGGTCTTTTTTGGAGGAGCAACAACCTGTTAGAAGTAAGAAGAATGCACCGCAATGGAACTTAGGCCAATGTGAACAAGAAACCCAGCTCCCATCTCTAGCCATGCCTGATCCTCTTCCAGTTTCTGAACTTCATACTGTTACACATCAGAACCCTGACAGCCGTGTGATATTGGTCTGCCCAGTCTCTGTAGAAGACCGCAAGATCCTGACATCGCCTGCAAAACTCTGTAAGATACTCGAAACTTCACCCTACAATAAGATAGGCATATCTGATGTACGGGTGAATATGCGACGACAACTCCTTGCTATTGAACTTGAAAGAACTAATAAAGACCAAATAAATTTCTTCCTCAACTTGAAAAAATAAGAACATGGAATGTGACCTGCGCATTACCATCACAAGGCAAATATCAATATGGTGTAGTTTCCACAATTGACCCAGATGTAGAAATAGAATAAATTCAAAGACAACTAAGGAATGAATGCAACTTTAAAGTTATAAATATTGAACGCCTGAAGCACCATGAAGGTACCAGGCAGGTGCCATCAACCTCATTGAGACTCATCATTGAGTCAGATATTCTCCCAAAGAGGATAAAAATTGGCTTTATATCCTACAAAAATGGCTTTATATCCTGCCCATATGAGTTTCCCCCACTCCAGTGCTACAAATGTCAGAGATATAGACATGCTGCCGAAGGTTGTACCAGCAGGGAGTGATGCCTATTGTATGCAGGACCACGCAGTTACCGAGGCTGCAGCAGCAGAGTGCACACCTGTGCCAACTGTGGAGGCCCTCACAAAGCTAACTTTTCGGAGTGCCCTATACGCCCACGCAGAACAGCACCTGTGGCTCCACCAAATGTGGAGGTTCCTCCAAGCACCCAGAAACACAGAATAGCAGATTCCAATAACTACCCACCTATTGAGCGGAGCAAAAACAGAAGAGATCAATGCGCCAACCCCCCCCCCCCAAAACTATGCCAAAGAAAACACAGGCAGGTGGAGAGGTCAAGGAGACCAGCCAGGCACTGGCCTTGTTAAGCATACTACTCATGCAACCGTCCACCATAGAATGAACAGCCAGGATATGGACGCGGACATTCCTTTGACTAACACCCAAACTTACTGCTCAGTCGCAGCCACCCCCCGCCAAATTAGTCGATCTACTACTACAGCAGGTCAACACAAGTCCCCTCATACACATCCCTTTCTGCTGCCAGCCCCAAATGAACACCCAAGGCTCATTGAAGGCACTGATTTCTTTGAGCGTCTGGGCAGATTCCTTGTGGACCTACTATCATTGCCCCTGCATCAAGAATCCCGTGATAAATCTCATTCCGTGATTCGGACTGCAATGCAAAGCACTTTGGTGTAGACCTACCATCAGCTGAACCATCACACCCAGCATCCAATAAATCTAACAAATGATCACCAAGAAACCGGAGCCCAATTATAAATGCTGCCCCTACTATGTCTCCCTCTGCTAATGATGTTTGCTCTGCTACAGAGGACCTTCCATCCTACTTGGATGTATCTGATTTTGAACTTGTCTCTAGCTCTGAGTCTGATGATGTTGAGCCTCCTTCAAGAGCTCCTTCCCCTGCCAAGTCGGTAGCCTCTGAACGTGTAACCCGCTGCAAAGCAGGGAAGAAGAATGAAACACAGTCTAGCAATCTGAGCCCTGTTGGCCTCCCTTCAACAGTAGCCCCCACAATCCAAAGGAAAAAGAAAACCCAGCTCTCCCAGCAGAAAGGTAAAAGCAACTAATGGCATATACACATTTGTCGGAGTTCTCAATAATCTCACTTAACTGCAATAGCATCTACCCACATCTTGCAGAAATAAAACTGTTGCTATACTCCCAGAAACCAAACATCATGTGCCTCTAAGAAACTTGGACTCAAAATAATTATTTACCAGAATTTCATGGCTACACTCCATTCTGGTGTCACAGAGATGGTTGAGGAGGAGGCCTGTGCACCTTAAGCCCCTTTCACACAGGGCAGTAGATACTGCGCGCATCAAAAATGCCGCGGCAGTATTTACATCGCAATCTTTCACACGAGGCGCATTTTACTGCAGGGATCTATCAGTCTTGCTGTGCTTTATGCTTCATCAGTCCATCTCTATGTTTATGTAACAATATTTTTTTATGAAAATATATCTCTATGTGAGAATTATGTAAATACATCTCTATGGAAATACCTATATATTTATGGAAAATATATCTTTTATAAAATATATCTCTATCACTTTAAGGAAATATATATTTAACAATGTATATCTTTATGTTTATGTAACTTTACTCTGCTCTCTTGCATGGCAATGTTATTGGAACGCCTTGTTGAACGGCGTCGTGACAGCATTGTGGAGAAACAAGGACTACTCTCCCCTAGCCAATGTGGCTTCCGGCAGGGCAAGAGTACCATGGATGACCTATACTGACTGGAACATCATATACGCCCAGCGCTTGATTCTGGGAACATTTGCATTGTGATACATGTAGACCTAAAATCTGCATTTGACAAGGTTTGGATACCTGATTTGCTGTATATGGGTAGACTACGGCAGTTCTTTATATACAGCTGCCTCCCCCAACGTTTTAAGAACACTGGATGTTATCCAAAATACCTGTCTTCGACTCATACTGGGGGCAAGGAAAACGAGCCCCATCATATCATTGCAGGTGGAAGCACGGGTGCCTCCCCTATCATTGCGACGCGAGTTCCTTGGAGCACAGTGGCATTTAAAAATCATGCACCGCCCCAGAGGTGACATCACGGCAGAAATACTGAGTCATGGACCTGAAGTTGACACATCTGCTCTGGCAGCAGGAGCAGGACTGCTGCAGATATTTGGCGAACCAAGATGCCGGCGCTCCCATCTGGCACAGGTTGACCCAATCCTCCCTTGGTCTCCTAAGGCCTGCATTGACCCTCAATTACCTGGAGGTATCGATCTTGCTTTCGGATTTAGGACACACATGAAGGAAAATTACCCACACCACCGCGAAATCTTCTGTGATGGCTCACGGCAGGGAGACAACTCATTGACGGCCTGTGGAATGCATGGTATACATGGGGAGACAACTCATCGACGGCCTCCGCTCGATGCATGGTATACTTTTTGCCGAACTATATGCTATTTGCAGGCACTTGTCATGATATCTGGGCGATATGTTCTGATTCCAAGTCTGGCTTGCAACTCATAGGATCCCCAAGCACATCTTGCACGTCTATTGTATTTGTGATCCGCGCACACTTACTGGCTCTGCAGTCTACACCTGGGATGACAGTTGACCTGCAGTGGGTAAATGGCCATGCTTGAATACATGGCAACGAAGTGGCTGAGAAGGTTGCACAGATGGGTCACTCACTTGACTTCTCAGTGCTCTCACACATAGAGCAATCAGATCTCCAGAGCTGCCTACGAAGAGGACTGCGTTAGCGCTGGCAAGATTTGTGGATGCTTGAGGTAAATGCGAATAGGAAGAGAGTCCACCTGACCACAATACTCAGCAACTGGTCTCCCGTCCCATGGGGGGTTGCACCTACCAGTAGAGCTGCGGTAGTCCGGCCCGTCTCCGCCTGGGCCATGTAGGCCTTGGTGCATATTTATTTCGCTTTGGTACGTCACCCTCTCCAATGTGTGGCAACTGCAATGTGGAAAATACAATCGTGCACTACATTTTCAGCTGTGGACTACATCGAGAAGCTTGGCTGCACCTGGAAAATGTGGTGGCCACCTACTGTATAGATCCACTTACAGTCCGTGACCTGCTGGGGGGAGCAGACTTCCCACGAAGTGCCCAATTTGCAATAGTAAAGGGCACAGTTGCGTACATCAAGAGTACAGAACGCCTAAACAACCTCTGAGAGAACAGCAAGACCTTCCTGTGACACCACTCTGACCTAATGGAAAACTGTTGAAGATCTTTTAATTAATCCAGGTGCAACAAGTGCTCTGTTGAGAGTAACTCCAGTCACCTCAAAACGGATAACAACAACAACCTTCAGCAGAAGTCTAAGCTTTCATTCAACACAACTGTGATACTACAATGCCAGCAAACACTGGCAACATGAGCTTTGTTGTGCATACGCAATGAGTTCATATTGCGATCAATGCGATGTTAGCCTTCACCACGTACGACGTGAATGATCAATGATGTTAGACTCTGATGCTTGAGATTTTTTGGTGGATTAATTGTGAAATTGATTTGTAATTTAACATTCTTGATGGGATTAGAGGTACATCATATGATCACATATGTATGATATAATCTACAAATTTTCCGGAGTCTCATTTGCACCGTGGTCGAAGGAAGATGTGTGTCATTGCTTTCCTACTTGTGCATCTTTAGAAGTGCTATTCATCCCAGCCTGGTGAAATGGCGGCGAACTCTGAATCGGCTGATCTTATGGACCCTGTCACCCTGGTGCGCATGAAAAAGAGCTGCTGGAAACTCACATGCCTACGGATTCCCAAATCCGTCAATTTTGTGAGGAAGAATTCAGCCACCACGCCCCAAATACTGCTGGAAGGAAACGCAAGGGTGAAGGAACTGTGAGAGATGGAAATAGTTCTCATAAGCGCCAAAACGTCCAGTTTCTCCAGAACAGCCTTGTAGACTTGGGTGAAGCACCTACGAACCCAATAGAACCAATTTCTGTACAGGAAGAAGAGAGGGCAGTTCCAACAGATAATGATGCCAACGCCAGGGTAATTCTCATCCGACCTGCAACCGAAGATGCAAAGAAAATGTTAACTTCACCTGAACAACTTTGCCTAGCCTTGGGAGCCCCACCATTTAACACCCTTCATATTAAAGATGTGCGAGTAAACCGGCGTAAAGGACTGGTTGCAGTGGAGCTTGCCAGATACCATGAAGCAAGCATCAACTCACTGTTGCAGCTGACCCAACTTGGTGCTTGGCCAGTCACATGTACCCAACCAAATCAAGCCAAATTTTGCTATGGAGTTATTGGCCCTATTGAAGTCAATACTGATACCAGCACCCTGATAAGAAGAGTAGACTCCTGCAGCTCAAGCAAGCTTGTAAAGATGGAGAGGCTCAGCAGAACAGTTGATGGTAAAAGAGTTCCATCAACTTCAGTTCGAGTGGTTTTTGAGGGCCGGGATTTACCTACAAAAATTAAAATTGGATTCCTCTCTTACTCAATTAGAGCGTACGAATTCCCTCCGTTGCAGTGCTATCGCTGCCAGCGATTTCACTCTGCTAATGGATGCACAAGCAAGATGAGGTGTCTAGTCTGCGCTGAGGAGCACCACTTCAGCACTTGTCACAGCAAGGTTTTCAAATGTGCCAATTGTGGTGGGCCCCACAAGGCTAACTCACCTGAGTGTGATTTTGGCTACAAAGCGTACTGGAAGAGTTGGTCGGGATGCCTCCAAGGTAAGGGCCGTAGGTGTGCCGGGGGGGAGTGCTTTGGGGTGTCCGCTGCCTCGATCTGATCAGGGCATGCGAGTGTTGGCAGATGTTCATCATGGGTTGGACAGTCCAGATCACGTGACTGGTTCTTTGTCATATAGCCAGGTTGTTGGAAATGTTGGAAATAGATCAATTGTTGATTCTCCAGTATCTTTGGATACTCCAGTCCAGTCCAGTGTTTTTCCGCTGCCAGCTGATTTCATGTTTCGTTTAACTAATTGTCTTGCTGATTTGTTCTCTCTTTCTCTGCATCAAGAATCTCCTCTAAAGTCTCGCTCACTGATTACTGCTGCAGTTCATAAGCATTTTAGGGATGTTTTGACTGTCTCAAATCTGTCTGCACCCAAATCTACATATGTATTTGCTCCTACTGATTATACTCGTGTTGCTCTTGATGATCATCCTGTTACTACCCCTGCTGATTGTGCTGTTGTTGCTCCTGCTGATTGTCCTGTTGTCGCTCCTGTTGATTGTGTTGTTGTTGCTCCTGCTGAATGTGCTGTTGTTGCTTCTGCTAACCATGATGTTGTTGCTAGTGGGATAAGCTCTCCAACGCCAGATGAGGTATGTTCGATTGGTGATGAGTTTGGGTCTGATCTTGGTGTTGAAAAATTTAAATTGGTTTCAGATTCAGACATATCTGGGGAAGATATTGCATCTGGTAACGAGTGGGTATCTGTGGTTCCTGGAAGACGTGGTGGTCAAAATGGTGTCAGTTTTGAGGGCAGGTCGATCTAAGTCGCGAAATAGAAAGAAATAGCTCAGTCAGTAACAGATGTGATTTCCTTTTTTATGGTTTCCTTGAATTGTAACAGCCTCTATGCTGGGTTAACTGAAGTCAAGCTGCTCCTCTATAGTATGAAGCCAAGTCTCATGTGCCTCACTGAGACTTGGGTGAAGAATGCCTACTTACCAACTTTCTATGGCTATCACTGCTTGTGGCAGAATAGATTGGCACATGGGGGGGGGTGGTGTTTGTATGTTAATTCACCAAAGGAACACAAAGGTTCTCTAGTCCGACTTAGGTAAGCAGGGCGGTGTCCTGGAGATACAGGCTGTTAAGGTGCGATTAGGCTCTGGCAGCTTCTTATCAGTACTTAATCTCTACAACCGTAATGCCGCAGTAACTCATGCAGAACTTCTTCATTACACTGACCAGCTTGACCCACCATTTCTTTTGACTGGGGATTTCAATGCCCATTCTCCTCTTCTTTCCTCTGCCTGCTCTCGTGCTGATGCAACTGGACAGTCCCTTGAGCAATTTCTTCTGTCAACCTCGCTGACATTGCTCAATCCAATTGATTTTTATACCTATATTGACCGCAGAACGGGCAGATGTAGCTGCTTAGATCTGGTTTTGGTTTCATCAGATATCTCACCATGCTTTAATTTGGAGCGTCTCAGGGATGTGGGAAGTGATCATTATCCCATCCTAGCATCTTCAAGTGTTCATCTTCACACCTTAACATCCTTGCCTGTACCAAAATGGAAGCCCACCTCTGAAACATTGCAAAAACTGCCTGGACACCTATCCCTCCATAGCTTGGTTCAACCGGCTTCAGTTGATGAGGTGGCTGATGGGATGACTTCATGCATTATTAAAGCTGCAGCTGACTGTATTCCACGGACAAGTGGCAAACTTCTAAATCGGCGGACTTCTCCTTGGTGGAATGAAGTTTGTGGTGAAGCAGTCAGGAGCAGGCACCGTGCTCGTCGAGCACTGGAGAGGCACCCCACTCAAGCCAATCTCATAGAATATAAGCGCTGTCAAGCTTTGGCTAGGAATTGTATTTTCAAAAGTAAGCGCAAATACAAAAGGGGCTTCCTATTCTTAATAACTTACAAGACACCTATTGGTGTTGCATGGCACAAAATTAGACTGTTGCGATCAAGGTTCACCCTGCCCCTGTACCCAATTATTGATAATGGGCAGCTATTGAGCAATATCCTTGCCAAGGCAAACTTATTCTGCCGTAACTTTCAGGCTGTGTCAGAGAGTGGTGACCTGCAAGCCCCTGCAGATCTGAATAGGGTTATTGTTGGATGCTGGGCTAGAACTGGGGACTATAACTGTCCTTTCATCAGGGAGGAGCTGTGTCGAGCTGTAAGGCGCATGCGAATGACTACACCAGGCAAGGATGAAGTACATAATAGCTTCCTAAAGGCCCTCACTGATGAACACTATGACGCACTTTTGACTCTGTACAACCAGAGTTTTCAGCTGGGCATCCTTCCAGCTTCCTGGAAGGAGGGCATTGTACTGCCAATTCTGAAACCTGGGAAAGATCCAGCTATCCCAACCTCGTATCGCCCTATCACGCTGCTGTCCTGTCTTGATAAATTATTGGAACGTCTTGTTGCTGCTCGCTTGGAGTATGTGGTTGACAGTATGTCCCTTCTCTCCCCAAGCCAGTGTGGTTTTCGACGTAGGTATAGCACTATGGATGTTCTGCTCCGGTTAGAGAAAGATATTTGTTCGGCTCAAGTTGCTTCTGAGATGTGTTTAGTCGTTTATATAGATTTGCAATCTGCTTTTGACAAGGTTTGGATAGATGGCCTGCTCTATAAGTTGGCAATGGCTGGTATTGGCGGTGCAATGGCACGTTGGCTGCATGCATATTTGACATCTCGCACTGCTTGTGTACGAGTCAATGGAATTCTTTCAGACATCCTCCCATTATCTGCTGGAGTGCCTCAGGGGGCTGTTTTGAGCCCTTTACTTTTCAACCTCATGTTGATGGATATTCCTCAGCTTGATGGAGTCAATGTGCTATGCAGATGATATAACAGTTTGTGTCCGGGGCCCAACAATCCGAGCAGCCAAGTTTCTCACACAGCAGTACCTGAACGTATTTAAGACATACTGCACAACTTGGGGGTTTGTAGTAAATGCACAGAAAACCGTCTTTCAATATTTTACTCATAAGCGTGTAAATGTGCCAGTTTTGAGATTTGGTCAACAACCACTTAGATATGAACAACAGCATAAGTTACTGGGAATGACAATGGATGCTCCTCGCCTCAAGTGGGGGCCACATTTGCGTGGCCTGCGCACTGATATGATTCGTCGTATGGACTTGCTTAAACACTTGGCATCACCTAACTGGGGTGTCAGTTGTCGATTCCATCGTCTTTTTTACTGTGCTTATATCAGGGCTAAGATTGACTACGGGTGTGTCCTTTATCAGACTGCATCCTCTGCTCAATTATCAAAATTAGACACACTTCAGAATGCTTGTCTGAGACTTGTTCTTGGTGCTCGCCGGACTACACCAGTAATCTCACTTGGTGTTGAGGCCCATGTTCCCCCACTGGCCCTGAGACGGCAATATTTGACTGCCAGTACGTATATAAAGCTGAAGTACCGTCCGGTCGGGGATCATACCACAGCAGCTGTTTGTGGAGGTGCTGCATCTGTGCTTTGTCGAGGCCCTCAACAGCTCACTGACCTGGGGCTCCCGTTTTGTTACCGCCAGCCCTTGCCAGCTTTTGATCCTGTTCCCCCTTGGATTTGTGTAGATCATCTTATTTGTCTCGATTTCCGCTTTGTCTCTGATTTAACTGACTCAACTGCCTTTTCTGCTCATGTTAGGGAATATTATCCTGGGTACATGGCAATCTACTGTGATGGGTCGCGATTGACAGACAATCCATCTACAGCATGTGGTTTATGTATACCGGCACAAGCAAAAGCAGTTGCACGGAGGCTTAATCCCAGGCACGGCATCCTGTCAGCTGAATTGATTGCTATATTACATGCCTTGAAACTCATTGTAAGTGAAGCACCCCAATCCTGGGTTATTTTTTCTGACTCACTTGTGGCCTTGCAACTCATACTCTCCCCAACGGACACATCTTGCGATCTTGTATATCAAATTCGTCAGCTGCTCCTTGGCCTGAATGAGAGGAAAACGGTGCGCCTACAGTGGGTCAAGGCCCATGCTGGCATTGTTGGGAATGAGCGAGCTGATGCTGTTGCAAAGATGGGTCATACTCTTGACCATTCTGCATTGTTTCGTATCTCTTGTTCTGATGCACTTGCTTTACTTCGTTCTTGTTTTCTCAAGTCTTGGGAACTGGAATGGATCGCTACTTTGGCTGTTGAAGGGAAGGGACATCATCTCGCTTCTGTGTGGACTGATTTGTCTTCTGTTCCATGGGTTGCCAGTTGCTCTCGTCGTGCTGCTGTGGTGCTTACTCGTCTTCGATTGGGTCATGTTGGTGTTCGGTCGTACCTCCATCGATTTGGCATGGCTGACACTCCCATGTGCTTGCATTGTGGGGTGGATGATACTGTCGAGCATTTTCTCCTGGCATGCCTGCGGTACCGCCTGGAGCGTCAGTTACTGATCACTACTACTCGAGCCATGGGTGTGCACCATCTAACTGTACGAATACTTCTTGGAGGAGGCAACTACCGCAGAAAGATTCAAAATGCAATTATAAGAGCAACAATCACCTATTTAACGCAAACAAATCGTCTGACTTCCCTGTAGTGCATGAGCACCACCCTGGATTTACTTGTGATCAAATCTGGAAGCCCAGCTAATAGATCCTTCAAGGATCATTGACACTTGACGCTGAAACTTTCTGCTGAGTCCAGGTGTAACGAATGGTTATCTTTCGACTACTTCTTCACCTTCGAGCCGTACACAACATACAAATTTCCAACATTGATTAGTCAGTCGGTCACTCCTGATGTAAAAATGTCTGCTCATTTTATACATTGTATACGCGTGGCCGCCGTGCCGGCGTGGGCAAGCCGCATGCGCTGTGCGGCTCTCGTGGACAATCGCATGCGGCTCATTGCTCAAGCGGCGACCGCCAAGCACCGACGCACGAGCCGCCACTCGCCACTCGGGTCCACTCATTAACAGTTTTAACACCTATATAATACTATTCAGAACTTTTAATTGATATCAATAAAACATTATTATCAAAATTTTGTTCGTAACTTGCTAGACTGTGGCTTTGTTTTATTTCTAAAATTGATAATTTCTTCTGTAGTCAGAAGACAGGCAAGTGGCATCAGGCAACATTAGAGATTAGTGCCGTGGCAAGTGGCGACTCGTTGCATTGATTAGTCATATGATCATATGATTCATATCTTAAAAAGAATTCATTTTACACACACGTCTTTACATGAACCTAATGTATGATGAGAAAAGTTGAAACTTTCATGCAAAACCTCAAATTCACTTATTTTGGTCAAGCTTCAACTTTCAAGTATTTTAGCTCAATCACAATAGTTCTATAAAAAAATTTTTTTGACAGAAAATTTTCTATCAAGCAATTTGAAAATTGATTAGAGTAACCTTGCACTTACTGCATCCATCATCATGGTCATCATATCATGGTCAAAATTCTCAGGCACATCATTATAAGATTTTCCATCTAATTCCATGCCTAGACCCTAGAACCTGCCTTGCCTCAGGGTCAGGGTCACACCATAGTGGCAACTGGCATTTGGCAAACCAGTGATTTTTTTAGAATCATTTCATTTTTAATTTTCCCATTTACTCAAGATTTAAACCAATATCTTATGTACATGATGCTGGTACCTATCCTATCCATGATACTTTGCTGGTCTACTTATGGGACTCAAAATTGAACTTGAAGTTGAAGGAGAGTCTAAAAATCTCTCTGCTTTGCTACTAGTGTGACCGTCACACTGTACTGGGCCTGCCATATTGATAGTGGCAAAGAAGAGATTTTTTAGAAACCAGTTCATTTTTAATTTTCTGACCTACAATTCTACAATTTTCTACATTATTGCATTAATATCTCTCAATTCTCTTGTAACTTGTATCGATGTATGACAGTATATTAATTAATGTTGGTATTCCATGATGTCGATGATAGCTAATGGCTACTACAGGCTCTAGTTCTTAGGTATATAGCCTCATAGAAAGGTCAATAAAAAAGTCTCTGGTTTATCCCTATGCATGGCAAGTGGCAAGCATTGCCCTGTGCCCATTATTTTGGAATTAATTTGCTCTATATTTAGAAAATTTTTTCATAGTCTCCAAACCTTTCAATTGTTACAAACTTGATTTTTAATATTTTCCCTCATTTATTGATTACTAATTATGAACAAACTTGTTCTAGAGAGCCAATGTACCTGTCCTAGAATCAGTATAACTGAAAAGTGACTCTATTTGATCTATTTTGAATATATGAACTACCATCCCAACATTGTACCTTAGCATTTAGCAATGTGGATCTCTGGGAAGGTAATGTAAAAACATGTTGGCATGGCAGTCATATGCCATATTGGATAGGGTGGCATGAAACGAGAGGCCGGAGAGGGTGTTCAGAAGTCGCCCTCACACCCTACCACAGCTAAGGGAACGGATTATTGTAGCAGAGGTTATGGCCATACCTTGCCTTATGTGTGAATGTGCTGTAGGAAACTTCCGAGAATGACTCCCAAAAGTGTGATGCAGCTAACGGACACCATCTTCCTGATATTGTTTTCAAAACATGAGTATCTCAAATGGGATGTTATGCTAACCTTGAGGACAATGAACTTTCTTCTTTATGTACCTCCATTACTCTTTTATTTTGCCTCAAAACTGCTCAATCGGTTCTGCCTCAGTGGTTAAAGTTCAGAGTACCAAGATTGGCGCAGAGAGGCGCGGGTTCGATCCCAGCTCTGTGCGCCAGTTTCTGGTCAGAATCGGCAAGGAGACCGGGCGGTAAAGCAAAGCAGAATTGTAGCAGTGCGTTGCGAGTTCGAAACCTCAAAATGCTGTGAATGTTCTGCAAAGTTAAGAATCGGCGACACGCCTACGGCCTAATAAATGCTGAAACCGCTATTATTATTATTATTATTATTATTATTTTTATTATTATAAGTTAGCTAGAACATTTAAATTGTATATTGTAATCAATACCGTAAAATGGGGTTACTTTGACCGGCGGGGTAACTTTGAACACTTTTCGTTTTTTTTAACAAAAACCCCCAAAACTCAAAAACGATTTGACATAGAAAAATTTTGTCAATGGCCATCAAAGTGTGAGATTACTCAACATCCCTCAGTTTACCCTCAAACTTCCCTCACATTTATACTAAACCATGAATAACAATACCTCAAAATAAATTAATGACTGCCACTCGATATATTTAAATGTATAAAAAAATAAAAAATCGAAAAAATAAAAGTAATCCTGATTTTTGCATAAAAAAAAATAAAATGATTTAATCGCATGATTTAATCAGTTTGATTTAATCAATGCCAACCCTGTGGGATGGTAATGTATAAGCATGTTGGCATGGCAGACAAATGCCATATTGGATAGGGTGGCATGAAATCAGACCATTTATTCATATATATTTCAACTTATAGTTTGTGCATCAAGGAAGTTTCAGTGGTAAATGATAGAATTGAAAATTTCCAGGTAACATGATTGGTAAATTCCTGTTTGTTTCCTCCTTTGTTTCCTGTGCCTTTATAGGGGTGTCCCTTATTACCTCACAGGGGTGTTACTTATTACCCTGTTTTGCAGAAATGCCTGCTATTCTTTTAATGAGATATGTGAATTCTGTCAATCACATTTATAAGCCAACACCCATATGCAACTTTTTTGTGAGTAAAATATTTTGATACGGCAAATATTTTTTTTTGCTACACGCCTTAGCAGAGGTACCCTTCCAAAATCTCACTTTTCACACTTTTTTCAGGAATTTTTCGAGAGGTACCTAGTAAATGTATGATTTCTTGACTTGCTTAATGCTAACAGATAGTAGAATTGTTGAACTTTATGCCACTATTTTTAGTTTTGCAATATCTTGATTAGTTCTGCTGCTACAACATTTCTAAGAAATGTGGGATGACTGTCCTGATTTACCCCACCCGTCCCTCATCACTCTGTTTGACGGTACATATAGGAGTACAAAACAATACTTTTTCTGGAAACTGCTTAATGAGGCCCAGGCTGCCTGGCTGGTGGTTGGCAGCTACTAATGTTTGCTCCAAAATTTGAGTTTTTTGCACATTCATCATTTGAATATATCATTATTTCAATAACTTTTCCATGCAGAAATTTTCTTTACTGACAATTACAGGAGGCTTGTTATTAAATAAAGGTATGACGGTACACTCATTGAATTACATTGGCATAAAACGAGTGTGTGTGTCCATCATCTTAGAGTCCAGGGTACAATTTAGGATAGGCATTGCAAGAATTATTACATAAATCTTGAAATAGACTATGTTTTACAAATGAGCAGATATTTTAAAACCAACTAAGGTACTAGTCTGGATCAATCTCTAATATATGAACCACCATTCAAAGAATTTCATCCTATCATCTAGATTCCATTTTTAAATGATACGGTTTAATTACAAATGGTTTGGTTACAAGTGGTTGGAGATTTTTTTTAATGCATATCAGATCAATAATTGATGATTACTACAAATTTAGGTCACTTCAAGAGTAACCTTGCTGGATTATTGTTGGACATGTGATTTTCCATTTCTACAATTGCAGCATCAAAATTGTTTCAATTAATTTTATATTGGATTGTACAATTTTGTTGTACTAAATGAAAGTGCAAATTTGGAACATCGTTTAATGATGAGTTTTCAACTCTGAATTTGTGTGTGTTGATAACAATAAATGTCTTAGCTATTTTGGCTAAAGTTGAATTTTTTAGCTATTCTGCTCAATAATTCACTTCTTTTGCATGGGCTATTGGCTCCTTAGTCTGTAAAATCCGAACAAAACCTCACACCTGAATTTGTTTGCAAACAAATACTTCCCATTACCATCCATTGTTTTCTGTGTAGTATCTAAATCTCTACATGGTTGTTGGCTCTTGAAGTTGTTGGCAAAACTTAATGTACCTTGTCAATCTAGGATTTGGTCATTGTAGTGGCACTATAATATGTATGTCACATAACATAATTGAAGTGTGACATGACTTTTTGTGGTTGATGAGAGCTTTGTTTCTGAGCCACTACAAGTCAAGTATAAAGGATACCATATTTCTGATTCTCAATGAGCTCATGGTTTAGTGTCCAGTGATAATGATAATTCAATGAATTTGATTATATGAAGTGAGTATATAATTTGAAATCTGTTAATAAGAAATATGTTCTATGTATTAAAGCTTAATAGCATGTACAACTCATGGATCCAGGCCAACTGGAAAACATCACCCTATTAATCTGACAGCCATTTAGAAGTGTTACATGGGCTTTCAAATTATCATGATATTTTGCCTAGTAGGGAGTTCATATTCCAAATGCACTGTGACAAAATTTAAAAAGGAAATATTGTATATTAGAGGAGCTATGGAGAAAGTCTCAAGACAGCACTATGTATTACTTTCATAGGTGATATCATTTATACAAAATATAAGTTTAATAATTTTAGTTCTGCAGTATAAGTGACTCTTGACTGGCTTGGAGAATCTTTTAAAGTCATTTTTTGATCATGTTCTGACAACCCAAAATCATCTCCTACCATGCCTTGCTTGTTCTCTCATACGTACTTCATTATTCTCACTCATTTCACACAGCAATGCCTCCATCGCCACCCACCTATCTCAATCTTATGCCTCACATTCCACTATCAGGTGCTGCTCAGTTTACTTCACACATGTATTTGTGCACACTGATAAATTTGATTAAAAAATTGAAATAAGGAAAATTAATGGTTTGAAAGGGGTGCTAAAGCAATCCAAATGCATTCTGGTCATTGTCTAAATCATTATTTGGATGTTTCTAATTTAAAGTGCAGGCAAAGTATGATATATTTAACTGCTCATAACATTGCTGCATTTGCACCTAATTTCCAGCCTCTTAAAGGCATGGTTCCTACAAGTAAAAGTTTAACTTTTGGTTTTCATTGTAGTGTTGATACAGTACAGGAAATATATTTTGATTCCAAGAGATACATTCAGATAAGATAATAATAAATTGAATATGTAGGTAATTAAGATAATAATTAATTTAATAGATATTTTGGATAATAATAAATTGATACAATCATTAAGAAGCATGAACTTGTGAGGAAGAATGCAAGTACAACATTTAGAAATGGTAGTGAAATTAATTAATGAAAAAAGGTATTTGAAGTACAGAAAGATATTTCTACCTATTAATCTGCTTTAGATTCATAACATTCCTTCAGCAATCCCATTTATCTTTTTCTTGAATAGATTAATTTAGATATTTGAATGTGGTTCAAGCTCACTCGACCATTCATAGACAAGTAGAATGTTCAAGCACAACAGTTCTCTGGTCATAGATTGGTAATATATTCCTATAATAACCTGCTATAGATTTTTTAGTATTTTATGTATTGATGTTAATGATGTAGTCCAAGAAATGATAGAAATTAATTTCCTGAATAGATAATAATCTGTACAACTTTCGGGATGATATTTTGATTTTTCAGATCATGCTTTAATTTTTGGGATTGTTTAAAGAAATTTACATTTTATACAGTGTAGTTCATATTATTGATTCAAATAACAAAATTGAAACTCCTGACATTTGATGGCCACTGCAATATTATCATGTGAAGTTTGCCGGGAAGAGTTTGACTGCAAAGACCACAAGCCACTGTGCCTTACGTGTGGTCATACCTTTTGTATGTCGTGCATTAAAAGCTTACTGGAAGTTTCCGGAAACAAAAGCTGTCCTAAATGCAGGAAGAAAATTGATAACCCACTGCATAAAATATTGATCAACTACATGTTAATTCCATCAAAAAATCAGCCATGTAAACGTAAACATCCATCCGAGTCAGAGTCACTATGCAAACATCATGGAAAGGATATGCAATATATATGCATTGAATGTTGTTGTTTCATGTGCACCAGAGGCATTCATGCTATGCACAAAATAGAGGTGCTCGACGAACTGCTTCATGAAGATGGTAATGTGCACTCCAGGGCTAAGATAGCAAAAAGACTGCAAGACAAATTGGAAAGAGATGAAAATTTACTCTTGGAATATGATGCAATGTTGAGTGTGATGGACGAAGTCATGAACCTGAAAGCAGATCTTGTGCAATGGCGTGATCAACTGCACGTGCAGCGAACGTCAACAGCGAAAGATCTTCAGGCATGGAATGACTCTGCTACCAATGCTGATGAGGACAAGAAGGATAGATGCAAAGAAATTCTATGTTGTATGGAACGTGAACCTCTGAAAATACAATCCCAACTGAAATAATAAACAAACTGAATGAAGCTATCAACAAATTGAAGGTGAGTTAGATATCATCGCATCCTGATTCTGTTGAATATGTCATATTTACGATTTTCATACTAAATTGTGTTTAATGAAGTATCAATGGTCAGTACCATGTCAGAGTTCATCTAGGTTTATTATGGTAAAAAAGGCAAAGTTCTTCTAATTATCTAGTGCCAAATTATCTATAAAAAATCTTGAAAAATGAAATACTACCACTTATGTTTGCAAAAGCAACTTGCTTATCAGTAAAATTGGTCTCTCCATGCTACATATAGATTTTGTTATTAATAAAAAGTGGATTCATAATGAATAGGTAAAATGATATCATAATGATGTATGTTTTGGAATTTTGGTATCTTATATATATAGCTCAGTCAGATAACTGGTTACAACCCACACAATAAAATAAGTACGGTATGTAATATAGTTCTTGTGATAACTTCTTGTTCAGTTTAGGAATGATTGGTCCAACAAAAAGGAATTGGGTTTTACTATATTGACAATATAATTAAAAATTCCATTTAAATCTGTGCCAAATCGTGCATGTGTTCTTCAATATCATCTGTAAACTTGATATAGACAAAGACAATGAATCTACAAATCCACAGACATCAACAAATTCGCATGATCTCCTGCCAAATGGTAAGCCATGGACCATCACTGACTATGGAGAAGGTGAGCGAGCTCTGACAAGTTTGCGCAACCATAGAAGACCCAGTCACATGATGGTGGTTTCAAGCCACACTAACCCCATCCTGCAGCTGCCTGAGCTGCTGACACGTCTTGTAAAATACAACCTCAGCAACATTTGCTAGATGCAAATGAACGAATTTTGGAAGCCTGCAGGACAGACAGATGAAGCCATTGGGAGAATCATCGGAGACTTTAGGTAATATTTATTTGTTTGTAGATTTTGGCCTGACTATATGCTGAAGATGTTTGATGCATTATTCCTATCATAACATAATCAATGCAAATGCTTATGTGACTCGCTCTGTTTGCTCTTGCCCAATTCTACTTTTCGTTGCAGACCACAGTTTGTTACCCTGTTTGCACTCCTGGCCAAATCCTGGCATTATGGAGGGATGGGAATCCTAAGCTTCAAAACATTGGCATTAGTCTTGCCAACGTGCAACATGTAGAGCGCTGTGCAGAAATACAATCATCAACAATTGGCAAGTTCATTATTTTTTATGCACCTGCAGGCTACATTCATTATTTCTGATTTTCTGTGATTTGAGTTAATTAAACTTTTTGTATGAAACAATACTCTTTTCCACTGTATGACTGTGTTAATATTTACTGAAAACATTGCTGCTAATAGCGTGTTGAGTTTTCGATTTCAAATTTATTTGGAAGTTTATGGAAAGATGAAGCAAAATGAATAATGTAAAATTATTGGGGAAAGCATGAAATTTTATTCATCAGATTTTTCATTTAAAAATTCCATGACACTTAGTCAAGATTTCAAACTGTGTCACATATAAATGACAACTGAATAACTAATTTTAATGCAAGTATTCCGAACCTCAATTAGCTGCTGAGATCTTGTTCTTATTCTCCTGGAAATAAGCTCAGAGATCTTGCGAGTAAAATCGTTTTTCTGCTAAGCAATGATGATCTGCGTTAGTAGAAAGTTCACCCAAAGCTCATCAGCAATGGCTGCAAAATGCTTATGTTGTCCCTCACATGGTTAGCAGTCTTTTGCGTATAGGTTGCTGAAAATTGAACTTATTAAATCTTGTGATTATTCGATTCCAACCAATTAGGTTATACTTTAAGTGCAAATCTGAATCCCAATGCATGCAGACAACTAAGCATTGCATAAATCTAGACCATGTGGCGAGTATGGAGAAGCGTGCAGGTGCGTTAGATTTGTTATTACTAGATAGAAAACTTTTGTTTCTTAAAATCAATTTGTTCTACAGATCATGTTTGCTGCTTGAAGGGAGTCCCGAGCAGCACTGGACTTTACTTGAAGCGACTCAATTGGCTTGTCTGCCGCTGGCACTTCCCTAACGTCCGAGATGAGGACTTAGACTGGATGTCGACTATCGTTTCTCCGTAAGTAAACACTACAAGTACTAAGTCTTACTCGAATTTACTTGCTTAAACTACTAATACACAGGAAGTCTTACCTTCATAGGTTCAGAGCACAAATATACAATCAGTAAATGTCCGCTTGTGTGGCACTCATGCCTCATGTCAACCAAAAAAATCAAGCGGCTGGTGAATAGTCTCAGGAATTATTAAGTGCTGATGAATATATTAGATTGATAGAACGACGTGTAGAGTATAAATATTACATGCGCCTCCTAAAATAACCTTTATCTTCATCAAGTTCCAGCTGCTCGGACCTGGTGCGGTGCTACCTAGGGATGGTCTCACTCAGAGTGGCGCTCTTCGACTGTTCAAGATCATAGAACAATGGACTACAATGACATCGATATACTGCAAACCGCGCTCCAAGGTCATGTCGTTATCTAGTCAGAAGATAAAAATTTATGAGCTGTCAACCATCTCCATTATTCAGTGGTTACCAGAACAACATTCAACCTGGACTCGCGCGACGCTCTAAGCAGCCTTCTGAGTATAAATCAAAAATGCATTTTGTCCTTTTGAGCATAAGATGAAAAATACATTGTCATCATGTAAAGTAACCAGGACTTTCGACTACGAAAAAAGACTACTTTTGCTGTAGGAAGTTCGCAAAAAAATTATATGGTTTATATGATTAGAGATGATAATATTTTCGGAAACATTGATTTGATGGAATGGGTAAAAATTGTGTTCAATATCAGGCCCAGTTGACACAGTAAAATGTGTGGTAATGTCTATGGTAATAACAAGTGTAAACAGTGCTTGATAATCCCAGTGTTGGATGAAGATTTCTGTTGAAGTTGTAAAATTGCCGCCCATGTAAGAATTTGCCAGCTTTGCTTTATCTTGCGAATACAAAGCAAAATGAACTATCACCATGAACTATTATCCGTTACCAAAACTATGCTTTATCCTTTTTCTCTCCTGCGTTTTGTTCATTTCATAATGATTATGTTTTCCAGTGATAACTACATCTTCAGGAGATGTTGGAGGATGCACTGCTAGGCCCGGTCTCCCCTGCAGTATATCCCCAACTGTGGGGATGAGTTCTCCGTAATTAGTTTATGGTTGAGTTGCAGCTTCGTCACATGAATACTTGTATGGTACGGGAGCTTAGTTTCTCAGTGGAAATCTTTTGTTCAATATTTGGTTCCGTTGTTTTGTTCGAGTTGATGATTTCAAAACCAATGGAAGTTCCTCTCTGTAGTTCCTAGTGTTGCTTAAATTTCGTTAGTAGCGTTGTGTTGGTTTGGTTGGCTCAAGCACGACCTTAGAGCCTAACTACTTTGGGTGAAGAGCTTCGGATGTTTGGGAGACGATTTTTGGACGTATGGATGAAGATCCTCTGCTTAAGATATTCATTTGTTTGTTTGTTCAAGAGGAATTCTTTTTTGTAGCGTTAATGTTAGTTCTGCCTACCTTGAAAGGGAATCCCCTTCAGTACAGAAAAAATTGCTGACGCGCAGTTTACTTTTTTCGCGTAACGCCTGTGTAATTATAACTGTTCACAAGCATGCATACATTTAGCACAATCCTTCAAAAATGTTTTCTATTCATGAAACAAATTAACATTATCATAGAGCTCAACGAGTGCTTATGACAGTTTCTCATTAAAATCCTGCAAAAATTATGAAGAGGGACAATGGCATAGAAGCAGTATTTAAACGCGGGTTTAAATGATCATTGTTAATTCAGCTGAGATTCTGGCAAAATCAATTTGGGTTCTTCAAGAGCCCATCTGGCTCCTGCAGTGCAATACAATGATTAATAAAGGTAGAGAGCCAAATATCGTGTAAAACAGTAAATAAAGGCCTGCTTGAGCGCGCTCAATCATCTAAGTTCCGAACATTGTTGGCAGTGTTCTCGTAATTCGGGGTCTCCGTGTATTTAAAATGGAAGATAAATTTAAACAAAAATACAATCTTCTTGATAACAAAATATCAAGAAGAGTCAAATTATCAATCAAAATATCAAAAACAACCGCATCACTATCCTCCGGCAGACCACAATATTGATTGTGGACTGCCTAGCAAGCCAAGCCCAAAGAAAACGAAATAGAAAGCCCCAATAAAAGCCTGAGGAAATTAAGAATTAATTAATTAATGAAATAAAATAAAAACATGACTAAATGGTGAAGAAATCCGAACAAAATCGTCCGAAAAAGTAAGCCAGACAGAGTGTGAAAAAAGTGGGCGTAAAGTCGTATTTTGATACCAACAAGAAAGCCGAGAAGAGAGCACAGATGAGAGAAGTGGTCACCTAGAATGTGAATGATGGACTTGCATCTCGATGGATCATTAAGGAGGATAAACAGCAATCAACGGTTAGCTCTTTGGAAAACTGCAACAACGTCTGTTGTTGAATCAGGTACCTTGAAGTAGCTTGATAGGGTTATCAAAGCTTGATAGGGTGCAGAAGACCATGCTCTGGTCTTCAAACTTGCATATATATATATACATGATGGAGTGAGTGGCTTTGATTGTATTATATGATATATTGATTATATTAATCCATAAATGTAGCCCCTGGTTTAGATGTGCACCTGTAATTGTTGCATCATGTCAGAAATATCGACCAAAGTTCGTTGAATCTGAATATTTATTAGCCCACTTACGTTTTCAGAATCAAGACGAAACCAACAGTCTCTCTTCTGTCGGCAATATCGGCGCTACTGCCGATGCTGCTGACCAGTTTAGGTCAGCTGTCCGACAATGACTTGAGGCTACAGATTTAAATAGTGCAGACCTTCATTGCCTTTTTAAAATCCGACGACTTCTCAGTTGAGGTCATATCCAGATCCCAACTCACTCAGTGGCTGAATGTCATACAAAACAGCTGCGTCCCACCTGCTCATAATGATGAGAAAGAGGTGAAGGAACTCAAAATTCGCCGTGTAAAATTATCCTTGCGCATCTTGTCAGCATTTAAGAAATTTTTTATAAAGACGAGTAAACACAAACTTTTCCGGATCAAAGTGTACGATGCAGCTGTGCAGAAGACCATAAAAGATTGCTTCGTGCAGCTAGAACAATTCGCACTTCAAGTATGCGATGACATTCAATTTGCGAAGCAGAAGGTGGATGGACACCAGGCGCCTGCAGTTCTGAATACGTCCGATGAGTGCATGGCTGTTGCTCATGAAGAGATGCAAGACCCGAATGGAGTTTGGACCGTTGACGAGATGCAAACAAACTCCGAATTCAGTTTGTTTTTCAAAATCTATAACCAAGTTGAAATGAGGAAAAAACCCTGGCTATATAGCCAACCACTACAATTGTTGGATGCCTTTATTGAGCAGCTCGAGGAACTGCCTGTTTGCGCGCGACAGTCCACTAGTTACGAGCACGCCAGGAACAACAGCCACCGTAGTGTGATGGGCGTTACAGCCACCGTAGTGTGCACTGCTGTACGTCGTCGTCTGGATGTCAGGAAGGGCGACATCTCGCCGCGCCAGGGGCGAGAAAAAATACTTATGCCCAATTGATGGATGCAGCTACAGTGGAAATAATAGATTCATTCACGAACATATGCAGCGAAAACATGTTAAAGCAGTTACATATTCCAGCGAATGCTGCGATTTTAAATCAACCTGGAAGAGGTACATAAAACCAGGAAGCACGTGTGCGTCTTTGACTAAATTTGAGGAATCCAGTGCTCACGGTAGGTCCTAGGTATGGTAGGTCACGGTAGGTCCTAGTGATACGACTGAGATGTCTAGGCAGCTCCGTGATATTTAGTTTTAGGTGGGCGAGGTGCTTTCTAGGCTTAAATCTCGTTCCTAGCACAATGCAATTTTTCTACGCATATCTTTATATTTTTAAACTTAAGATATCAGTATTGTGAGTGCCGGCAACTGCTCGGTGCTATGGTCGCTGCGTATTTGTTCGATTGATAATTGCGATTACCAGGACAATAATAAATATAACTACAATCAATCACGTTTCCACTTGTGTGGGAAATACTAAATTTGATTGTGATTAGAGAGTCGGTAATTCTGATTTAAATTATATCATACCGTATAGAACGAAGTTGAGGATAAATTAATAACTTCGAGAATAAACTTGCGTCGGCGGCGGCAGATTTCAGCAGCAGGGCAGCAGCAATTAGTACGGCCACGGCTTTAATGCATTGCCAACAGCATCTACGTGGAAGGCACTACCGTGTCATCGGAGAGGAACTACAAATCAACAGAGGCGGCTACTCAAATCATAGACGCTCATGTGCTGAAATGTGTGCTAAGGAACAGTAGCGACGTTCTATGGATCACGTGGAGTTGTCCAAATGGAAGGAGCTAGATTCTGGTTAAAGACCTGACTAGGTCTGCATATAATCGGCGAACTGACTAACTCAATTCATTGAGGTCAATTCGAAAATCCTGCAAGGATGGAAAAAGCCAACTCTAATTCTAAAAATGCGGTGCTCGGTGTTGAAATATTTGAAGCTAATAAGGTCTCAACTGCTGTAGACGACAGTCAATGGTAACAAAGTGGTGCATTGCAGGAGCAGGGGACGAGCTCTCGGTTGAAAAAGAATCAGAATCTTCGCTTGGCGAGCGAAGAATCGGTTTCTGGAAACGGGGATATGGAAACTGTCGGAGAACACGGCCTCTATTATCGAAAAGAACACCCTTTTGCCAGAACAACTTGAAAGTTCTGTAAACGCAACTTTGCCTTGCAATTAAAGCTAGTTTATAGGGGCTCAAGGTAAAAATAGCGTTGACCGTTGAAAACTAGCAATGTATCCTAGTTTCAATTTGTTCCCTGCCCGTTTTTGAACTACTGCCAGCACCGACTCATGCTACTGCCAACAACCTTCACCTCCCAATCCACACTCCTGCAGGACTTAATACTATAGCTGGAAAAAGAGTTGAGCAAGCTGCGCTCCAAGCCAACTATTCCAGCAAGACCGAGACCTGCGCGTCCTCGCCCGCATTCAGGAGTCACGAAATGGCCTCTAGTTCGCATTCTGCCTGATCTGGTAACTGCCGCCTATCTCTTGCTCAGCACTCGAGTACGAACTAAACCACACCACGAAGTTTTACAGTTCGCAGCTACCGCCAAAGGTGTCGCGGCTGCGTGACGGGCTAAGGCGGCTCCTCGTACGTCTTAATAGCAGCGCAATCCTTGTCGGAGCCCATCCGTTGCAGTTCTTCCAATGGATTATCTTCAGTTCTTTAACGCATCATTGCCATTAACGCTCGTTACCACAGCTCTAGGTAAAAATAGCGTGTAGAATTAACCATGTATTTTGATCCACAACTAATCAATGATTAGAAACAAGTACCTACCAAGGATTAGCGTTGAGAACTATCTAATCTAATGTATTACTAAGTATAAATATAAGGAATAAGTATCTGAAGGAATAAGTATCTAATCCGTACTTATTCCTTCATCACAATTCTGATAGTCGTTTGGACGCAGCAATTTATAAAAAAAAAACGGGGTAAAAGCAATTTTATACCAAGAATTCTCCGAAATTATATCGTACTAAGACCTTGTCAATATAAAATCAGTTCACTCGAGTTGGCTTCAAACTCTCTAAGAATATAATAAACAAGGTTACATGCGCAAAGAACATTTCCCCTACCGGTCAACTTAGGTTGCAGTCCCGGGGAACGAAATGTGGTGGATGCGCTGCACTAGTCACCATTAATGCCGTTTGTACAACACGCGTAGGTATATTGTATGCCTTCGCAGAGTTGAGAATTCACTTGGAACATGCAACGAATTACGACGAGATGGCTGCAATGTGCTGGCTAATTACGTGATACCATCGCTCATTCGAAAGATATCGATCGTCCTAGTCTACCTCATATGCCAGCGAACATTTGTTACGCTCTTGAAGCAATCGGCATGACGCGGCTTCGGTGAGAACTTTATCCAACTGGTGTGCTGTCTCGGGACCAAATATGGAAGTCCCTGACAGGGTTGTCAGATGGAGCCAAGAGAAAAAGGCCAATTTGGCTCATAAAAAGGCCAAAAAAACAGCCCCGTCCAACTTTAATGAGGAATTTCTATATTCAAGGTAGTTACAACCGTTTACAGTAGGCACATTTTCTCTTCAGACTTTCAGAAAATAAATATTACACTAATTTCACTACGTTTACGCTCTAAATTACGGTCCATATGCCACATTAGCTTAGGCGCCACCCTACAGCAAACCATGCTTTACTTACCGATCGTATACGAATACCGTATAATGCTAGTTAGTAGACAGAATTACGATTATTCTGATTCGATTGCCACCTACCAACTATGATGCTTTTCGATCACGCTAGATAGACGAGGCATTGTCGGTAGAATATGTTAATATCAGGTAGTTATAGCCGGAACTGAAGCTGACGAGATATTACCGAGATGCGTAGTTTTATTCAAGTTTTACTGTTTTCGGTTCCAGAGCTGGTGATAGACAGAACAAGAGCAAATTTATGTAAATAGTTTGACAAAAAGTGATCTATTTCTTTGGTGGACCAAATCAAGAAGTATGGATGGCTCCTACAAACATTTATACATAGCTGATGAAAATGAATTTATTGCAAACCCATTTCTGCAGTAGAAAGATTATGTAGTCACTGCAAGACTAAAATGAATATTGAAAGCCAATCCTATAAATTTATCGAAACTTTTAAATGCTCAGAAAATATTATATTACATAACATAACGAGCGAAATACCTTATAGAAATTGAACCAAGTAATGAAATACCTTCCTAGTCTAGGGCAATTTGCCTTAGACGTTAATCCTTAGGAAGGATTAAACTAATTCAAAGTGAAATTTGGGGTGTTTCGCACTAAAATGGCTGAATGTATTGCGAAACAGTGCTGTAACCACAAAAATTTCTAATGAATTTACTAATCTTCAGAAAAGTGATAACTAATGCACCCTCAGCTTTGCATATATCATTGGGCAACTGGATATAACCCCATGGTGTAACCATGGTAGTCCAAATTTGGCGACACTCGACCAGTGTTGCCACCTCAACGGAAGTTTAGACAGTTACGTGTCGAAATTTAAATGTACGTATCGTGAGTAAAATTAGTAGTAGTAATAGGTTTCCAACGCTTCAGAAGATCTTGATCTATTTCGCGCTGAAAGGCAAACTCTCATTTACACAGCGTCGTCGTTCTCGTATGTTACAGACGTGTAATTTCGTCCGCTCGGACGATAATGGAGGTCGTAGTCAGTTTTGTAGTCACAGTGCGGATGTCCGCTCGTAGGTTCCCACCATGGTGCAATTACATATCAATTTTAAATTACCTTGGTAATATGAGTTTTGTGAACGCCGAACTTAAATTAGAGGAGCGGCTCGCAGCCTCCGGCAGACGACCGCCCACGCTGACAGTCTAGATAACACTGCCTGTGGGCCGTGGCCGGTGGCACTGCAGTGTTGCCAGGTTTTTTCTCTGCGAAAATACCAGATTGCCTAGCTCAAAATACCAGAAACTGTATTGCTCGAAAACTAACTAATACCTCCAAATTTAATGAAACTATTCGTCAGAAACGTTGGTTACAAAAAGAAAATATATATAACTCGGTACTCACTGCAGTGACTGACAGAGAGCGCATTTTCTCGTCGACGGAAACGTGGTCACGGACTGATGGCCTTAAAACGGCCAAGTCCACTAACAAAAAAGGCCAAAAAAGGTCTATAACTCAATATATACCAGTACATTTGTAGGTTCCGGTGTAAAATTCCATTTTTCTTTCTTTGCAGCTTCATAATTTAATAAGGAAGTACCGCCATCATAAATTTTAGCCAGCCAACGCAATTGAAAAAACTAAATCGTGTAATTTTTCTTGAAGAAAAATACCATCTGGCAACGCTGGGCCGCAGCTAAGCAGCGGCGCCGTGGCTCAGAGCCGATGTTTCACGGGAGGCGAGGCGATCGTGTACAGTCGAAGACAAAAACATTACAACTAAGAATTTTCGGTCAGTTGCATTCCTGTCGCATGACTGGTTCTATAGATGATTTCGTAGAAGCAAAATTGCTCACATTATTTACACCATATTGTAATTTTAGTAAGTATGCACTCTTAAAGTTGTCGGTATTAGTCTAACACTCTAACAGAAGATAGTCCAAGAGAATTCAAATCTCTGTGGTAGATGACTCTAACTACTGATGCTCATAATACAAACGTCTATTATGTCCCGATTAGTTAAAGCCCGCGCCACTAACACGCTCGACTACATTGTAAACCAGGCTTCTTGCGAGGATTGTTCTGAATAGTGCGTGCAACTGCTGCTGGAGAAGGAGCAGAGCGTCAAACCGAAGCACGCTGCTGCACGCCGCGGCCGGCCTGCACCCAGTCGCAGCATCTCGCCGCGCCCATGCAGAGGCGCAAAAAAATACGTGTTTGTGTAATAGACAACTGTGGTTACCAGGATAAGAACAAATTTAATTTTAATAAACATGTCCATAGTAAACATATGAGAAACGTATTGTATAAAAGTGAATGCTGTAACTTCATGTCCAACTGGAATAGCAATATTCCATACGAAAAACATGAATGCGTATTTAAAAACTATACTAAATTTGTGCTGCTACAAAAACTAAACTTAAATTTTCACGAAATTTCGACCGTGGCTCAAATTCGTCATGAAACTACGATCACCATTTAAAATAACGACCATAATTATATTTTTAATACTTCTGCACAATAACTCATGCAATTAATGTTCTAGCAGAACATCAAAAACGGCAAAAAAAAGTTAGTACATTGCGTTGTGGAATGTCGAATAAATGGAATAAATTACGATAAATTTTTGGCATCCTCGACGCGTAAATTATGCAGTAGGGGCGGTCGAGACGAAAGACGACGATAATCAGTGCTACGGCTGTGATCGTCTTTATTGTTGATTGCTTGCAGGAACCATAGTTCAATGGGCTGGGAGGCGGCAACAGGCAAACGGGCAATGGCAGTCTGTAAGATTATTCTATTCGGCTCAGTTTGCTTCGACACACACGAAAATAATTAAACGTGGAACCCACGGTGGCCAATTAGCCGTTTACGATCAGTTGACATGAAGGAAGCTCCTTCAAACTTCCTAGGTGGAACTTAATGCAGTAAATTTGCAGTAAACCAGAAAAATACCAGATTTAGGCAAATATACCAATATACCAGATCTAAAATATTCATACCAGACACCTTCTGAAAATACCAGATTTGTGAAATTTGTTATAGAAATATACCATCTGGCAACGCTGCTTCGAAGTTTGCTTCGGTTCAATACGCTGCAGTCTGTACTGCAACTCAGTCAACTGCAGAAATAACACCGGCTGGATTCAGTGCTATCAACGAAATTTCTAGAATATGACACAGACAGGGCTTGTAGAAATAACAGAGTAGGGTACAATTTGTTCACCGCTTCCTTTGAATAAAAGACGTTTAAATCCTTGCATCCAGTTATAAATAATTAACACCTTCTGTCCAAACGTGGACAACCGTTACATTTATGCTGTATTTGGTTCAATTGTATGGCGATATACCGATACGAGGTTAATTGTTTTTCACTTTTGCTGGCTTAAAACCTTCTATATACTGCCGTAAACTCTATGAAGATTCCTACTCTCATTTCGTTTGTCTCGTCGGTTGTCATCTGAGGAAATTGGGTTTCGCTATGACATAGTGAAGCACTGAAGCCCTGAAATCTAACTAGTTCTTTGTACTAGTAGAAGGCTCATTCTTTCTTGGCTGTGATGGAGCGTTGCGTCATTTCTACCTACCGGGTTGCGGGTCAGCTAAGAGGAGACTCCGGTAGCGGAGTCGCCGAAGGTGAATTTATACAATTTATACATTTGTTACGAATTATTTTAGGGTAAATTTGTCGCCAATACCTTCTGAAGGCATATAATTAGCTGATAATTAGTCGCCAAAGATATTTGAATATTCTGACACTTTGTCCACAGTGGTAAGTGCCCGTGCCACTTATAACGTGACCCAGAAAAATTACTTCTGACTTGGAAAATTCGCATTTGCGAGCCTTAATCTTGTTCCCGTTACTAATAAGCGTGTTTAATACCTTACTAACTAAATTCATAGGCTCTTCTCGAATGACTCTCTTCTAATTAAATTATTATCTGTACAAACCACAACATTCCTAAAATAATATTCTGACAAAACTTCCTGCAAAGAGTTCCGAAAAGCGTTACCGGTGTTCTTTAACCTAAACTTGAGAATCTTAAATTGAAAATGCCGATTATTGGTACTAAAAGCAGTATATTTACCGCCAAGAGTCTACGTCTAAAGAAACCTGATAATATCTCTTTACCGGGTCTAACTTAGTAAAATATTTCATATTAAAGGCACCATATACAGAATTCAATAAATTAGGAATTGGACATTTTTCACCCTTCGTAGTACTATCGATTTTTCTATAATCGATACATAATCTTATTTGCTACTTATCTTATACGTACGGTGACTACCGGAGAAGACCATGGGGAGTCGTAGTGTGTTCAGTTCTGCGCTAATAACTCGTCACAATGTTTCCCTATCTCTACATAAACCGGGTCAGCAAATTTGCGTGGTTTCTGCCAAATATGAGGAGTATAAACAGTTAATTCTCTCTTATGAGGCTTCGCTTTTGCTGTGTCTATCTCGTATTCACTTGTGCCAAAAGCTTCCTCATGAGCTAAGATTAAATTTCTGATATCTTCCTTTACTGACTCTGAATTTTGGTAACCAATCATCACTCTTTCACACGGCCCTTCTCCTGGATATTCTATATCTGCTGCTACCTTAGTACTCGCCATGCTTAATTCTTCTCCGACTTTTATTTTCTTGGGGTCACTGTCTACACTTTTGTTGGCAACCTTGCTTATTGGGAATCCTGTGCCAAAGAAATTACTCCATCCATTCCTAATGACATTACATTTGCTTTATAACCATCAAAGAAAAACGCTTCATCAACGAGTCCCTCTTTATCTCTTGCAGCATCGAGAGCTACTGCAGCTAAATTTGCCTCTCCACTAGCGATAACAACTGACTCTGTGTATACGAAAATATTTCATATACTATCCTGGAAACGTTCTCTTCTATTTAAAAATCTGTTCTGGACATAACGTCTGAACAAACGATCGAAAACTTTCCTAACGTCGTGTCCACACTGAGCTTATTTCTCAGCTTGAAACTCACGCCCAAATTCAGTGTTGCCAGGTTTTTTCTTGGCGAGAATACCAGATTGCCTAGCTCTAAATACCAGAAATTATATCGTTCAAAAACAGACTAATACCTCCAAATTTAATAAAACTATTCGTCAGAAACGTTGGTTAGAAAAAAAATTATCTTATGTACTGTGCAGTTATCTGGCTTGACGATAATTAGCCAAATTGAACACGTTATATTTTTTCCCCTCTGTTTGGAACAAAAAATGGCGGGAAACCTCTAGTCGCGCCTCTCTTATGGTAATCTATATAATCCACGATTACGTTGGAGGAAATTCAAACTTCAGAGGTGGAACTTAATGCAGTAAATTTGGAGTAAGTCAGAAAATACCAGAAAAATACCAGATTTAGGCAAATATACCAGATCTAAAATGTTCATACCAGACACCTTCTGAAAATACCAGATTTGTGAAATCTGGTATAGAAATATACCATCTGGCAACGCTGGTTTCGGGTGTCCTGGCTCGGCTCAGCAAAGTTGCCAGATGGAGCCGAGTGAAGAAGGCCAAATTAGCTCACAAAAAAGGCCACTAAAAGTCCCATTTAAAATTAATAAGACATTTTTTAATTTATGGTAGTTCTAACCATAAATTAGCAATTTATGGTTAGAACCACTTAGTAAACGATTTTCATAAACCTGAACATTTTCACCCCACATTTATAGAGATGCGAAGTAATTATGCAACGAAGACACTCAGCAAAATACCCAGAATATCTGCTTCAAGAATCAATACAAAATTATTAAATTGAACAATATATGAAGCGTCAAACGAGTCGAAACATAATCAATTATCGTCTAAAATGCTAACATTTTTCTAAAGAAAATCCGCTCAATTAAATAACTTTGATAGAATTATTCAAAAAAGCCACAGTTCTCTGATAAGCTTACAGAGTAATATTTTCAGAGTAATTTTAAGTTTATATTTTGTTGTATCCACATTATTTATTTTATTGTATCCACTATACCATTCATATGTACTTCAGTCATTTCAAATTCAATTTCAAATGTTGTAAAACCATCTCCAGCTTGATAATGAAAATTGTATTTTTGAAACGTTGCAAACTATTAAAATGTCATTCGGAAAAAAGAAGTGAGAAGATAAAAAGAGAAGAAGTGAGAAGATAAAAACACACTCAATTAGAAACTATTTGTCATATCTTCTCACCAGAAAAGTGAGCTGAAAATAAATCCATTGAATGAATCCACTAAACGGATGCTATTATTTAACAAAACTATAAGAATGTATAGATAGCTTATCTATTTTTTCACACCGGCATAGCTCCTTAACGGTAGAGACATCGACAACGCGGTAGTGGAGGTGGGCCAGAAACTCGGGCATGTATTTCTCCAGGAACTTCTTGTCCGCGCCGACGCTGTTACCTGCCAGCGGGGCTGTGCCTGCAATAATACATAATAACAATACAAATTTGCACGCTCATTAATATTTCAATGGAATCAATTTCTTTTTTGCTTCACCTGACAGGATCCTGCATCAACATACATGTAGATTTACCTGTACAGAAAAAGATATGTGCCCAGAATCAGCAGACATTTTAAAGCACAATAAATAAATAAATATAATAGAGGAAAGACAACATAGAGCCTCTCAGCCAGAATTCAATTATTCACATACTCTGAAGCTTCGGTCATCGCATCATCAAGTATTTCTACCATACTTCCTTGAAATCTGGTTCTCTGTTCCTTTGTTTGAGTGAATGTCGTGTCCTTTTCTTTATTTTTTGTTTGCAATATCTATGCTTATGTTGCCCCTGAAGGAAGCTGGACACTCACTTGGACATTGTCTAGATCACTTTGTACCTTGTTACTCTAAATACCAATGTATCAAATCTATAATAAATTCTATCAAAATCTATATCAAATTCAAATCTTTATCAAATTATAATTAATTCTAAATTTAAGCATTTTTAAATCTAAATTAAAGTATTTTTAAATCTAAATCTATATCAAAGTATATTCAAAGTGTATCGAATTACATTGAAGAGTATGATTTATTTTTAAGACTAAGAACTCTAAGCTTCGTTGGTCGGTCCTTGATTATTCCAGAGCTGCCGCCATACTTTCAAAACTCGCTAAGTTAACGTAAGTACTTACGCACTATTTTCTTGTCTTTGATTGGTGGATTTTGCTTGAAAGGCCGTCAATGATTGGCTGATGAACTTACGATCTATTGACTTTTTTTGAAAGTATAGGCCCTGCAGATCTCGTCTCTAGTTTTAGGCGCATAAGAGTTCAGGATCAAGTTCCCTATTTTTCAACAGACCTTTATTGGCTCAAATTATTTTTATTTTCTCCAGTCTCTTATGTCTGAAACTTAAAGCCTTGAACACTTTTACTTTCCATGTACTGTCGGGATTTACATCACTGGGCGACCGTTATAGATTGCAATAAATAAATAACAACTCTTGCCATGCAAACCCGTACGGCGGAACAAGAACCTGTGTGCCACTTGATCTGCTGGTGATGCCATTTGAAAATTAACAGGTCAATTTATTCAATTTATAATTCAATTTATAATTTAATTTAGTTTCGTTTATGAATTATCATCGTTAGTAACTTGTATTAGTTTCAGTAATGAATTGAGAAATTTTAACCTTTCAAGGCAAGTGTATCAGCAGCTATCCGTATTATCGTATATTTCGTCACTACAAAACACAGCCTCTGACATCCGATGGAAGCATGTAATGAATTTATGCCCATTTCTTGACGTAAAAAACATTTTTCGATCGCTAGCTGCATGAGCAATGTTTCTAGGTTGAACCAGATGAGTAATTTATGTTTGACGGTCGGACTTCAACTTTGATTCATGGTTTCAAGCGCCTGACTAAATTACTATACAGCAAGGAGAAGAGAGAGATTCACTGTTTTTTTACGTATTTATAAATGTTCAATATGTTCTACTACTACTAATAAATGTTCTACTGCACGGCAAACATTTAAACGGTAGCAATTCACTGCATGGTCTCATTCACTGCATGTTCTCATTCACTGCATGTTCTCATTCACTGCATGGTCTCATTCACTGCAACTCATTCACTGCAAGGTCTCATTCACTGCATGGTCTCATTCACTGTTTTGCCTCATTCACTGCAAGGCCCCATTCACTGCATGGCCTCATTCACTGCAAGGCCCCATTCACTGCAAGGTCTCATTCACTGCATGGTCTCATTCACTGTTTTGCCTCATTCACATTCATTGTAACGAATCATTCCGAAACGTTCGTTCGCTGTTTTCTCTAATTTTCGCTCAGCCAGAGACAGCCGCTGTCGCTAGGTGGATGACGTCATGGCAGGACCAATAAGGAAAGCCGAAAATTTACATGCAAGTTCGAATTCAATAGTTAACAAAAATTAATAATAGCTTAAATCAACTTAATAATAGTGATAATATAACTAGTTGAAGATATAATGCAATAGTGATTAAACACACCTCCAAAATTCACATGTTTTATAGTTTTCATCGTTGGTGTTTTATTGCCTCGAATACAGAGGCGGTTTTGAATTCATATTGGTTATGAAATATACCGCAGTTCGATTACAGTCTGCGTTACTGGTGAGCCAGGGAAAACATCATCGACAGTAAATTCAAACTTATTCATTATTTCTAATAATGTATATAAAAAGTGTGCCAAAAGATTAACCTGGAGCTTATATCATAGACATGATTTTAGCAAATTAAGTTAAATAACCATTCTACCTATCCCAATTAAAGTCAAGTATTAATTGGCGGTGCGAGGAAAGCTTAAACACCAACACCTCGTACAACGTCGATCAATTTTTCATGCTACCAGGGGCCATACTTTCAAAACTCGCTAAGTGAACGTAAGTACTTACGCTCTATTTTCTTGTCTATGATTGGTGGATTTTACTTGAAAGGCCGTCAATGATTGGCTGATGAACTTACGATCTCTTAAGTTTTGTTTTGAAAGTATGGCGCCAGTAATGCAACCCTGCGATAGCGCGCGACCTGTAAGTTGTTATGTACAGGGTGAACCAGAATTAACTGACCCTTTTAATTTGTTAATAAATAAAAAACTAAGAACATTACGAAGTTGAAACTTGTTTTATTTAAAAGAAGAACATTTTTATGGTAATATTGTATCCTAATTAAAATATTGTATCCTATTACAATAAATCCTAGTTAGTTATTGTATCCTAAAAACTAGGATACAATATTACCATAAAAATGTTCTTCTTTTAAATAAAACAAGTTTCAACTTCATAACGTTCTTAGTTTTTTATTTATTAACAAATTAAAAGGGTCAGTTAATTCTGGTTCACCCTGTAGTTGATGGAGATTCTAAACTTTCCACAAGTTTAATTATTCTTCTCTGAAGAATAACAGAAATAAATAATATCTAGAAAATGTAGGCACATGAGTGCCTTTTCAGTCATGATGTGGAAAGTTAGGTTAAATAGCTTATTTTAATTTGCAAGTCTACTAAGTCAAATTAAAGTGGACTAAGTGGACTAAGGTGGTCAAGTGCCTATAAGTCACTAAAACTAAATGAATTAAGTATAAATGTAAATGTCAAATACATTAATTATCCGGATGAGCTTCAATTCAGTGGCCAAAAATTGTTCGTACAAAATTCTGCATGTACCTCTTAATCGTAAAGTTATAATGATATGAAAGCATTATAATTGTTAAAAAAATAAATCAATATTAGCATATTGTCTGTTTCACTAATTTTATTATTATGCTAAAGCAAATGCTAACAAAATAACGAACATTTTACCTTGAATGTGTGAAACGTGTGAAATATCACATGTTTGAAATATTAATATATTTGAATTTCGAACGTGTGAAATGTTACATTTGAGTAGGCAAACACAGTAATTGTATCAAACCATTTGTCATTCGCAGCGCTTCATTCAAATACAATGCAATATTTGAACACCATAAGACCTCATAAATATTCAAACATCGTTTAAATTATTGGCAAAATAGATACATATAGATGAGCAATCTGAACTGTAACCACTGGGCCACCCTGCCCATATTAATGGCTATAAGAATTGTCTGAATAGTAAGATCTCACACGGCATGATCAAACGTTATAAATATTAACAGTAACTTAATTAATTTATCATAATAACAAATTTACCATAATCACCCATAATATTCATCTTCTCCACATTAAATTGCACATAATTGTATTTTGCGAAATGACACGCTCTATAGTAGCGCAATTATTGCAATAAAATAAAAATAACAATGTAACTGTACATACAGTACATTATCATAAAAATTATCGACTCAATACAAAGTATTGACATCGTTGCACTGAATTAAGATTACTATTATATTGCTAATCCATTCAGAGAGAAAAAAAATCTTATTTGCCACAATTTTTATGCGACGTAAGCATGTCTTGAATGTTGAACTTCTTGAACTGCACATGATCTCCAGGGCCTATTATACTTTCAAAAAAGTTAAAAGATCGTAAGTTCATCAGCCAATCATTGACGGCCTTTCGAGCAAAATCCACCAATCATAGACAAGAAAATAGTGCATAAGTACTTACGTTCACTTAGCGAGTTTTGAAAGTATAGCCCCAGCAGACTGCTGGATCTACTCGTGATTGTTACAATAGGCAATTGTTATAGTTTAAAATCCTTTTAAAGATTAAATCCACCGTTTAAAATCACTTGGATATCTCAATTTATCAATTCATTACTTTGAAAGTTAATGCAATTGAGTAGATGATATATAGGTTATCTTTTTTAATGAAGCGGTAGGAAAATATAGAAGAGAATCATCAAGTATTGCATTCAAAAGCTCTATAATCATTAAATCGACATTGCACAGTTGCACATGATATTGTTGTATAAACATTGGCAGAAATTAATTATTTAGTTTTACCTAGACATTGGAATAACACAGTGATAAGGAAATATTTCGCTGCTTTAATAAATGTTGCGTTACGTTTTCACTTCATCTCGCGTGACAAACGTATATAGAGTATAGACTCTTAGAATTTGTCATCACGGAGCAACTTACATAACATAACATAACATAACATAGTGATGTCGGCGCTGAAGTGTAGGCCTGATGTGGCCTGTCGCCGATTCTTTTCCTTTTCGTGCCTTGTTCATAGATCTAAACTCGTGTTATTTGACCGGATCTTTTCATGACTGGCGATAGTTTGAAGTAGCTACTAGACTTCCACCGGGTTCGATTAGGAGCTAGGCATTTCAAATCTGAACATATATTTTTCCATAGCTTTATCTAGTTTGTTCTTGAACGCGTTCATACTTGGAGCGCCAACGTAAAGTTCTCGGCGTAGTCACTTACGACTAGCTTCGTTACTCGTAAACATGTACTCATTATTCAGGTCTGGCTTATTCACTCTTACTTTGATTATCATTTAATCAGTGGGTACACTCGATACTAATTGTTTAAAATCATTTGCTCCTCGTGCTTTGGAAATTCAGTGCACTGTATTGAAATTAATGCATTTATTAAAATTTTTTATTGCAATTATTTTTTTAGTCTTGTGACTCAAATAATGCAATTTTTTTAAAACAAATAATTATGCAATTATTTTTATAATCTTGAGACTCTTACAGCTTTCAACTCCCGCAAAACTCGTGTAAACGTGAAATTTAATTCATAATGAAGCTTTACTTCATCATTATTATACATTCATGAGTATTATATTTAAATATATAGGGCATTTTGGTGCGTCTTAGATACTCAGATCTCTCTAATTTCCTGAATTATTTAAATTCAATCGAATATTTTGGCCTAATTTATCTCGTATTGAATGTTAAAGGTTGAAGTCAGTAATTATTCATAATATGTACATATATTAACTATTGTGGTGAAATGACATATTAATCAAGTCTCAAACCAAGATGATAACAATAGGGAATCATCATGCAAGATGAATCGCTCATTAGACGTCATATGTAAAAGATTTTACTGGATTGTACGTCATCGATTGTACGGTTAAACGTCAGTTACGCATTGTAACGTCGATAAGTAAATAAATAAATGATATAGATATACTGGCTGAATATAATTTAGCCAGTATCAGTATAATTCAGCCTTCATCAAAAATTACCCTATCTGAACCTCTATATGAGTATACAGTATACATTAATAATACCTCTGGTTCATCATTAGCTGCGATATCTTTAATACTCAAAGCAAAATTCAATTTTAATAGTAAAGGTATTTTCTAACAACGATCAAAATAATTTTAAAAATTCTACCTCCCGATTTGCTCATCGTTATGCAACAATGGAACATTATTTTAATCGGCATTAATTAATAATGTCTACGGATTCGAATTTTATCACAGTCTTAAAACTCGTTTAATTTCGCAGCACATTGTCATTATAGTACGCGTATTTAATAAAAACGGTCTGAAATAATTTGAAATTCTAACTCCCGATTCGCTAATCGTTATGCTACAATGGAACATTATTTTCTAGGTTCCACCTGCCAAGTCTTAATCTCACGTAGCAAGGTGGATGCGCAGTACTTTAGTCGGGCGATCCAATGCCCGACTTTAGCCCAATCCAATGGTGATCCAATGCCCGATCAATGCTTTAGTCGGGTGATCCAGTGCCCGACTTTGGTTCCATCCAATGGTGATCCAATGCCCGACTTTAGTCCAATGCAATGGTGATCCAATGCCCGAACAATGCTTTAATCGGGCGATCCAATGCCCGACTTTAGTCCAATGCAATGGTGATCCAATTCCCGAACAATGCTTTAATCGGGCGATCCAATGCCCGACTTTAGTCCAATGCAATTGTGATCCAATGCCCGATCAATGCTTTAGTCGGGTGATCCAATGCCCGACTTTGGTCCCATCCAATGGTGATCCAATGCCCGATCAATGCTTTAGTCGGGTGATCCAATGCTAAATCCTTCTCACTTCGTCTCAACTACAACGTCACTTCGCTCGTCCTGCGATCATCCCACGTTAAGATGTTGCTTCACCAATCTACTTGTGACCGTTGCCACGACAGCAACTCGTCACGTGACACATATCGTGACCACGGTCCTGCTCCGTTGCTTCGTCACGTTATTCGTGACCACGGTCTTGCTCCGCTGCTTCGTCACCGCTACTATCCTGCCTTGTCGCTCACGTCCTAAGGACGAAGCTAAGCTGCTGAAACGAACACTATACCCAAAAGACATGATAGGTAAGCCGGTTTCACTTGGCAGACAATCATTTCCAATTTTAACCAATCAATTTTATCACGCCGCCCTTTTAACTGCCATCTGTTTCTAATCTTATTGTAGCCAAGAATTATATGAATTATCGAAACGAATATATAAATCCCAAGATGGTTTGCTTTTATCAAGACTCTTTATTTCTTTTGTCCGCTTTCTAAGACCTTGAATCTTAACCACTCCCCTCACGTCGGGACGGGATTTATAAGACTCTTCATTTTGATAACTTTCAACTTTGCGTTCCTCTGTGACATAATCAAACACTACGTTTATATGTAGTCGGCAATACTTGCTGGGTAGCCATCGCTGTTCTTGATGAGCTGACGCTAGAACAATTACGGACCAAGCAATAAGTCCAGCAGCTATCTCAATCAATCGTCACTTATGGAAAGATCGAGTTCCTATAAGGCCGGATCCCTTGAGAATCAAGTAACGAAAAGTACAAGAATCGGCAACAGGCCATGGGCCTATTACTTCAGTGCCGACACTTCTATTCTAATTGGAACAATCAGCTTGGAACAATCTAACTCCGTTACTCACCTCGATAGATGTAGTATAGATGTAAATAATTTTATGTAAATAGATTTGGAGGCGGGGTGGCCCAGTGGTTACAGTTCAGAGTACCAAGATTGGAGCAGAGAGGTTGGTCAGAATCGGCGAGGCCAGGCGGTTAAGCAAAGCAAAATTGGAGCAGTGAGTTTCGAGTTCGAGACCACAACAAGCTGTAAATGTTTTCAACGAAGTTAAGAATCGGCGACAGGCCTACGGCCTACTAAACGCTTAAACCGCCATGGTTGAAATTATTAATAATAATAATTAATATTAATTATACAATAATATTTAAATCATGAAAACCGCTATTACAAATATCTGCAAAAAACTAGCTTGGAGGAGGAACCCTCTCTTGAAAGGCTCAAAATACAACGGTAGCTATAGGCTTTTACTGCCTACATGAAGCCTCTGTATCAATTGGGAAATACGTGTATGCATGTGAACATTCAGTAATAAACCAACTTATTGTTGATTCTAATGAGCATATCTCTACTTATACTCCGAATAACTGATCTTAATCCTGTAAAATATAGCATTACCATAGTCCTCTTGCACCTCTGTGAGTGCTGTCTCAATCTGGAGAGAGGCACTCTGTGCGGCTCAACTTTTGTGCTGTCTGCTTCTTGTAAGGCTTTGTCTTTTGTTCGCCTCTACATAATTAATGTATACCAGTACTCCTTTTTTCCGTTAGAGCCCTGCTCATGAAACTACTTTCATTCTAGTTTTCAGCAATAGTCACAGTTCATACATCATTTGGGGTTAAAGAAGTTCCAGGCCGCCTACACCTACCTTCACTCTCCACTTTGGCGCTGCATCGACGCGCCATCGAAGCTCCCTTACACAATCGACCAGCGAAGAGTGATATCGTTTCTCAATGACTATTTAAACGAAGGAAAGGATGCTCCGTGGTTTTCAACTCCTTCCTAATTACACAGCATAGCTACCCCTGATGTTCAGGAACTATACTTTCAAAAAAATTAAGTGATCGTAAGATCACCAGCCAATAATTGACGGCCTTTCAAGCAAAATCCACCAGAAACATTACTTGGGCCCTAGCATGTCTTCAGGTCTGACCCAGCGGTCAAACTCCTGATCCAATTACCGACGATTTGTTGCCAGATATGTAGAATAAGCCTTCATTGGGTCACTCAAGTTCATAGCAGGAACATTACTTGGGCCCGAGCATGTCTTCAGGTCTGACCCAGCGGTCAAACTCCTATCATTATTCGCACCCTATCTCCTATCAGACCATTCCTCGAATTTTAATCCTTGATCCAATTACCGACAATTTGTTGCCAGATATGTAGTACAAGCCTTCAGTTGATCAATCAAGTTCATAGCGGGAACATTACTTGGGCCCGAGCATGTCTTCAGGTCTGACCCAGCGGTCAAACTCCTCCTCGGTGAGGTAACCGAGCTTCAGAGCTGCCGTCTTGAGCGTGGTGCCTTCCTTGTGGGCGGTCTTGGCGATTGTTGCCGCCTGAAATAATAACACAAATATTATTCAGCTATTAACAGCTCAAGCGCAGCATAGAGAATCCCTAACATAGCCTTCTAGCAGGCTGTACTAAGGTAAATAGTTGGTAACTATGTCAGCCAATAACCTAAGGCTTCCCAATCAAGACCCACGTATCCCAAACAAGAAGTGTGCCGCATGTGTACTTTGGCTACTAAGTGCACAAAACAGTTTTCAAAGTACAGTCCCTGCTCTAAACTCTGCAATGGGGTCAGCTCTGCTTTACCGTTGCTACGGTCCACATATAAACGGTGAGCTAAAATCTCAAATAGAGAGAAATTACTAATTGGACTACTACTAATTTGATAATAATAATTGGACTACGACTAATGGAGAACTACTAATTTGGTAGAACCTTCAACTCATTATTTTTCTTGCATGCGTTCCATTGTACTTTAGGCTAGTAAATTGGGTCACGCTAGAAAAAATTTAATCCTGTATTTAGATAAAGAAACAAATTAGGAGTTCATTGGCTAGAGCTAGCAAACCTTATCGTAGCCGACGATGATGGCAGCGACCAGCAAAAGAACTGTTTATACATGAATCACCTTATCATACATAGCCTGTGAGGGTTGAGGGCGGTGACCAGCATGAGGGACACGTCTTTCATAGCAAACCTTATCGTAGCCGACGATGATGGCAGTTACCAGCATGAGGGACACGTCTTTCTTGGCTCACCTTATCATAGCCGATGTGAGGGTTGAAAGTAGTGACCAGCATGAGGGACACGTCTTTCATGGCTCACCTTATCATAGCCGATGTGAGGGTTGAGGGCAGTGACCAGCATGAGCGACAAGTCTTTCATGACTCACCTTATCATAGCCGATGTGATGGTTGAGGGCAGTGACCAGCATGAGCGACAAGTCTTTCATGACTCACCTTATCATAGCCGATGTGAGGGTTGAGGGCAGTGACCAGCATGAGGGACACGTCATTCATGGCTCACCTTATCATAGCCGATGTGAGGGTTGAGGGCAGTGACCAGCATGAGGGACACGTCTTTCATGGCTCACCTTATCATAGCCGATGTGAGGGTTGAGGGCAGTGACCAGCATGAGGGACTCGTGCAGAAGGCGGTTTATCTCCTCCCTGTTGGCTTGGATGCCCACCACGCACTTGTCCACAAACGCTTGACTCGAGTCTCCAAGAAGCCGGATGGACCTGGAACATGAAAAAGTTGTATGCTGATACCTTAAGCAAGTGAAGAATTAAATCGTGCCTGAGGATATAGTGATTCGTTAAATCAATTGCCTACACTAGAAGTGGAGTACAACAAGAACTAAAATCAGCCGTCAGCAGGCTTCATGAGACAATTATTTGCCGGTATCCGGGGAGGTTGAAGGAGAATTTGAAAGCCTGTTGTTTTATGTGATGCATACCAGGTTTCAAGTTGGCATATAAACATCAAACCAACACTTTACCATACTACTAACAGTTTACAACACTAACAGCTCTCACTACTGTGGTAATGAAGGATGTATTCTATGCGAGTTTTGTTCATAGTAAGATGAAGACCAGACGTTAGCTGGTCTGGCGTCTCGCACCGTGCCAGTGTCCACGTTTCTGTCGAACTGTACGGTCTTATCTACTTCCGTGATGTAATACAAGTTCTCCGCCATGTATATATAGCTAACTTTGATTTCGCTGTAATATTGCTTCTATAGTTCGTTATATTTCGTTGTGTGTGTTAATCATCAGTGTTTGATATTGGTTACTCTAATTTCAGGTAACTCGACATTTGTTTGAATAAAGCTTGGATTACCAAGTCTTCTTATTCTACAACACTACACTCACAGTTTACCACACTTCAAGTTTGCCAACTTAGAGCAAAGCTTTAGCGAACGAGCTCCACATTCACTCTCAGACGCAGCTTCAGTCAATCTCGTGTAAGTTAGTTAGTTAGTTTAGTGACCCTATGATTACTAGCGCTTCAGCTGCGAAGCTATCTCGCGCCGAATGTCACGTTGGGCATTATGGGCTAAGA